>NW_027175854.1:10165000-10592500 GCF_023055335.1 Clinocottus analis | reverse complement strand
AGGTCTCTCGGTGACCTTCACCGGAGACTGTGGCGTCTGCTGACTGCGCTGCGAGGCCAGAAAGGGGAGGAGCAAGGGTTAACTTAGAGCAGGAGGAATTCATGCTAAATCTGAAGCTTTGCCAAGTGGATGACTTCTCATGATCCTTATAATAATTCAAAAGATATCATTTGAAAGTCATTTTTCTATTTTTCTTCCCCTCTATTTAAAACCTGTTGTCAACATTTGGAATCATGGAACTTCTTTTTCTTGTGGATCAGAAAGCAAATGGATCCGTGCCGGAACAGCCCTCCACCGGTGATGTCATCGCTGGCAGTCCCAGAGGACACTGCAGTTGAATGCAGTATGTGTGTGTGGTGTGTGTGTGTGTGTGTGTGTGTGTGTGTGTGTGTGTGTGTGTGTGTGTGTGTGTGTGTGTGTGTGTGTGTGTGTGTGGGTGGGTGTGCGTGTGCGTGTGTAGTGCAGACGTAACAGTCCAAGATGCATGTATGTGGGAGAGAGAGAAAGACAGGCAAAGAGAGAGAGAGAGAGAGAGAGAGAGAGAGAGAGAGAGAGAGAGAGAGAGAGAGAGAGAGAATACATGCATAATGCAAACACATCTGGAGGATTGAGGCTTCTGGAAAGAGTCCGGGTTATCAAATATTTATAATAATCTGACATTTTTGCCCTCCATATACAGATTCTGTGTACAGGCCTTTTTCCAATGCGTGTTTCTATCAGTTTATCTACAAATTCAACATAATTTCAACTGACTTGTTCAGCAGGAAGCAGCCTCTACAAGCAGAGGTGTCCTCCATCTCACGTCAGTATAAGACGTAAGACGTAAGATGACTTGGTCTAGCGATCGAGGTCGATCTGTTATGGAGTTGTAGGAAGGGTGACGGAATAAAAATAAATGACATGTTTGCAAAATATGTGTTTGGACTGAAGAGAAAAAGGGATTTTGAAATGATGTGTGGTGCCTGCTGGTCCTCACACTATCCCTCATATGACATCACTGTACCTTTATGTCACCAGTAAAATAAAATAAAAATAAATAAACTGAACATTGATGCAAAACCTCGTAGTATGCTTTTGGACAATGGTCAGCAGTGATGTTGAGCAGCGTGTGAGTGTTGCAGAAACACACAAAAGCCCCTGTGTGGTCCTTTACAGTTGCAGGTGCGGGCAAGTCCAAGTCCACTGTCCCTCACAGAGGAAGGAAATGTCAAACTAGAAAATGTTGCAATTCTTTTTTGAAAGTGTGGCTACTACTGCCGTACGACGTCGCAATATATAGCTTTTGTTTATGACGCTGTCACTCCTCAAAAAGACTTCAGTTGGTTTGTGTGTTAAACTGATTGGCTCATATGAAGCACCTGTGTGCTCTCGTCGTGATGGTGACCGAGGACTAAGTGAGAGCCAGCCGGTTTGCTCTGCGAAAGCCTGGAAAAGCAAGTAATTTATCAGGTGTTGATAAGCATGTGGCTAGCATGTGGCATTCTGTTCCTCTTATCTGGAGCTAACGAAGGAAACAGAGACTTTCTGTTGAAGTGTCATTTTGGCCTTAGATGACCTAAGAGGGCAAATATTTTGTACTTCTGTATGGTACTCATTTTGGTTTGTTTAAGGCCTCAATATATTCTTATAATCTTAACATGAGTGAGATGCATTTCAAACTTTTATATTGACTTCTTTGCAAAGATATAATACAATAAAAAGTCTTTGCAAGTATGTTCCATGTAGCGCTGACATTTTGGAGGATGTAATGCGAGTGCTGTGACTATATATAGGGAGTATTCATGATGTTGTAGAGACAAAAACCTGTTTTCGCCATCAAATCTGGACGAATATTCAGTCAATGTTAGCAGTTTGAACCTGAAAATAAAGTTTTTAACCAGAGTTTTTTGTGTTTTTCCTTATTTTGTAAAACTGTGAAAACGTAACACAAAATTATCTTACAAACTGTCCAGAGTCTGAGGTCTAAATTATGACTGGTTTTGGTTTGTACCCCCACCCTCGTCTGTCAGAGGCAAAGAAAAATCTATTGAAATCTCAACCTGATCAAGAAGAAGCCTAAAGCCAAGACAGCATGCAGTCATTTAGGGCTCTCAATGACTGGCGAGCATGTCTCTGACCCCATGCGGCTAACGCCACACTTAATGAACAAACGGTTTATTAAGGCAGAGCATTATTAAAACAATGTTAAAAAAAACATCTTCATTTATACAATTATGTAAACAACAAAGTGAAAATAGTGGATTTCAACTAAAATCACTGTTTTTTGCTTTCTAAGAATGACACCCTGAGTGTTGACAATCCACTTGAAGAAAAAAACCTTAAAACAAACAATTAAAAAAGGTACAAAATACAACTCCATGTTGCAGGCAGTGTGGTGAGACCAGTAAACCGTTTACATTCATTTAAACTGAACTTTCTTTAAAATCACAACAATTTGGTTCATGACACAGAGTGAATCTCGGTTCCCTGGTTTTGCATGTTTCAGCTCGTTGAGGACAATCTGCATCTAAAATTTGAAATTTTTAAAGTTTACCATCGAGGCTGACGCATCCAGGTTGCATATCTTCTACTGTTTGTCTACGTTGTAATGAAACAGCCGACACTTCAAATAATCTTTAACAATTTTTCCTGAAAGCCTTGATTTGCTGACTCGATCCAATGCCAATAAAGTCATTTTAGAAATGAACAGGAAAAGCATTATGACATCGATGATCTGTGTTGTTAGACAACCAAAATGTGATCTTAATAGCGTTCAAGCATCTGAGAGATTCAAGTGATTCCCTGCTTAAAACCATGTGTTGACTGTTGTTAAATGGAAATAAATTGAACATCGATGTAAAACCTCGTGGTACGCTTGGGGTCAGCAGTGATGTTGAGCAGCGTGTGAGTGTTGCAGAAACACACACAAGCCCCTGTGTGGTCCTTTGAGGTTGCAGGTGTGGGCAAGTCCAAGATTTCCACAGTGATATTCATCACTCTGCTGCGGCGGTGGCGGCCGCCACTCCTCCGGCACTCCGGCCCTGCGAGTCCTCCGGCTCCTCGGCGATGGTGCGGTAGAACTGCGGCTGATTCTGAGCCAGCGGGGAGTCCGTCTGCGTGAACAGCACTGGTCGGCTCCTCAGGGGCAGCTTCAGCAGGAACCTCCGGGACGTCACCAGCTCGCCGTAGCCCTGCGCGTGGGAGAAGGCGTAACCCGAGCGGCGGGTGCTGATGCGTCTGGCGGGCGGGCGGCGAGGAGCCGGCGCCGGCAGCGCCTCCTTCCGCAACTTGTGTCTCACCTAGAGGAAGGACGGGGGGGACGAGTCGTTAATGTAGACATCCATATGGGTGCAGGTTGCTGTTGGTTATCAGGCTTTGACAGGGTCCACCGATCTCTATAATGTGCTGGCTTGTATATTCCTATCCCATGATGTGACCTCAGAATTGTTATACGGCTTTAGTCTAAATCTAAATATCCTTAATATATGAGTGCCAGCTAAGTCCATCACAGTCGTCCCTTTAAAATCTTGAAATGATAATGTTATTATTACTAACCAAAGTTACTGTGACTACTTCGTAGATGACGCCAGTGAAAGCCAACATTTTGACATCTGAGATAAGTGGAGGCAGCCGGTCACTGAATGTTCCAGTAATCTGATGTTTAACGCTACCGTGATGCTGATAAAACCTTGTGTATCTAACGACACAATATTTAAACATGTTCCAGTTGTTGGTTCATGGACATCAAACCAAGCAAGTGTGACCACAAGAGAGTGTAGGTCTTCTTCTTATCCATGATAATAACCATGCTTCTTTTTTCCCCCTGTAGTCGATATATCAGAAGGCCTGATTGGAACACGAGGGATAACGTGGGAGTTTAAATGGCCTCACTCAGAGAGCTTTATGTATTAATGGGAGAAAAGGCATCGAGGCAGAAGACGTGTCGGTGTCGTGTGCCACCTCACCTTGTCGTTGACGGTGGGCCGAAGCTGAATGGAAAGGAAGCGGAAAGCCACCACCGGCAGGATGCAGAGGAGGGAGGTCAGGAAGACGGTGAGCCAAACGTTGGGCTGGTTCAGAGAGTTTCTTGCCGTGCCTGGAAGTTCCAGACGTGTCAGACCAGCAGCAACAATCCCGTAGTAAGAGCGTTTATTCTCATACTATTGACCGAGCCGAGCGTACTCACCGATGAAGGGGAAAAAGGAGGTGAAGATGAGGAACATGCCGTTGCTGTACATGGTTAACGTGATGGCGAAGTAAGCGGCCAGGCTGCCCCAGACAAAGAACTGGTTCACCGCGGTCCAGTAGTGGGTGTCCAGAGACAGCTGCAAAAAGACGCAAGAGCGCTTTCTTGTATTCAAATCAGCCGCACATATTCAGTTCTTCATTATGTGTGTTTTCAAGGGCTTGGTGCTGTGAATAAAATCCATGACTGTCCATGACATTTTGGTCAAAGACAAAAAAAATTGCTATTTGCTGTCCCCACCTGTATGTTCATCACGATCAGCAGACAGGTCTGCGCCAGCAGAGCAAAGGACTGGTAGTCGGCGACGTCCTTGCCGTCGTCTCGGACCGTGTCGTGCATGGCGGCCCACGGGATGAAGAAGAGGATGAGGGAGCTGTAGCAGCTGTGCACCAAGCAGCGCACGAAGGCCTTCTTACTGAAGTACAGGTTGAGCTGGCCCGGGGTGTAGAGCTGGGGGTACTGGAAACTCCAGCGGTCGTTCACGTCCTGCCGAATCAGAGAATTGGATGGAGAGAGAGAGAGAGAGAGAGAGAGAGAGAGAGAGAGAGAGAGAGAGAGAGAGAATACAAGTGGGTTTATGTAGTACAGATACATTATATGATATTAAACAAATGAAAATGTTGAATTGGGGCATGTGAGCTATATTCAAATGAACAGAATATTAACATATTATTATTAATAGTGCACACCTGGTCAAAGAGGCTCATGCCGAGAACAGGAAGTGCTGTGTAAACCAGGTTGTACAAGGTGATGAACCACTCGTCGTACACCGTCTGTGAACAAGAACCACAAAGCGAACATTCGTCATGTACGGCATTAATTACAGTGTACCTGTTAATGTTCAACATTTGTTGAAAAGGGTACATTTGAGCAAACTTTTTGGGTTTTTTTGCTGTAACATCGTTGTGTCCATAGTGTTCATACAGGTTTCTCCAATTACATTTGAGCTCATAGAGCACATCTGAATGCCGACTAAGACATTTTTATGCGAACAAATGTTAAAATTAATTTACAACGCAGTGCCGACCTGTGAAAAACCTTGTAGCCCCGCCTTAAAGCATACTCTGCTGTATAGTCTTTGTCTCTAAATGGAGCATAATTTACTAAATTAACATCATGTTGTATTGACGAAGACTGGAAACTAGAGATTGAGACATAACCTCATGTTTACAATGTTTACTGTGGTAAAATAAATAGGTTAGTAGTGGGTAATTGTTTTCTCATTTCAACCAGAGACATATTTCATTCAATATGCCTTATTCTTAGGGTTTATTAGTGTCTCACTCATCACACATTGTTTTCCTTCTGCATGTGACCCATCAAAAAGGATGTGACCTCATACCTGAGCAGAGAAGCCGCAGAAGAAGGCGTACCAGAAATGCACAAAGGTGAAGGTGAAGTTCTTGTAAAAGAAGTATTTTAGGAACTTGCACATGCGCAGATAGGACCAGCGGCCGTGCACCAGCAGGAGGCGCTGAAGGTAACGGAACTGGGCGAAGGAGTAGTCGCTGGAGAGAACCGCCTGCATGCCCTCCTGGCCGCTGATACCAACACCGATGTGAGCAGCTGGAGGGCCGGACAGGAAGACAAAGGCGCAGGGTTCACATGATGAGCAACAACTATCGGCCAAGTGTTCGCTTTTACTGCAAATCTGTCTCTCAGGATACTCGCGGTACACTGAATGGGCTCACCCTTGATCATGCTGACATCGTTGGCCCCGTCGCCGATGGCCAGAGTGACAGCCTGCTTGTATTTCTTCACCAGCTGAACCACCTGGGCCTTCTGCAGCGGGGTGACCCTGCAGCAGATCACGGTCTGACACATGCATGCTGTCCTCAGCAGCTCCAGCTGCAAGTTCTTTTCCAGTGCAAAGGCCTGAGGACCGAAGGGAAGACGGGATTAAAGGGTTCTCATGAGGGTCAGGAGTGTATTATGTGTATTGTACAATGTGGCGTTTCTTTTCTTGGGCCCCAAAATATATATAACAGGGCATCTAGCAGGACTTTTCCGGATCCGACATGTCTTGTTTATTCAGCAGCTGGTGAAAAATAGAAAGCGTGGCTGAAGAAGTCTTCCTACCAGACTGTGCCCATTTATAACGAGGCCATATTCTCCCTCCGTCTTCTCGTCCTCCACTCGCTCCGTCTTCTGGAGCCAAAACAGGCCGGCTCGAGCCTTGACCACAGTCGGCTCCTCCGCCCCTTGCGGACACATTTTCCTCCTCGCGTTCCTGAAGACAGGACGGGCCCGGGGATGGTGGTGGTCAGTTTTAAAGAAAAGCTTTGGCAGGGTTTTTGTCTTTTAATAATAAAAACATTGTGATGAATAATGTGAACCTGTGTAATTAATCCACGGTTCACATGAGTGCCGAACAGTGAGGATGTCATTATCCAGCTGTTTATGATACAGTTATCATCATTAAGCCACGACTGTTTGCTGTACAGGCTCCTCAATGGTTCAATGAGCTCCACATTGACATCAGGACAGCAGAAAGTCTCTACATCTTTTTCAAGTACACCTTGAATAAGGAAGGTACTGCAGTAGTAGCACTTTAGTAGCATTTAAATGCCACTTACTGTTAGCACTTTGTAGCTTAACTTAGTACTTTCTTGATTCTTGTTGTTCTGAGTTTGTACTACCGGGTGAATGCACTTCTTGTAAGTCGCTTTGGATATCAAATTGTGTGGAATACATTATTAAACCCAACACTTTTTTTGTCATAGTTATAATAAATATGTTGACGTTGGAAAATGACCTGCTCAATATATATTTGTTCTATTCAGCAGACATTTCTTTATGACTATACGTACTGAAGCTCCTCTCTGACCGCTTCCGCCGTGTTGGCTGCCACAACGAAAATCTCCTTCATCTCCTCTCTCAGCATGTTGCAGGAGTAGCCGATGTTCTCCGCTGTTTCTGTTTCAATACGCACAGTTATCGTGGTGAAAATCATACGTCAAACATGCCAAAACATTTTCTCTCTCTGACTGGTGAATTTACACACGAAACACAGCATGTTTAGATGCCCTGAGAGACCCGAGAGGGAGATCAACAGTGACAGAATAGGAGAATATACTTTTCCTTATATTAGTGTCTTACTTTACCCGTCATGAAATATGTGATTTGAACAGGAACACAAAGTCTGTGACACACTAACCCTGTTTATCACCAGTTAACACCCAGATTTTGATGTCAGCTTTAGCCAGTTGCTCTATGGTCTGTGGCACGCCGTCCTGCAGCTTGTCCTCCACAGCTGTCGCTCCCAACAGCTAGGAAAAAACAAAAGAAACAGGATGGACAAACATGTGAAAAGGATTCAGTCTGTGTGATGCGACACTCTTTTCACAGCTCATGATCTTTCTGGCAGGATTAAAACATCCATTTAATAAAGCAATGCTGGTTTCTATTGCAGTTAAATCTGCATATGAGATATGTGTGTTGGTCTGAGGCAGAGTTTCATCATTTCTCGGTGTCTCATCATTTTGAATTGAACATTA
Organism: Clinocottus analis; assembly: GCF_023055335.1. Classification (NCBI taxonomy): domain Eukaryota; kingdom Metazoa; phylum Chordata; class Actinopteri; order Perciformes; family Cottidae; genus Clinocottus; species Clinocottus analis. The sequence goes on along the minus strand of NW_027175854.1, from coordinate 10,584,778 downwards.
TTATGTAGCAGGATATGCAGTATATTAAATTGTTTATACAAAGAAGCGGGCACACAAACAACAAAGCCAGACATGAAGCGTCTCATTACTGAGCCAATCAAACTCCAGAGTGATGTGGACTGACCATCAGGTCTTTCTCTATCTCTTCGTACAGCTGATCCAGCCTCTCCTCTCGGTCGTCCATTGCGGTGCTGGCCTCATGGTGGCGCAGTTTCCACTCATCCATGTAGCTCTCATCCAAGTCCTTGTAGGCCAGCACCAGCGTGCGAAGGCCGTCTCCTGCATACTCCTGTTTTGGTTGGATAAATACATTTTTTATTTAACTGTCAAATAGGCAAAAAAAAAATTTAAAAAATGGCAGCATCACTCACGTTGAGGTGTCTGGTGGTGACTTCCATCAGTTTGTTGCAGGACGGGTGCAGTCTTTCATAGATGATGGTGTCTGCTCCTTTGCAGTAGAGAGTCAACTTGCCTTCGGGGTCACGCACTGGAAATCATGTCGGGAGTCGTGAGGCGACACATCGCTGCGAGCATCACTTTCATGACAGCGGGAGACGCCGTTAAATACATCCACATGAACAATGTGCCTTCTACTAAAGGGCAGAAGATATCTGCCCTTTAGGATATATTTAAAGATTGCTTTTCTAACTTTGTAAAAACAATAACATATACCATACAGTAAATACATCAATATAAATGTATGGAATTATTTGTTGCTCAAATAGTATCAGCAACTGACACTCACAATTAACAGGAATTACAATTGATGTCCAAACGTATCCATTACTTCAAATTCTACTTCTAGAAACATAGAATTGAATTGAGTAGATCAACCCTATTGACAGAGACCCCACTGCAGCTTTTGAGTCAGTATCGGCTCGATATCGGTGCATCCAGGAACAAAACCATGAAGGAATCATTTTGTAGACATCCCTTTTAAAAAACATCTCAATATTATCTCTCTTGAAAGTCTACAGAGACTCAAACGTCATATTTTCCCTCTCACCAATGACGGACATCCTCTTGCGGACGTTGTTGAAGTCCAGAACGGCCAGCAGCTCATAGACGACCTGCCTGCCCAGCTCCACGGCCGTGATGCTCTCTGGGGTGCGCGAGCGGAACACAAAACCAAAGTTCCTGGCCGCGGTCACCAGCGCGCCCTCGTCGGGCGACTGGGCCTGGTAGTTGAGCTCGCCTGCAAGGAGATGGAAACGGCAAAAAAGGGGAGGGGAGGGAGTTGCACTGCTGTCAGTCACTGGGTCCTTTTTTACTGCTACTAAAAATTGTTCACATGAGGAGTAAAAATAGAAGAATTGAAGGAATCTGCACAATTCAGGCCCAATATTTCCCACATTACCTCAGAAACAGAACACACACATTGTAACTCCTCTGTTTTAAACCTCTGCATCCCCGCATGACACCAAAAGCCGCTCCCACTGGAGGATGCTCACCCTCTTTCTTTTCCTCGGGCATGACGGTGTGGCACAGAGCCAGCAGGCGGAAGAAGGCCCGAGCCTCTTTGTTTCCCTCTCTCACCGTCTCCACCAGGCTGTGGTCGTGGAAGGCGAACTTTGGATCAGCCAGCCGGTTCCAGGAGAAATCCACTTTCTCCGTCTTCTGCGGGAGGGAAAGTAGCGAGACAAGAGAGACAAAAGAGTTGGAATGACACTCCACGGTCACAAAATTCACAGAAATATACGATGGTGCGTCGGCATTCTTCTCTCACCTCTGTTATTTCCACCCTCTGTCCAGAGAAGTCAAACAGCTCCCCTGAGTAAAAACACACTTCCAAATCAGTCATCCACCCACCGCCGGTGTGTCTGTGCAACTAAAGGTTGCATGCGGGCCGAGCGTCTCACCGTAAGCTTTCCCGTTGATGCTGCACCTGTTGAACGTCATGATGTTCTGCGTCAGGGTGCCGGTCTTGTCGCTGAAGATGTATTTGATCTGGCCCAGCTCCTCGTTGAGCGTGGTGGTCCTCGCCTGGGCGGGGGTGTCGCTCTTGGGGTAGTACATCTTCCGGTCCCAGTCTATGTAGAAGCTGTTCCCCAGGCGGATGATCTCCACACTGACATCGACACACATTGGGAGGTGGGAGGGGCGTGTGAGACTAGCACTCTGAAGCTAAAGTCAAGTTACGTCTTCGTTGCCGTACCGCACCTGACGTAGAGCGAAATTGGCACCACCGTGTTGAGGATGATGACGTAGGACCAGAAGGAGAGGAAGGAAGAGAGGGCGGCGCTGGCCTCTCCCTCACGGGGGAGGAAGACCGTGAACACAGAGCCCTCCCTCACCTCCCAGATTGCGTTGCCGATGGCCAGGACGGTGCACATTAACGCCAGGAAGCCAAAGATCTGATGGGGTCAAGATATCACACATCTCAATAACAATATATATATATATATATATATATATATATATATATATTTATATATATATATATATATATATATATATATATATATATATATATATATATAGAGAGAGAGAGAGAGAGAGAGAGAGAGAGAGAGAGATGGTATCAATCCGTACAAACACTTGGAGAATCTTTAAAAAACAAACACTTTCTGTACACGAGAGCTTGTGTGTCTTTGTGCTGCAGTGACACTCACGCACAACACCAGCACGTTCATCAGGTCATCAATGCTCGTCCTTTTGAAGATGGTCTTCCCACTGTTCTGCATCAGCTTGGTGTCGGGACCTGAAGAGAGTCCAGCACTTGTCAATGTCGTACGCTGACAATCATGCAGATGGATAAGATAAGAGGCGTCGCGTTGAAGGAGAAGTGAGTGAGGGTGAATCATTATACGTAATGAAGTTTGTATTCATGGTAGGCTTTACTTTGCTTTCCTCTCGTGTAGGCCTTTAATGTTATAATGTGACGAACTACAACTTGGACTTCCCGACACGGGCCTGTCTCGTCTATCTTGTTAGATACAAGCTACTGCAGGGATTCTGTCTTTTTTTAAATGTTTATCAAATTCAGTGGCTATAAGAACATCTCTTTTCGTTCCTCTGGATTAATTTTCCTTCACTTGCTTTAACATTTTGTTAGTTTTTGGTATTTAACCGAAGTGGTCCAACATTAGCATATGAAATGCTAACTGAGTGCAGGGTTGTCATTTATTGAGGCGGTAGGCTGACAATTGATGCGCTGCAACGTGAAAACAAAAAGCATCTTGTAGCTAAAGTAGAGTTAATTTAATCTACTCACCATTAACTGCCCTTATCTTTGCCAATTACATTCATTCTTAATCAATGACATATTTGAGTGTCAAGGCAATTTTTGTAAGTCATTATTGACAGTCTTCTTCCCCCCCCCTCACCCCCCCCCCTTTCCTTACGGAAACTGGTCTGTCTCTGGTCTGTTGCTCAAATAAAACTCCGGTCAAAGCAACTATTCACCTCCGAAGATGACCAGACCGAAGCACCACTCGGTGTTCCTCAGCGTGCACCCTCTGAGCAGCACCTTGTCATTGTCCATAGAGTAGGTTCGTCCGTCCAGGGTGAGGGTTCCCTTGAACTTGTCGAGACGGTTGTTGGGAGGCTCGCATCGCACTTCACCTGAGAGACAGAGAGAGAGAGAGAGAGAGAGAGAGAGAGAGAGAGAGAGAGAGAGAGAGAGAGAGAGAGAGAGAGAGATCAGCAACACAGTTAAATACACAGCTTAAAAGTGTGATGTATTCATGAGGAACAGTAGGTATTTAGTTCTACACTTATTTATGTAATTTCCATCAACAGCTTTAACACAAAAAAGGTGAATTTGAATGGAAATAACTACAGAGAAACCACACTATCTTGAACACGAATCTGTCACAAATACTGTTATCCCAGAATGTTGGGCTATTCGAGAAACTATGCTGAACACTGCTTCATTCAGCTTCCCACCGTTGAAGCCAGCCAGCGCGTCGATGCCGTCCCCCATCTCTCCGGTTACCGTCAGGGCCTGTTTCACCTTCAGATTGGTTTCACTGGGGGAGACACACAGAGAGGACGTGAGAGGGACCCGGCTGAAGTGGGGTGAGAAATCCAAGACCAGTGTGAGACACGGGCTGTCAGCACGCTTACCCGTCCAGTTCAGCCGTTTCCACGTACACCAGGTTGAGAGGCTCGCTGCTGGACAGCAGCATGAGGTCGGCCTTCAAAAGGAAAAGAGTCAAGATACAGCGCAGACAGCCCGAAGCGGATCACAGATAAGCTTTATGATCACTCGAGGGAACTTTGTCTCGCTCTCGGTGGCTCTATCGTTATCGCAGCGTCTCCATACTCACTGTGACGAACTGATTATTCTCCAGCTTGACTATGTCTCCGACCTGAACGTTCATCCATTTTTCGTTCTTCAGTCTGCCAGAAAGAAATGTAAATGCACCACGAGATAACAAAATGACATAACAAATGTTTTTTGAAGCTCAAGAAAGCTGGATATATATATATAGGTGTGCTTTTATCCTTTATCAGAAGTGTAAAGGCAGGCAAAATGACTCACTCTCCATCGATGAGGACGTCCACCAGGCGGTTGTTTACTTGCTTGTCGCTTTTGTGCCTGTTCTACTCCGGGGACAAAACAGTGATTATTATTCCCATGTGTTGTGTTACTTTGCGTCTCATCGTTTTGAGCGGACTCCTCACGAAGCGGCCCACGGTTCCCTCTTACTATGTCATCGCTGGCGTCTTTGACCGCCGTCATGGTCAGCACCAAGATGAGCGGGACGGCCGTGGTGAACCAGGACAGGGAGGAGATTTGCGGGATGAGCTGTCAATGGAACCGAACGCACACGTTGAAAAGAACGTCAAGTCAAGTGTCATGTCAGGTCAAAGGTCGAATTCCTACGGCAAATGATTTGTGGACATTTGCAAAGACGTCCGCCTCTCTGCCGCTATCAGTGAGCTGGCGCTACAACAAAGACACAGTATCTACCTGGAGGACCATGAGGAAGAGGAAGTAGGCATTGGCGAGCCTCCGGAACTGCTCGAAGAGGTTGAGCGGCAGGAAGCTGAAAAGGTTGTATTTGGCCGTCTTGATGGCATTGTCCTGCAGGAGGAGGAGAAGTGACAGGTGAAAAGGTGGCGACGGCAGACGGCCGCTTGTCTCGCCGCACTTTTTCCCCTTTCATACTCACGGCATAGCGGTAAGACAGGTTGAAGGGTCTGTCATTCGCTCGGAAGTGTCTCTCCTCCTCTGTGACAGGAAACACAACGCAGATGAGGCGGCGGCGATGCAAGAACAAGAACTTCTTTTGTTTGTAGAACCTTTACATTTAATGCCCAGCGCCAGAGCTCACCTATCTTCTCCTCTTTCCCACACAACGAGCCGAAGTACGACGTTACCGACCCCATCTTCAGCTCAGCATCGCCACACCTCCCACCTGGAGAAAGAGCTCTACGTTTCACTTCCACCGTTTACAGAGCGACGCCATTTCCTCATAGCTGGACTGACTAAGGAGAAACTGTGCAGAAGTGAGGAGGGGGAACTACTAGTATATTTATTGAGGGTCCAATTATATTACGTGCAATTAATGTTGAGAAACCTGGTTTGCTCTTAAAGCCATAAAGAAAAACAAACATTGAGGGTATGTTTTTATAAACGCTTGGAAGCTGCATGACACCCAAGCGGGAAAACACAGTTGAATTTGATGTCGTGAGACATCTTTAGACTTTTGTTTATCTGCTCTGTGGAGCTGTAAATGCACGTCGAGGCACTCCTTTTTTAACCCTTTGTACCAGAGGAAAGTCTATATCACCACAAAGATCAAGATAGCGAAGCGACCGTGAACGTTCGACTTGCTCAGAATTGCTTTTTGAATACGCAGGCAGAAAAAAATCTATAGTCTGTAGTTTTTGCTTGGTTTACCTGCGGAGGGGTCACAAAATGGAACCGGCAGAAGGCAAAAGGTCTACAGTGAAATCGCAAAAATGAAGAATTGGTAGCTGACCCTGAATATAAACTATATATATATATATATATATATATATATATATATATATAGCAGATCATTATGACAGTTTGTCATCTTTGTCGGACATGTTTCACTCGCTTGCACCCTCATAACTAATGTAATTTGAAAACAAATGGGCTTGGACTTTGATTTAAAATATGCCTCACATTACAAAAGTATTCCCTCGCCCCTGCTGAAGTATTGTACATCCACCATTTCCCCAATGTCTGCAAAAGAAATGAAAAAACAAGCCACGTACCTCAACCAAGAAGAAAAAAGAAGAAGTGACTCCCTGTGCAGAGTCCTGCACACGCGCATAGACGCAGGAACACAGAGGCCTCAACGGGACAAAAAAATAAGAGGCGAATTTCAATCCTCCCTTTGCTTCCGACTCAGGTGAAGTAAATCCAGGCGTCCTCCGCCCCCCCCACCCTCCCTCCACCTCGTCTGTGCTCTGTCTGGACGTCCAGGAACCGGCAGAGAACAGGGCTCGACCCGGGGCCTCCAGAGGGATGAAAGACACGCAGGATGGGACGACAGGAAGGGACGACAGGTGAAACGCCGCGGTGGTGATAGAGAGGTGCCTGCGGTGGTTGGGTTTCAGGTTGAAGCAGGAAGAGCCCGCGTCTCCCTCGGATGCCTAACAGCTCAGGGCTTGAGCAAACAGCGCAGCGACCTTTGGACCTGGAGGCGGCAAAAGAGGGCCGTAAAAACAACAGCACAGGTGCACGGCCCCGGGCCAATCAGGGGCCAGCGTTAGGGCGTGATCTGGGCGTCTGGTGGGACACATCCTGCGGCAGATGCACATGCTCGGACCCTGGGCTTGTTTTTTTTTTTACTTACTTATAGTGTAAAGATTTTTTTATTAGATTTATTTTGAATGATTTACTAAAACAGCAGCTCCAGATGTTATTTCATGGAGGACAGAAATGGAATTTAATACCTGGATTAGAACACAAGAGGAGGGCTGCATGTCGCCCGGGGGATCTCAACATGAACAGCTTGCTAAATTAGTTATTGTGTGTGTGTGTGTGTGTACGGATGTCGTAAAACAGACCTAATGATTGTTTTTTTTGAGAAGATGGAACTTAACACAGCAGACTTGAATTGGAGGAAAAATATATATATATATATTTAATATATATATATATATTTAATATATATATTTAATATATATATATATATATATAATATATATATTTAATATATATATATATATATATAATATATAAATATATAATATATATATATATATATATAATATATAAATATATAATATATATATATATATATATATATATATATATTTAATATATATATATATATGGCGGTGTGAGGCCGGAAACGGGGCCTCACACCGCCCCTTTTCTTTTCCTCCAGAGAGTTTAGAAATTTAAATATGCTTAAATTCAGTGGGAAAGCATTAAAACAATAACACAAGCACATATTTATAAACGTATTTGTAATAAATGATAAAACTAAATCCAGTTTGTGAGTGATTGCGCAATCTGAAGGGATTTCCTGTTCTATTTGAACAGGAAATACAGAATGTCCGCGATTTTGAATATATATTCAAAATATATATATATATATATATATATATATATATATATATATTCTATATATATATATATATATATATATATATATATATTTTGAATATATATTTTGAATATATATTCAAAATATATATATATATATATATTTTGAATATATATATATTGAATATATATTCAAAATATATATTCAAAATATATATATATATATATATATATATATATATATATATATATATATATATATATATATATATATATATAAATAAATATAAAAAGAAAGACAAGAAATCACGTTGGTGCCGTTGGTGCTTCCTCTTATTTAAGACGTAGGAAGTCTTAAATAAGGGGATTATGACTTCAGAGTTCAGACTCTGTCCTCTTGGCTATTTGCTCCAAACTCAAGGTTCCATGCTCTGACCTCAGTGCTTTGAGGTACCTGTTGAACATGATTCTTGAGTCCAGGTGGACGTTCTGTGCCAACTGGAAGACTTTGGCTAAAGGCGTTACCACGTTCACGAGGATGGAGCGAGGGAACGGTCACCTGGATAACATAATGCTTCTGGATGTGTGTTATGCTTATGGGAAGCCATGAATAAACTGCTGACATTATATGCAGCAATTTATGAGAAGAAACAAACAGATGAGATACTTCTCAAATACTTTATACAAAACTCATTGATGAGAATGTTCACATGGTGAGGACAACATTTCAAATGTACTGACGATACAAAGAAAACACAATGACTGATAAACCGTTGTCGTTGACCGAGGGTTAGCTAATTTACAAAACGGAGAAATGAAGAATAGCATAAAAAGTGAATATCTGTAGCTTGGCACAAGGGACGTGTGTGTATATATCAAAGAACGGCTATGAGATGTGTTTATTCACAACGGGTCACTTCCTGTAACAAAGAGGAGAAGAGGTTTCTACAGTCGGAGGCTCTTATATTACAGCTATATCTATCCTTCGTTAAAAGTGACACTTTAATATTCCTCCGTCAGTCTTGAGCGAGTCGGCTGGCGACACGCTTCAACGGAGGATTCACAGAAAGTGTTTACAAATCAGGACACAGAATAAACAACAGGCCGCAAAGAAATCCCCACCCGGGACAAAAAGATACGACGTCCTGCAACATCATCCAAGAATAAAAAGTAGAAAAATGATAAGGAACTTCACTTGGAAAACTTATTTGACATCATTATGGGCAAAAACAACAACAACAAAAACAACAACAACTGGCCGGGTCTTCATTGCACAAAGCCAAAATGAAATACAAGGACATGAAATGAAAAAAAGAGAAACACCATTTGTTTTTGTTATTTTTCCCACTTAAGTAAGGCCACTCATAGACAGAGCAGAAATGTAAACCACAAGTCATTCCACACTCGTGTTCAAATGTTCAGATATTCTTTCTTTTGGAAGAAAAAGTTGTTACCTGATTCAACATATATTTCTGAACTATAAATAAAACAGCCATGGCCGTTCGAGGATGCGAGTCGGCGCCTGCAGGCGCTAATGTGTCACTGCGTGCTGAACAAAGCACGGCGGCGGCAGCTCGAGTCACACCTGACCGCCCGGTGGCAAACTATTTTTTTTTTTTAAACTGCAGTCTTCAAAATATAAGAGAAAAGGACGGACAAAAATAAATATGTATAAAAATAAATAAATAAAACGGCTGCACAGCGGCATGGTTACATGGCTGTTAACAGATCGCGTCCTGGTCATATCACGGGAGTTTCACATGGCAAGGCACACATTTAACTGAATCACCGAAACTAAGGGGCACGATTAAGGGGTCATAAGTCGAAGTACCTCCTCCTGAGACGTAACTTGTGAAATCGGTACGATATCTCATCAGCTCGTGATCAATATTTGGCAGGCCGTAAAAAAAGACGGGCCAGTGTTCATCAGATTAAAGACCCTTTCTATGAGATGAAGAACAGAGAACAGGGAGATCACTTTCTCTTTACTTAGCACATTCACAGTTTGCAGAGTGTAAGGCATAAAAAAAAAACATGGCCAGGCTATGATGGGGTTCAGGTGACGGGGAGAGGAGGGAGGGGGGTGGTGAGAAGAGGGTTATTGCACAACAACACTTGGGAGTCGTGGGAACTTTGTTTGGCCCAGAGCCGCTCCAGCGAATGAGGGAGCGGGGCAGAGAAGTTAAATGAGTAAGTGGTTGCTGAAACTTGTAAGTGTGAAGCTCGAACGAGTCGGTGTGTGTGTGTGTGTGTGTGCTGCGTGGCAGCTCGATTAATACAGTGGGTGTTTGTCCAAAAATCCCCAGGGCGTGAAGGTGACAAGTGTGTTGGCGCCTACAAAACAGTCGGCAGCAGCAAAGACACACAACATGTCTGAGAAAAGAGTCTCTTATTGTGAAACCCGGAGGCCTTCCGGCGCTCCCGTCTTTATTCTTTAGTCTTTACCCTCATCCCTCCCTTCCATTTCCCCTCATCTGCCCTCCTCGGCCGAGCGTGTCTCCGACTTCAGCCTCACGAACTCCTTGGCCACGTCGTCGTTGGAGCGCTGCGAGAGGATGCGCATGGCCGTGAGGCCCGTGTCGTCCATGTGGATGCGCTGGCCCAGCGGGCACCAGCACGCGCAGTTGCCCTTCCCCGTGATGTCCCTCAGCTGCATCACGGCAATGCCGACCACTCGGTCCGCGCGGCCGAAGCAGTAGTCCTTCACGCAGACCTGCAGCTCGTAGCACTCAAAGCCATCCTGGTTACCCAGGGCGCTGTGAGGGAGAGGGGCGGAGACACAGAGACAGAGAGATAGAGACTTACTGTGGATGCTCTGGATCTGGATCTAAGGTAGGCAGTTACCTTTTCTAAATACACTGGAATACTGGAAAACTGGAATTTAGTTTCATGGCACAACAACACATTGTTTGGCCTGTAACTCCTTAGATTTTTCTGAAATGTACAGACTATAAATTTGGTAAAAAAAAATTTGGGAAAAGGTCATTCGCAATTATTCTATTATAATATTCGTGGACAAAAAAAACCCACAAGCACTCACAAGTGGAAGGTCTCGTTGTACTTGGGAGACCAGCTGTTGTTCTTGGACTTGGTCTGGAATTTGCGTTTCTTGTCGCTGAGGTGAGGCCCGATCATGGTGACCTCCACAAAGGGCCGGAACATGCCCGAGGTCTGCCACTTCAAATCGCAGGCACCCACCACTAGAAATGTGCACAAAGAACAGGACGCAAATCAGAAAGTGAGACTTGGCTAAGCAAAACTAAAAACGACATCTTTCGCATCGTGTCAAGAGAAGTCAAACAGACCTTTGACGGTCACCTTCCGCTCACGGTTCCCGGGATTAGTGTGCAGCTCGATCTGGATGGACACCTCGCCTATTGGCTTGTCCACGCCTGAACCTGGTTCAAACGCACACCAAGACACAATCAATGAGCTTCCATTTGGCCTGATGCAGGCGGCAGAACACACTGTGATTGATGATGTGGGGTCCGTATGAGAGGGAGGATGCAGGGGGGCTCGGGGGTGACCTCGGCGGTATGAAGTGACAAAACTGAAACTGTAGCAAAGAGAGGGCGGGTGGGAGTTGTAGGGGGGAAGGAGAAGAAGGGCTGGCGGATGAGTCCAATTGAAACCTACCCTTGCTGGGCGGTACTTTTTCACTGGGCGTTAACCTTATGCCCTTCCCGTTGTGCACTGGCACAGAGGCAGCACGGGAGACAGAGAGAAGACAGCAATGACACGTCAAAGGTAATGTCCAGCAATTTGAAACACGGGGCCAAACCGAAACAAAAATGGGGTCATATGGTTCCTTTGTTTATTATATACTGCCCTCTGCTGGTCTGGTGGGCAATGCATTTCTACATCTCTAACCCTTTTAGATGCGCCATTAGAAAGCGGTCTGAACTACCTTGTGCATGTTGGGTGGTCACAAAGGTCTGAATGAGTGTATCCGTGGTCTGGGTGTAGAGGGACAGGGCGTGGCGTAGTGAGGACAGCTCGGGGCTCTTCTCCAGGAACGCCTTCTTCAGACCGTTCCCTCCCGCATGGAAGTATTGCTGTGGAAGAAACAGAGGGGTGAGTCGGCCGCATGAACATCTGAGGGAACAACAGGAGGTTTGCTTTACTTTGGTCAAAATGTTACTTTTCTTTTTTTTTTTTTAAGTGTGCATTGTAGTTTGATACAACAGCAAATGACTATCAGCTATGTCACGTTATTGTGAAGTCTCACTCCGCTTGTGTTGCAGTCAGAGCTACTTTTCACTGTATTTCCGGGTGGGTCCATTTAAAACTCCAGTAGAAAAAACTGAAGGTGAGGCTTCACACCAACAGAACCAATTCAACATCCGTCCAAAACAATCTGGCTCACTTCACCCCTCATTACAGCCACTTCAACCACCACACACGTCTTTTACCTGGCTGGTTAAATCCGACAAGCCCGTGGCTTCTGGCCACGAGCTGCCTGCATGACCGCTCAGGGTACCGGATTAATGGATGAATAGTTGATGAGGCTAATTTGACCCGTCTATCCAGCATCCCAGAGGAAACCAAAGACCCGCAGTACAAACTGACCTTGATAGTGTCCAGTGCCACGTCCATGACAGCACACTGCCTGGGAGACAGGCTCTTAGCCTCCCCTGCCATGTGATCCTGCACGTCCGAATGATGAGCAAAGAGACGGCACAACCACAGATGAGTGACACCGTCATATAACACTGGGGGTGGATATAACACGGTGTCATACAGACAAAGACGTTAGAATACCTTGAGTTTGGAGAGCTGGCCCAGTTCTTTCGCAGCCGAGAGAATCTGTGCTCCCTGGGGGTAAAAAAAAAATATATATAAAGAAAATGTAGTCACTGTTTCTTCCGCACCTAAAAAATGAATGAGTTACAAATGCCGCTAAGCTTACAAAGGTATCATTGCCCTGTGGCAGGACGATGGTCTTCTCTAGGCTGCTCATTACGATCCTCCACAGCTCCTTGAGCACGCGCTTCAACACGGTCTTCTCGCACGCAGTGGCGAACAGTGTGAGCCTGTGGGGGAACAAACACACACACAAGTTGGTGAGAGACGTGGACCACAAGTGCGTTACCCCTGACTTGACTGAAGAAGAGGAAGAAAAAGGAGAAAAAAAAGCTAAATTAATGAACGAATAGATGGATAGAAATCTTGACCGACTCACTTTCCATCCAGGAAGTCCATGAGCGGCCGCAGCATATTGTCGGAGTCGGCGTCCACCTGGTTCTTGTTGTTGGCGTTGAGCGGCCCTTTGATCTGGTACAGCAGCGACGCCATCTGTCGCATGCAGTCGTTGATGCGGCTCTGGAAACTACAAAAAGAGAGAAGTTAGATCAAGATGTACCGACGCGTGTGCGGTTGCCGATTTAACTGGAAAACAGTCGGGACCGGGCTACCTGTTCCCGAACGTGCTGCTGAGCTCATCCAGCACGTTGTTCAGCTTCACTTGCAGGTCGTTCAGCAAGTCACTGGCTTCTGCGTCCATCTGCGGAGAGAAGGATGGAATCCCAACAGGCCACTGGTTAGAATTCATTGTAGTGCCATTTGTTGCAAATAAAAAACTGGGGAAGAATGTAAATGCAGGGAAAATAAGTATAGTATTATATGATATTCCAGTTCTCGAAGGACAGAGAACTTGAGCAATTAAAAAAAAGGTTTTCATGTCATATTTTCCCCCAAATTAACTTGCAAGCTGCAATTCAATGCAAGAGCTTAAAAGTGGGAATCCAAGGTTTAAAAAAATAACTACAATAACTATCAAACCAAAGAGATGAGAAGGGCGGGTTCTACTGTAACCTCCTGTGGCGGAGACACGTCCATCACCAGCCCTGTGATTGAGAGTATTTAAAAACAAATACAACACATACATCCCAACAAACCCACCTTTTTACCAGCAGGCTCCAACTTTAGCAGGGAGCACAAAAAAATAAAAGAAAGTTTAATACTGCAGGAGACGTGCGTCTTACCAGGCAACAAAAACGCCAAAAATACTTAAAAAAAATAAAAAAATCACATTTAACAAATCAAAACAAAGTTATGCTCCTTTTGACTTTTTTTTCACTTACGAGATTGTATATCGGCTTTACTCATTGTATTGTGTGTGATGACTGAAGAAAAAACACTACTACTATACGGACAAAAATAAAATAAAATGCTGGGCCCCGCCGCAAAAAAAGAAGGTCCAAATTGCAAACCCACCTTTTTATCAGCAGTCTCCAACTTTTAGAGAGAGCAAACAAAAAAAGTTTAATACCGCAGTAGAGCGACTTACACGTCTCACAAGCACAAGCAGGGGGGAACAAGTAGGAAACAGTGAATTATCGTCCCAAAGGTGTGCACTGTGGCTTTATCTAAATAAGCACAGCCTGCAGGAGAGCTAAGTCGTACGGGTGAAGCCCTGCTGTGGCTCATTAAGCAAAAGATCCAATGGCCTTTCTGATTCATAGCCTGTCAGGATCGAGGGGGTCACATTAGTGAGCAGAGACTGAGAGGTTGGGAAGGCTTCAGGGGAGGAAAGGCAGCGACTAGGAATGCATAGTGTGTTTTGTTTGGCCCCGAGAGTATATTCGGCACGGGGGTATAATACTTATGAGTTTGGAGATTCACTTTAAGTTCCAACTAAAAGGGGACAATGGAGGATCGATGGCCGTCACACAGAGTGCTGCTCTGCATGTGACCTACCTTTTCCACTAGTTCACTCATCTTTGCATGGTGGGAATGTTTTGGGATTTAAGAAAAAAAAAAAGTGAAAAAAGTAACTACACAACTTGAAATATAAAACTGAAATTAACAAATACTGCAGGTTTTCTTTCCATTGGAAAGTACATGCTGTATTTTGTAACACCCACCTTCTCGTCAGTCTTTTGCAAAAAAAAACAAAAAACGAAACGCACAAAATGGAACACAGATTAAAGAAAATGACACAACAAAAAGATCAGAAATAACTGTTTGTTTCAGGGGAAATAAGTGACTGGTTTCGAGGGAGGCAAACGTCACTGAAAGAGGGTGAAAATAAATAAACTGGAGAGGGAAATCACCACAGAGGATGTGTTAAAAACACAGTAACCACGACAACCAAAGGGACGTATTGTGTCAGTAGGACTGAGTGTCACTGAGAGGTCATTGTGAGTGGGAACGACAGGGCACACAAGTAGGACTTGGGACTCCTGAGGATGACCGCAACAAACCTCAACCTCATTTTTCTCCACATCTCCCCCTACGTCTTCCTTCTCCTCCTCCTCCTCCTCCTCCTCCTCACTCTCCTCAAACTAGGCGTGGCAGCGAAAAGACAACACAACATTATTTAGTCTCACTAAAAGTGACTTCAACGCGTCTCTTTCCAAAAAATATTCCGAGCGACGCAATATTTCATGTGGAGAGGTGGACATTTGAGTACATGCAAACATGCTTCACAAAACATGTTTGCATGTACGAAGGACTTGCCTGCCATGCTAGCATTTTATCGTTGTGCTAGGAAAGAGAAAAAAAGGAGAAAAAAAAAGAAAGATTGTCACTCCACTCTCCCAGAAAAAACGTTAAGTTCATGATGCCCTGCGAGAACAAAGCCCTCTGCCACAGAGAGGCATGTAACGAGCTAGCTACAACGAGAGAGTGGAAGCTAACCCCTCGACCTGATGCCCAACCCAGGGCATGTGCGGTTTTTGATTTTGAAATGCAAAATAATAAAAAGGGACATGGATGACTCAAATGCAGTTTGATGAGTAAAAAGAATCCTTTGTTCAGCTACGTTTAGGATATCGCTGTCAAAAGTCAAGAAAACTGCCTTTCCCTGCAAAGTTGAGGGTGTTTGTGGAAGCGTAACAACAGTAAACTAGAAGCTAAGTGGGTGATTTCAACATACTGACCCAGGGAACCGAGGGAGACAACATCATAAGGACGACGACACAACAACAGTGTGTCACACAGGACCCTGGGAGCACAGGTACTCTCCGCTGCCTCAGCTACAGCTGAAACTAAATCTGTAGAAAGGTGTCATCTGCAAAGAACATGACCCAGGTTGATGGACCACTGACATTGTGGTAATTCAGTTTGTTCATCCACATCACGAGAAAGAAGCAGAGTCCAAGAAAGAAGCACATCAGCAGCCCAGTAACTGTTCCGATTGTCCACCACTGTTCAAGTATTTGTTTTCTTTCTCCATGCTAGCAGTTGTTCATCATCCACTGACTTCCCCCCTCCCCCTCTCCCTCCCAGCACCTTCAAGGCAATTTACATTTGTGGTGCTGAATACAATATCCCACATTGTTGGATAGAGTTCATTGAAATTTGGTATGCAAATTCGGGATGACTATTTAATGATCATCAGACTTTCCATCCAACGCCACCATCGGGTCAGAGCTCTTACTGTCCAATACTTGTTTCCATCAACGTCAGCAAAGTTACTGGACTAGAACAGACTCCAACGCAGCTTCTGTAGATGCTAAATGCTAAAGAGGGGTTGGCTATGTGTAAGACTGTGGATCTACTTGTCTACTATTAGTTAATCTAATGTGATATCACCCACAGTGCCAACCAGAGCCTTTGCTTCCTCATCCTCAGCTACGACCTGCTGTCCAAGCCAGAGCAGAGGGAAATAATCAATACAGCAACATTAAGTTGATTAAATGTCAAAAAGATATGCTTTAAAATGGACAAATATCTGCCGTGCTCAGACGATGATGGAAACCTACCTCCTCCATCTCTCCCGCTTCCTCCATCTCATCCTCCTCTTCTTCTTCCACCACTATATTTTGCTTTAATTGTAAAGTGAATGCATTGGTTGAAACTTTAGCTAAAGTGTCAAATTGCTACAATCCTACAACTAAATCTAAATAATAAACATGACAGCTACAGTAAATAGGATAGAGCACTCCATACAAAAAAAAAGCTTTTTATATTTCAACGGAGAACCTCGAAGGTTCTTCAGGGAAAACTTTTAAATTTCATCTAGAACCCACCCAATGGGTTCCATTAAGAATCCTTTAATATTTTAAAGGTTTCACCTAGAACCCAAACTGGGGGTTCTTCAGGAGAACATTTTAAATTCCAAGGATTATATTTAGAAACCACCCAGGGGGTTCTGCGGAGAACCCTTTTGAATTCCAATTGTTTCATCTCAACTAGAAACTACGAAGTTCTCCCGAAAACCCTTTTACATTCGAAGGGATTAATCTAAATTCCATCAAGGGGATGATCCTTTTTATATTGCAACAGTTTAATCTAGAACCCACCGAAGGTTTCATCTGGAACCCAACTAAGGAGTTCTACCGAGAACGCTTCTATATTCCAAGGATTTCAACATGAAGACAATATGAGAGGATGTGATTTAATTACTGTCTCAATGTTCTCCTGCTGATGAGGGTCTGATCTTTTGTTCGTGTGGATCTTTGCACATGTTTTCATTGACAGCATCACATCAGACACCTACAGACCTCTTCACGAGTTCAGACTATGTCCTTATTGAGAACTACCTGGAATCTACTTCACATGGTCTCAACTAGCACTACCGTACATACCAGCGCTTCTTCTGTTGCAATCTGACACAGCAGAGACACAAACACAACTGTTGTACCAGCAACCGCCTCGAGAAGACTTTTCATGCTTGAGTAAAAAACGTTTAGTTGATACATCAGTGTATGTTTTTTTCTTTTGTAGACATAGAGGGATGAATTATTTCATGATGCCATCGCACATCATCTATCAACGACATTTGTCTTACCTGTTTGGCACCCATCGACTCAAACATCTTCTCCAGCTGGATTCTTAACTGCTGCACATTATTCAACAGGACACATGGCTGCCAGAGGACACGGGATGAGACAGACATACAATATACCAATGTTACATACATAGAGCAGAAACTCTTCAGTATCGACAAGAGATTGCAATCACTGCTGTGTAAAATAGCTTGTTTTTGATTTAGGGAATTATTAAACTTTAGAAAAAACTACCCTCAAAATCACAAATTTATGGTAAGGCAGTTGACAACTCACAGCTTGTTTTTGATTTAGGGAATTATTAAACTTTAGAAAAAACTACCCTCAAAATCACAAATTTATGGTAAGGCAGTTGACAACTCACAATCTTCTCCTTGTCGATGTACGTAGGAAAACTCTTGGTCAGTATGGCACTGTACTGCAGAAGAACTTTGGCAATAGTCTGTAGATAAAGAGGAAGAAATGTATTAAAACTACATTTCATTTAAAATCCAATTACATATTCATCACAAACCTTTTCCCAGTGTGATCGAGAAAACCCAGAAACCTCCCTCCCAACTATTATATTACAAACATCCCCAAATGTCCTGTAATGTGTTCTTTGGCAGGCATGCAGGAAAGCAAATCCCAAAGCACAAAACTGTGCAGCCCTCCCCCTGGAAGGGAATATTATGTCCAACTCAATATTTATTTTTAATGAGGAAAGTGAACGTCCCTCCAGAGGCCAGACAATGCTGTTTTGTAATTCACCTCATGTCTCAAACTCTTTCTAACACTAACCCAGTGACCAGCTGCTAGGTGATGATTGACAGTGGATTCATTTCCTGAGTTACAAACAATAGCTCTGTGCGGTTTTCAAATTGATTGTCAAATCCTGTGTGTTGTACTCGGGGGCAGCTTCACCATAGTGGGCGTACCTTCGAGAAGCGGCGACTGTACTGGGCCATGACGGCAGGGTCGGGACATTCCAGTTTCTTGATGATCTCAAAGCTCTGGTTGAGCTGGGTGAAGATGTCCACCACAGAGCAGGAGAACAGAGCATGCTCCGATGTCTGCTGGAACTGAACACAAACAAATACAATAACTTACACTTTTAGAAACTCAATTTCAATTCAGTTTATTTTGTACAGCCCAAAATTACAAATTACAAATTTGCCTCAGAGGGCTTTACAATCTGTACACATACGAGATCCCTGTACCGGGACCTCACAGATCAAGTTTTGAAGTGCTTCATGAAACCGACCAAGGCGGTTCTAAAAAAACACGTCCAACTTCCAAGGGTTTCCTCTGGAATCCAGAGATGTTTCTACCAAGAACCCTTTGTTTAATCTAGAACCATTCCAGGGGGTTCTAACGAGAAATTCTTTTAAACTCCAAAGGTTTTAATCTAGAATCCCTTCAGGCGGTTCTATTAAGAATGATTTGGAATTCCAAAGCTATTTAAATGTTCTTACTCCATCTTTTTTGTCTCTCTCGAGGGCTCCATGCATGAACTCCATAGATACGTCTTCATTCTCCTCCAACCATTGGAGCACAAACTGTAGGAACCATCTGCAATGGAAAATAAAAACAGCACAAGTTATTTATTTAATGTATGTCTGTGTTGTTGTTATATTCTGAACTATCTACTTAGGTTAGGGATCAATCAATCAATTTGATAGTGAGGTTTTGGGAAATCAAAGTCAAAAGCACTTACGATGGGTAGTCGGGAACAACGCCCTTAAAGTTTGGCAGCTCCTTGACATATTCATTGTTAAGCCACTTGACTTTGAAGTGAAGGTTCATGTAGTCGGTGCTCTTACACAGTCTTTGCTTCTCATGCTCTGCATATACAAAAGACACAAGAGCCTGGAATAAGGTTGTGCCAGAGTCATGCTATTGTGTTGCATGATGGGAAACATTGAAGGTCTTTGTGCAATAATTGAAATAAAAGTCAGGATTTGGACCACGCTTTCTTTAATGTGTTTCACACAGGCCTCCCACATTAATGGTCGTGCCAAGCAAAATTTCTAGATATAATAATCCTAATTTCAAGAATACAATCTTGCTTCAGATTCTTTAAAGCCTTAGAACAATCCTCCCATGCCCGTATATGCATTGAAATAAAATGTCTAGACTGGCTGAAAAGAAAATGTACAGGGCTATAGTAGTTGAGTCTGGTTTTAAGAAGTCTTGCACTTGTTTTGGTCTCATGGTCTTGATAAACTCAGAATTGTCTTGGTCCTGTGTTCTGCTATCGAGAACAGGTCAAGTTGTTCCTGGTTGCTGATTTGCTCGTACAAAGTGTTGTTCTACAGACACAGCGTTTCTCGTATATGCATTAAACAGCGGCATTTAATGCAATTGATTAGTATGATGTTTGAAGACTGATCAACATTGTTTATAGATTATTCATTATTATCTCGGTCTTGACTTGGCACGGACTCGACTGGACCTGGTCTTGCACTGCAGCCGTGCATCAATAGTAACAATCAGCCTAACTCTACCCAGGCACTGTAGTATCAGTTTTAGACACCCACTAAAAACCACGTCTGCTCCTAAATCTGAAGTGTTCCTTGGTCGTGCTTCTTGAGCAAAATCTCTTCGGAATCATTTCATCCCTGAATATATTCAAGCGGATTGGAGATGAAGGGGCCGCCACTTTGGTGCTGCAGTATGTGAAAGAGAGAAAGTGAGGGTCTTTGTCGAGGATTCCTTTTGAGTACTAGGGCTGGGATGAAAGCTAACTGCCTCTGGGAACCGATGGTGCTGTAGTGCTGCAGAGCAGAGAGAAACCCCAGAGAGGCTCCCGGGAGGCAGAACTTGTCTTCTCATTTCCAGTTTGAGCAGCGTATCTCTTCTCTTCGACTTGTTCTTTCCCTCTGAAGACCGAACGTTTTCCCAATTAAAATAAAGAAAAAACGACTGTTCATCGGTGGAGCCGAGTCGTCCTTCAACCAGACAATCGGCCATTCAATCCCCGGCTCCGGCAGTTCATGTCGACGTGTCCTCGGAGAAGACACTTAACCCCAAATTGCTTCTGAAGGCCGCACCGCCAGTATATGAATGGGTGATTGACATGTAGGGTGAAGTGCTTTGAGTGCTTGACAAGTACGATACAAGTACAGTCCATTTACCACCAAAATTCTACAAAGCAGAATAATAACACTTTAAGTTTACTATCATATTTCAATTTGTGAGTCAGCTTGTCAATTTTGGCAGCTATTTTAGATTAGGTCTCAGCTTTAAGACGGAGTTGCTTATTAGTTCAAGTCACATTTCAGTCATTTATATACTTCGTAGTTTTAGTTGACAAAAATCATAACATCTAAAGTCAACTTTTAGTCCAAATGTTTTCTCTCTTAATTTTGTCAGCTTTTAAAATATCTTTTATTTAGTCCTGTGGCATTTTTTTTAACACAGGTTAAATGATTAAGAATGCAGCTTTTGTAAGCGTGGGAATTGCAAGCAAAAATGTAATTTGCTAATTTTTCTTCGCCAACAAACAACAAAATGATGCGATAAATCTGACATATTTGACTTACCTTCCATGGCATACTTCATGTCTTGAGCGAACAACGTCCACATGACCTCTGCTGACACCTTCCCCACGTTCAGCTCTTGGGGGAACCTGACAATGTGACAAAAATTGGGTGTTGTGAACTTTTGAAACGGAGCCTTCAAAGAACTCTCCTCCTTTGCATAATGGAGCGGAAATATGTAACAGGGAAAACTCAAGATGCAGTCAAACTTTTCAGTGTATTTCCTGCTATTTGGAATAAAAGCAGTAGAGAATAACAGGAGTGCAAGCCCATTACTAACTGGTTGAGCACAGGTGTGTAGGAGTTCCTGTCTTCTTCGATGATGGAGACAATGAGCATGATGAGTTTTGGCCAAAAGTCCAAGTTCTTGACGCTAGGACCCTGCTCCTCCAAAGGGAGCTCCTCCTTGTTCTGGGTGAGACCACAACACAGGATCAGAGAGAGAGCGAGAGAGAGCGATACAGAGAGAGCGACAGAGACAGAGCGATTAGTACGCCACTTACCCCGTCAGCGGGTTGATACTGTCTGCTGTACAGCTCGTGGCAGTTGTTGAAGATGTAGTCGTACGTTGAGTTGAGGCAGGCCTTGACACAGTCCCTCACCACCTGGCTGGCTCTCGGCGGAGACTGCAACTCCTGGACCTGACCACCAAATGGGAGACAGCGGCGCTGGCGGTGAATGACTGCGACATAGTTATTGACACACACCTGACAACGGTGTTATCTGCAAAGTGTCGCATTTATAAACTAAGATGTGTCGCCACAAAAGAAAATGAAGAGACGCGGAACGCTGTCAGCTACCTTCATTCTGAAGAAGGTGATGCTGGTTAGAAGGTCCACGGTGGATTTCAAATCCTGCAGGCGATCCTTGCTGCTGGCAGGGAAGTGGTTCTACAGGAGGAGAAACGTTCACTTAAACATAACTCACTCTGCGTGGAGGACCAACAAAAGACATACAGCAGGCCACTCCCACTGATGTTCATAACTCTAAAATAGGATTGCTGTGACAGTGCAGACAAACACTAAGTGATATAAAAATGATGGCAAACTAAAATGCTCGACACAAAATGTAGAATAAAAGTTTCCCATGTAAGCAATTGCTCAACTTTAACTCACGGTAGTTGTAGTAACAATACACAACAATAGTATAATAGAATAAATACTGTTGCAAAATAATAATAATATTATAATAATGGGGCAATTTATCCCCAAAATTCAAGGAAACAAAATATAACAGAGGAGTTTTGCATATAAAGTGAAAATAAACAAAACATTATTGACGACGATATATTTAAACGCATCGCAACTTTTGAGAACAATAAGTGGCGATATTTATTGAATGTAATCATAATCTTACCCTATAGGTTGAGAGGTCGATGCGCAGGGAGTTGTGTAGCTGGTCTAAGAGCTTGACAAAGCGTTCTTTCTGTGTGGTGAATAATGGGGGAAAAAGACAATCGTGATAACAGGAAGTGGAAGGAAAGGGACGGGATGGACAAAGACAGAAACAAAAGGATATTTTTATTGCTTGTGTGTGCGCATAACGCTACAATAGTACAAACCCCAAAATTGGAAGCTGCGAAGCGGTCGGAGGCGGACACATTGGTGGAGGCGGTCGTGTGGGCGTAGAAGGCGTTGATGTTGGCCAGCAGGGTGCTCATCACGGCGGGAACCCCGGGACACATGTACTTCGACGACAGACAGGCAAAGTGCCTGGAGCGACAGGGGAGCACAGGCAGAGCTTGATTAAAGACCCGAGCGGCAGCAGGCCGTCCCTTCCCCTCTTCCCCCCATCCTGTCACACTTCACATTGAGATGTTTCAATAAAAACATTTTGTCAAAGTGTATGTGCATGTGATTTGCTGGTTATCCTATCGGGGGTCTCACTAGGAGCGCTCGTTTCATCTGCCTGTCTGCAGGCGTAGCTGGCTGAAGGGTGTGGCCCCATTTTTGTGAATGATGGGGCCTCGACTAACGGGCATCTGGCGAGCAGCATGACATATCATGGAGACAAATCCATCTTCAGCACATTTGTAATTGATTTTTCTTTCATTTGGAGGTTGACGAGGGCGGGGCACAAATTGCTTCTAGGATGGCAACGAGAGGCAATTTGATATGAGAGCAGAAAGAGAGGAATGGACACAAGCGCACACACACACACACACACACACACACACACACACACACACACACACACACACACACACACACACACACACGCACACGCACACACTCTAAAACTCACGTCATAGCCTGGTAGATTGACTCGATCCCGTAGCGCATGGCAAACTCGTCCACTACTTCCTGGGCCACATCGTCGTAGTAGACCCTCCAGGCATCGTCCCCGCGGGCCTCTGGGATTTTTACCGCACCTTGGCCGAGCATGTCGGTCGAGTAGTGGAACAGGTTCTACGGTAGATAAAGACGCCAAGTCATTTGGATGGCTTTTGTGGCAGAGCAGATTATTACATCGAATGCGAGGGGTTTATGCTCGAGGGTTCTTTTTTTTTTCCCGGTAGAGGTAGGATTACGTAACCGCGGTGTGTGAGAGCCAAATACCTCATGCAAGCAGGTGTACTGCACATGATACGGAGCCACTTTCTCCTCGCCCTTAATCTCCACGTTGATTTGCAGGCGAATGGCCCCCGACACGGCTGACTTGTCCGTCCTTTTCTCTGTAATCCAAAACACAAAGACACACGTCAAGCAGATACACCGACTCATAACTCCCAGTACCCATCTGTGACACAGGAGCCCTAGTGGGTAGCAAGCCTTGTTAATGCAACGCTAATTACAGACTATTACCCTGGCAGTGCTATTGCAGGGGTGTGTGTGTGTGTGTGTGTGTGTGTGTGTGTGAGGGTGTGTGTGTGTATGTTCTGTTTCTACAGTTTGACGGCAGCGCAAAGCCGGCGACGCTAATAGAAGTCCTCTGGCTGATGGTGAGGGAGACAATGGCAGAGGGGATGTGCGAGGATGCGGGTCTGATCGCCGAGAGACACTTGGCTGGGCTTCACAACCTGCTATTTGCCCTGACAGGCGCATCATTGAGGGTAATTTGTACATGTTGGGGGTGGGGTCGATTTCCAACTTGTATGCCTCTTCTTGATAATCACACATCGGGAGAAGGGAGGCAGGGGGAAGAGTACAGAGAGACGCTTCGCAGAGAATGATACGGAGCGCATATTACACGACTGATCATTCATTTTGCAAACTGCCGACTGACAAGAGGAATGTTTTGTTGATGTGGTTATCAGAGGGGTATAAAACCGAGCACTTCGTGTCTCCCAGTTGACATGAAACAACAACAGATTTATAGGCACATTCATATTCAGTTCTCTTCCAGCGGGAGTATGATCAATGCCAGTCTTCTGCACTTTTAATCAATTGGAGACGAGACAGTGAACGCTTCACTCTCAGATGCAAAGCGTGCGGGTGGGAGAATGGAGGCCTTTTAACGGATAGCGATCAATCAAGGCAACGTGACATGATGTAAGCGGTGGGGGTATACCTAACCTGTACTTGTGCTCATACTAAATAGCACAAGGGGCCGATAAAATCAGCTCCTTTGTATATTTTATACTGTCTATGTATTCAGGGCTCATCTTCAAACGTGGTGGAATAGAACTGAGGATTAACATAAACATTTAGGTGTTCATTAGCAAGCACTAAAAGGACATATTTTAATGCAGGACTATTTGGGCCTTGGGGCCACTCAATGCCTGTGTAAAAAAATGTACTTAAATCAAAATGTACCTGCAGACAAAAGAGGCTAATGAGGTTGAAACAAACATCTGACTGGACAAGTGTGAAAAGAATGCACCCTTCATTCAAGAGGATCAATCCTTCTAAGGGGAAACTATTCAAAGCAGACATGGTAGATGAGGAAGAACACACAGCCAGGGGTAAAAGCACAACCGCTACGGGGACAATCTAGTTTTCTGTACCACGAAAAGATTCAGTTCAGAAACAGCCATCATATTGCTCAAGCAATAAAATACCTGTAGTGTCCATGTTGTTTCAACATGACAACATTAAGCTCACGAACAAAACCGAAGACGGGATGACGACATTCCAACTTGGATCTCTCCGTTTGCTCGTTTAGTTTTCTTTTGATTTGTTCCAGTGTTGGCGTGTTTTGTGCCTGCAGGGTTTTCTATTTTCTTTTATTATCAGTGCTTTCTGATAAAATAAGTTTTCTTCCAACAAAACAGGCAGAAGGTAACGCAAAGCTATAGACTTCTCTAACTCGGCTGGCATAATGGTGGAAGTGTGCACATTTCCTTACTTAACACACACAGTATAAACTGTTGGAGATGGATTTAGTTGTCATTTCAAAAGTTTAAAAGTTGATGTGATAAAGGCTGGGATTGTAGAAATGGCAAGAACTTTATTTTACTTTCCCCTCTGCATGCAGTATTTTTTGACTGATGGGCCTGAGATAAGTCATCGTCATATTGTGAAGAGGATGTGCTTATCATCTGTACACCACAAAGAGAGTTGCTGCAGTCTCTCTACTGTGTAGAACTGCTCGCAGTGAGTTCTAGCTTTCATTGTTGAGGGATGTCTCCTAGTTCTGTCCAGTGTTAGGTTGTACCAACAGTATACGCCCCGTATATTGTGTCCATGATCAAACAGCGTACTGACCCAGGTTGTACCAGACGTCCATTTCTCCGCTCAGTGTTCGCACTTCAATTATACTCTGGCCGAGGAAATCATCAGACTCCCTCTTCAGGCGCTGCTTCACCCTCGACTTGATGTCATCGTCCTCGTCCCACACGCGCACTTTAATGCGGTCCGAGGAATTGTGGCACTCGCTAGCGGAAAAACAAGAAAAAAACTAATGTATATAAACTAAATAAGAGGGTACAATTGGATAGAAAACAATAGAAATGTTTTAAATTTATACACATTATAAAACCAAGGCATTTGTTGGAGACTTACAAGTGGTACTTTTCCTCCCAGACAGGATTGAGGTTGCCATAAATGGTCTTTGTTCTCTTCTTGGTCTTGCCCACCTGAACGGTGACGTACGGATCGCTGGATCCCGTTTTGTCCTTTGCCTGAAGTCCTTGGGCACAAACAACTAGTGCGGCAACAGAGGAACAAAGACACAAGCGATAACCGTGGGCAAAAACAAGAATCACATGTGACCACCGAGATTCATGCTGAGGATGCTCCTTTTAAAGCTGCGGTTGATTTCAGCAAATCTCACCTGTGATGGTGATCTTGGCTGACCACTTTGAAGTGCCGTCGAGAACGCTCTGCTTGATGGTCTTCATCTGCTGCGCGTGGATGGCTTTGCTTATGATGAACACCTCCCTGATGAGTTCAAAGATTTCCGGCTTGTTTCTTTCCCTGATCTTCATCCTGTCCTTCATGGCCATGATAATATTCTGAGTTCGGTCTTCAGCACCATGCTTGGAGCTCTTCTCCGCAGCACCTTTGCATTTACCAAGAGAAAACGATTGCAGATTAATATCCATTTAAAACTACTACTTGCATGTGACGCTTGGTTGTTTTCTGGGCGGTACTCACGTTGGAGGCAGTCGGCGTTCAGCAGCTCTTGGCACTTCTCGTGGCACTTGACCCCGCACTCGGAACAACGCATGCCTTGGCGGGCTATTCCCCACAGCAGTCCCTCACACTCGTAGCAGTATGTAGGCGTCGTGGCGGTCCACACCTCGAAGTTGTGTGGCGTAGTGCAGGATATCGGGTAGATAAGAGCCTGCAGGGTCTTCTTATACACATGGTTTTTCTACAGAAGGGGGAAACTTTTTTTAGGGTGTTTTCACAACTAACTAAACTGAAACTCTGATCCGGTTGCCCCTGGTAAACACGGTTAATTTGGGCTTGTGTGAAAGCGGTTAATCCAAACCTGGTGGAGACCAAACAACAAGGCTGAGGGCCACCTGAAAAGGCTTCCAAGCAAACTCTGGTGTGTTTTTCTTTTTGACCAACCACAGAATATTGAGTTTAAAAGATAAACAACTAATGAAACCATCAGATGAATCATAGAATTTATTTATTTTTTGGTAGATTTGAAGGTGCTATATGGTGTTATACTCACCAACTCCTCATCCTTGATTGATGACCGTGCGGCCATGGTAGATGCGATCCCCGCCTTCCTGGCTTGGACGAGAGACTGAACAACAAGTGACACGGGACATTTTTGGCAGAGTTAGCGTTGATCAAACGCATATTCAGCCCACAACCAAGCACAGCACAAAATATGACTATAATAATGAAGGTCAGTGTGGTTAAAAGGCACAGGGCAGTTGTAAGGGTGGTGAGTAGGGTTATTATCCCAAGAATATAATTCTAACTGGATGATCAGAAAAAACATGTGAGTAGTATTAGTTTTAAGAGACTAGTGAAGAGGAGACTAAAATATTATGCTATCAAACATCACCAAAACCATCAGCCATACATTTCCATGGGCGTATTAATACAAACCAAAAAGCGGGGGAATGATTTGTTGATAACATATTGCAATGATAATATCAAGTAGGAAGAAAAAGCTGCCCGGGACCAAGATGCATGCAAATGCTTTCATTTTGTATTAAACAAGAGGTTTGCGATTAAAGAGATCAACATGCTGTCGAGGCAACTACTGTTTTATTTGTCCCACTTGATATTTTGAGTTTCAGTTGCAAAGGGAGTGGCAACTGGGTTCTATTAACTTACCATAGCCTGACCAAGGAGAGTGAATGCATTCAAGAGAGTTGTGGGGAATAGTTTTGGGTTTAAGAAAGGAGGGAAAGAGAAATTAGCAGGCTGATTTCATATTTGTCTCCAAAATGAGAACTGCGACTTCTGTGGCGGTTTCACAAATAGAAAGACGTGCACTCAGCAAAGAAAACACAAAAACAAACAAGGTGACATGTGACATACGGTATTACTAACAAAGGAATGACAAGTCAGTACTGACCACATCGCTGACCAAGGGGATGGGCTTCTTTTTACGCAGGTCTGGCATGCTGTCAATCCCATACAGACCAGGTCCGCCACTAGGTACCAACAAAGATGGAATGAAAGTGAATAAAAAGTTCACACACACACACACACACACACACACACACTTACACTGTCATCACGATAGTCAAATTATTATAGTCACAATAGTATCAACAAGCTAATTCAGTGTTACTTGTTATAACTAATTATATTATTTTTTTTTAACTTAAAATTGTGATATAATATTGTGTGCATATATATATATATATATATAAAATGTATGACTTACCCTGGTTTGACCCAGGCTTGTCTGGCATTGGGTTCTTCATCTTGGACCTACGAGATTTCAAATGTGAGCATTTAGGCTGACGACTTAGAAAGTCATTCACGTTATGTTGCACAGTAGGGCATGAGAGGAGTGAAGTTGGAATAATGGAAAGCTGTATTTGGTTGAGTTTGACCTTCTTGGTGTTTCAGAACATGCAATGTCAAATAAAAAAAAATTCAAAAAAGTGATGCCTTTAGAAAACAAATAAATCAAATAAATAAATAAAAACTCTGTAATTGTAAAAGATGTAATGTAAAATGCAGTGATGGATCAACATTATGGAGGCAGAATACTACAGAAGTTGTTCTTTTTCACAGGTCAAGTAAAATTGGTTTGCCCACAGACTGCTTTAACAGACACCCTAGGTAATTTAGAAGAAATCACTTGCAAGGATTTAGCAAAACCATCAACATTACGACTGGGGGCTTTCACAAGTACATACTGTAAGTTATTTTGCTTTTCCCTCAAAGGAAAAGTCTTTCATCTGTCGCTGTATATCGTTCTCTTAGATAACAGAAGTTGAAAGAGGGGATCCTTTTGGGATCAAAGTAAGAGTTTCTGATATCGTTTGAAACACTTCTGGGGAAGCGCAGCTGCTGTAACGCTAGCACCAGAAACAGAACTTGGAATTTGTGCAACATGAATGAAACAATAATAAACTATTTATTATACAGAAAGACTGAAGTGATAAGACAAACATCCTTTCCGGAATAGTAGAATGGAGTTCAAAATCAACCCTATGTTTTCCTGTATCATTTGGATGTTGTGCATTATGCTTTGGAGTGAACACAAGCACTATCTTTGACAAAGACAAGCAATAAATAATAAATAAATAAAAACAATTATCCCACGACCAAAATGAACAGGAAAATAACTTTAGCTTAAATAGCTAATGTTATATGATTAACCTGATTATCTTCTTTCCCACAATCTGCAAAGAAAAAAAAGTATGAGTGTTTAAAACTGAAACATGTATTATGATACATACATGTAATAGCAATGGTACATAGGTAAAGTTCACTGAATCATTACATGATTTAAGATGTATGTTTTTGCTGTTATTACTGGGCTTGTCAGCAATTTTAAGTATAGAATATACCTGAGATAAACTCGTCTTGAGATTGGGACCCCTGAGACCCTTGAGAGCCATGGGACCCTTGAGAGCCATGGGACCCCTGGGACCCTTGAACAGATTTGGATAGTCTATGACGGGTTTGCCGCTTTTCCCTCAGAATGCGCTGGAAATTAGCCATACGCTCTCTGTGACTGGCATCCGTAGACTTTTCTTCTTTTTCCTCATCAAAAATGTGGTTTTCTCGAATTGGACTTAACCGCACCTCATCTTTACTCAGACCGGAGCCCAGCAGACTCTCGTCCTGCCTTGCTGGACAGCTGTCTGGTGTTAAGTCAAGGGTGGACAGTTCCCCGTCT
The DNA here is from genome assembly GCF_023055335.1 of Clinocottus analis. Classification (NCBI taxonomy): domain Eukaryota; kingdom Metazoa; phylum Chordata; class Actinopteri; order Perciformes; family Cottidae; genus Clinocottus; species Clinocottus analis. The sequence continues at coordinate 10,555,331 of NW_027175854.1, read as the reverse complement.
GTTGGACATTCTTCTTTGTGCTGTGAAATCTCTCCAGAGTAACATTTACTTGGAGTGCAGGGAGATTGAATTGCTTCATGAGGGGATGCTTGAAGTGAGCATGACTTGTCCTCATGGGTCTCATCACAATCCACGTAGACCGAAGCATCACTCTGCTCTTTTAAAGTGCCAAATTGAGTGGGATTCTCTGACAGACTGACGTCTTCTTCTGTATAATCTGTACTGCTCTGCTCCTCCTTCGGCTGACTGGATTCTCTGATAGGGGATGGAGGCGCTTCATGTCCACTATCATCTTTAACATCTTCAGGGTGGGATCCCTCCAACTTTTTCAAAGCCCCTTTCAAAGCAGACCTGAAAGTGAGTACAGCCTTGCCAAAAGATGTTACGTCAAAACCTACATTGGGGGTCTTGGCTGCGCTGTCAGAATCTATTTCAGAAGACTCTTGTGACAAATATTCTGCTTTATCCCTAGAGATGCTTTGATCGGTCCACTCCTTGTCCAAACTGTCAGCAGACCCAAGATCAAGAGTGTCACCGGAAGATGGCCAGTCATCGCATAGTGAATGAGGCTCCAGGTAACCATCATCAAAGTCTGTCAATAGCACAGTGGAGCAACTCAGACTTCTGGAGGGCTCACTCGCCGGTTCGTATGCACAAGCATCCATAGTGTGGTAACCAGAACTACGCGAGTAGGGGCAGTTTGCTGAACAGTCGCAGTCCAGGTTTTCTTCCTCAGTTTGTAGTCTGGGGGGTCTCCAGTCCGTCGTACTGGAAGAACTTGAAGGAGAGTTGTAATGGTGTCCGAACAGCAATGTGAGATGCTCAGAGCTGTTGTGTGAAGAATGACCTGGTGTGCTGCTTTGTGTCGTCACTGTGTCAAGCTTTTGTTCGTTGTTTGCACAATTGCAGATGTCTTCCTCACTCCATTGTCCTTCCCCACTTATACTGTGCTGCATATCAACAGAAGGCCACCTTTCATATTCTGTGTCACCAGAGAGGAGGCTTGCTCCCTGACAATTTGAACTGCGGCACGATGACAAAGAGCTGGTGCTTTGGTAATCATGGCCCCGATGAAGCTCAAAGTAGCAGGTGTTGGGTTTTGTAGGGCCAAGCATGCACATGTTTGAACGCTTCTCTTGGTTGATTTTCTGGTCTGATGGGACTCTGACTCTGTCAACTTGCCACTGATTAGGTGATCTGTGAGATGGTATACTTCCTGAAACTTTTTCACAATCGTTGCGATCCAACTGTGGACTGGTGTCTCTCCCTTGAAGAGATGTGATGGCATTCTGTCTACCCAGGCTTCCTCGCCTGATCCGTGATGTTTTAGAAACAGGACTAGGTTGAGGTGCAGCCGAAGACCCAGAGTACAGCTCACCCATTTCACTGAGCACCGCATCGACACAACAAGATACTTCATCCACCGAGCCTCGAACAGATGTTAGATACTGCCTCAGGTCAGAGATTTCCTCCTGAATCTTGTTGATGCCTTTCAGCTCTTTAAGAATATGTTCCACAATGTTACTAGAGCCTTCCTCTGCCTCCTCATCCTCCCTTTCCGTTTTCTCTTCTATGTTTCTGATCTTTTCAATAAGCCTTGGTAGAGTATCCTCCACAACCCCAATGCCATCCTGGCAAGCCAAACTTCCGTGGTCAGCTTTGGTACAGATAGTTGCGACTGATGACAGGTCATGATGAGAGTTGTCCTCTGGTCCTTGCAGGGACTTATGCAGCTTTTTGCACAGGCTTTGTCCCACTTTGGGGCTCTGGGATTTCTTCTCCTGTACGTCTCGCCTCTTGGGCGACAGTGGGAGCAGCTCCAATTTGTGGGGTTCATCGTGTCCACTGATCTGTCCTCTGGGGAGCATCCCTGAGAGGTGGCACTCTTTGTCAACTGTCCCTGCACATGGAAAGATCACTGCCTCAGTGACTCCTCCTTAGTGTGGCGTATAGCATAAGCTAATATTTTACACTATAAATGACTGAGTGCCTGTACAAAAAAAGCAAAGAGTTATTTTGTTGATAAAACAGTGGAAATTGATCTATGCCTGTTGTATGTTACTATTGAAATCTCATTTGCTTGTTCTGCTAGAACTAACAGAATTCTAACATGAGACACTGTAATAACTAGGTAGCAAATAATGCTACATTGGCTAAATAATGGCCATAATGTATTTATACATTTTAGGTCACATTGAGATCGCACACTACTAAGTACAGTATAGACGTAGGATAGATAATGTCTATAACTGACCTCTCAGTCAGAGTTCCAACACCATGCAGCTGTTTACATCTCTGTAATTAAGATGCTCTGAAGGCAGCTTGGTAATTAGATGATAGGTCAATTCTTTCCTCTAAGGCCATGTCATTCTTTCACACCCATACCAGCTGCCTGGCTTGACACTGTAGTTCTTAGCCATCGTAAACGGTATAGGAATTATTGAACACCCCAAAAATATAATTTAAATCAATCTGATGGCACTATACAAATCATATATATATGCATCAATTTGTATTCATGGACGTGAAATCTACAATATTCTGAAGTTCAGCAATTATATGGATATGTCTTCCATGCTCCTTCCATTTAGTCATACGATACGTGAAGCACAGCTCATCGGTTGGTGATGATTGAATTGACATGTACAGTTACAATATATACTACTACTACTACTACTACTTATTTCTATTGCAGAACGTTCACATACATTCTCTACGGTCAGGGCATGTGCACCAGAAAACCAACAGGCCAACATGCTAATTTCCGACTTCGCCCTATGCTTATGTGATTGGAAGTAAAAAAATTTGATTTGGATCAAATTCGGCAAACTCTGATGGTGAAACGAGCTGATTTGCTCAGATCTATTATGTCTTCCATTAAACAGCCGCAACAGTATAGACAGTAGAGTAGGCTACACAAGTCACAGTTTTGTCCTGTTTTCAGCAATTGTTTTATCACATGAACATGTATCTTTGTTACAAAAAATGGGGATAACGCCATGGCGAAAGCTACGACGTGTAAGCTTAAACTACAGCCTGAAAACAACACACTCACACACACAATGAAGAATGCATGCTAATTTCTAGACATTTTTCTCCACTGTTGAAATTAACAAGCTCACTACAAATATACTGTACATTTCATTCTTCAACATATCAGTAATAATTATTTACATCTTGGCAGGTGGCTTTCCCTATTCCATGAAGTATATCATTTCAGAGGGTGTATGCTAACTACATTAACCCACCCTGTACTGGAAGTCTCCAGTAAGCACTTGAGCCTGATGAGGGTTTGGCCATTTCCTATTTCTAATGAGATTAAAAAGCGTATGAGGTAAATGAAAGCCGATCTGAGATTAACATAAGTATTATTGTTCTTTCAAAACAAATATTAATGGAAATATCGGGGCTAAATAACACATGACCTACCAAATGGCATTCGTACATTAAGCCTCCCTTATGAGGGCCTCTGGCTATTTTTGCAGACATCCATGATCTGGTATAAGTGCACACGGACAGTCAGTGATTAATTAAGAAGGGTTTTGGGTTTAGGCTCATTTTCTCAGTAGTCGTAAAAAATAGTCAGCAGCATTTGCGATGAACATTTAGATCCCCTGACCACCAAACCAAGTTAAACTTATGTTTTACAAAGGCTAAGCACTGAGACACATACAATATATTCAGCCAAACATACATTTCTATCAATATAACATGCAGTTCCACTTTCCGTTTAATCAAAGTTTACACAAACTTGAGGCAAAGTGATTAAAAGGATGAAAATTAGATATGAAACTGTAAGCCTTACCTTATTTGGAAACAAATGATAATCAAGAACAACCTGTAGATGTCATCTTGCAAGAACAGGGTCGCCCAGCAGAATTAGCCCCTGTTCATCTTCAGAATGTATCCTGAGGCGTATTATAAAAAACGGGTGCTTTTCCCCCAATCATATCAGATCTCTAATTGACAGAGGTGCACTCGTTTCTGCCACTGGAACGGCAAGCGTAGCAGACCGCGATCGTACAGCAGTTCACTCTCAGTAATGTAGCCATCCCTCCTCCCCCCTCCCAAATCCCACCCTCCCGCATTCTTTCTCTGCTCTCTCTCCTTCTGTCCTCTTACAATAAATTCCAGCACAAAGCTGATCTGAGGCTGTGAGACTGCCAGATCCAAGTCACATTTACTCATTTTTCTGTGTTTTCACATCTGCCAGCTGCTGATATTTGGGATTATTCTCTTTTTCATTGATACATATATTAGTACCACTGGTTTACCTGCAATTACTGATATCCTTGCTTACTTTTACCTTTGTTAATGGAAAATTGTTAAGAGGAAGGAATTTCTATTGAAAGACTGCAGTAAGTGTAAGTGCCTTAAACTTGCATTCTTTCTAAAGAGCATCAGTTGGTTCTGGTTGCATAGACAATTGTCTAGAAGTAAAGGACCCTCAATTTATTTTTTACCTCAGTAAACATGGTGAACATGAGATCATGTCTCAAAATGCCATACATGAGGCTTCAAAACGGAACAAATGTTTTTTTAAAATGATTTTGGAAACGGATGTGGGAGTCTGTTTCACTTCCTGCTCTATAGTTTCCCGTGTGCAAATATTTTCCAGGGAAAGTCCAACGCGGTACATATCTCATTTCATTCTATTCTCTGGATTTAAACACACATGCAAGGCTGATTTACTGTGCCTCATTATGCAAGTGACTTTTTATTACAGTCATTCGCCTTCATTCTGTAAAAATATGGCAGTTAGACAGCTTTCACTTTGCTTTCTCGTGATTCTCATGTCTTCGATCAGCTATCATTTAAAGTACACGTTTGTCTCAACGAGCCTATGCAAACAAATCATCATAATGGAGCCAATCGATGCTCTATATACTTCTTTACTGCTCTGCCATGAAAAGCCTAATCAAGGGGATGAACTCCAGTTAGAGCTGAGAGATTCCCATGTTTTCATTATAACCACCATCTAAAGATTCCCTATAACATGCAGGACTAGATTTACCATCAGTTAACATGCGTTGGATACAAATTCTCCAGTTTGGTACTTGTTTAATATGCGGCTACGGGTCATCTAATTCTGACGTCAAAAGCCAACATTTCATCTCTTGTGGTACACCCTTCTCTCTCATTAGATCGTAAGATGGTGGGTAATACAAGATTGTTGTCCCTGGACCATAGGTTTTTCATTCATCAAGCATTTCCCTTAAACAGACCCACTGTTTTCATCAATTCTGATAGAATACTCAGTGGCCGCCATTAAGTCACCATTCTATTCACGCAAATTATAGGCCCCGGAAGCGGTGAGTGATCAACCCAAGTCAACAGAGGGACACTATACTGTAGCCTCACAATCATAGTGACATATGAAGAGATAAAATCCATCAATGAAAAGTGAGAATAAGTAAGGGAGATGAGGCAGACACCGATAATCAAAAATAAAATTCCAAATGCAATATTATTGAAAAATTGTGCCGTATCCGAGGACTGGACCCAAAGATTTTACTACAGCATTTGCTTTGTTGAGTAGATATTTGTTTTTCAATTTTTGTATTAATATGTATATGTTTTTACTACTCAGAATTACTTATTATTTAGGAACAAATATAAGGGCAGCTCTACAATATCATAGAGCGAACTGATGACAAGTCTGCTGCAATTAGAATTGGGTGTGTGAAACTAAAATTAATACACTCATCCTTAACTTGAAAATTGTTTTGGGGCGCCTCAGATGAAGGGACAGAATCCCAAATAGCTCCACTGTTTCTGCCAAGAGCCTATTGTAGGCCTGCTTGTTTACTCTCCAGTTACCAAAAATGTATATGTCACCCCGAGGAGCGAATGTATGATGTTTAAAAATATGTATATTACCAATATTAATATTGTATGCATCGTCTTAAACAACCAACAAGGTGAAACTCAATCGTATGTCAATTTGTAATCTTCATTGTGTGTGTGTGGTAGGGTAGGAAAAAAAGGGGCAAGAACATCAGACTTCAGTTGGTGATGAGAGATCAGGTATTAGTGGGGGAACTGAAGTAAAACGCCCTACCTCCCGGAGCTGAACCCGGACTTTATTGATGGCCTTCAACCAACAAACTCTGGATGGCGAAAATGGTAAAGGCGGCCCCTCATCATGGAACCTGGGTTACATGGATTTAAGAATAGGGGTTGAAAGATATGGATACAATCTTTCAGTTCAAATGCATCTTTGTCATAGCAATATATAACAGAGTTGAATTCTGAGCATAAATTGTACCGTAGGAGTTTAGAGGAGCCTCGCTCTGCTGCAGTGTCCTTTCTCAGGCCCCGTCCGACTTCAGGAGACAGCCCATGTTTCTGATGCTCACCGACAGTACCATTGGTGGGAGGCAGCCCATTGGTGCATGGTTGTCCATTGGTGGAGGGATGGAAGCTGGTACTGTGGTAGGCGTGGAAGGACTCCTCCAGTTCAGACCCTCCAGTGCTCTCCTGACCAGTCTCACTCAGCTGGGAGCTGGTCTGGCTTAGGTTTCCTGATGACCCAAATCGACTACTTTCCACTGGACTACAAAGGTGAGAGAGAAGTAAGGAAGATATTCAATGTCAATGTTTTTTCTATGAAAACATGGATGGGTTTATATGTTTTACTTTAGCCAAGGGCAGATTAGTGAGGATTGTTACATGAAAAAAATAATTCTAAAATGTATATTTTAGAATCAGTTTCAGTCCTCTAGAATACTAAAACAATGAACACAATAATTAGGCTTCTAGTTTTTTTAGGCTGTAATAAGCACCTCCTATCTACAGGCAATCTGCACACCCTGCTTCAGACCCTCTGCATATGCTTTTCCTGCATTGAAGTTGGATTTCCGAATAGAAATGGCACACATAAGAGTGTGTGCCATTTTGTGGTGTGAGGTATAAAATCCCCAGTTCCTGCTCGTCATTACTAAAAGAGAGTATATTTTTGCACACACATACACCTGCATATTTTATTGTCATTGTTTTACTTTCATTTGTCCACAAGAGGAAACACATACACACGATGTATGATGGTAAGTAAGCTTATGGAGACAAGGAGTTGAAGAGTAGATGGATGATGGATGGACAGTAAAATATGCAGAGTTGATCCGTGTGTTTCAAATTCTACCTTTTATAGTGTCATGACTTTAAATTTTTTAGCGGCAGAAAGCAGGTATGTTAAAAGGTAACTGTAAAGTAATTGTGATCACATACAATTAAACAACCCAAATCAGAATTCTGTGCTCAAACAAAATTTACAGTATTTATAATGTAGCCTGCATCCGTGCTTATACTTGAGCCTGTAAAGTCTCAGAACAAACTAAAAAAAAAAAGAGACATTTGCATTTAGTGAGGATATTACTAAAGGATCAGTAAGTGCAGACCTTTGGAGGACTATAATCAAAATGAATATTTGAGTATAGAAGTTCAGGTGAACAAATAAATCAAAAAAAGGAGCAACTTGTGAATTGTCCATTAATATAAAAATATGTAAATTTTGTTTTGAATTCTGCTTGGAAATTACATGTTAAACGATGTAGATGCAACATACAAACAAAGAAGACCCACACACTGTTCTAAAGATTGTCCACATCACACACAGATATACATACACTCAAGCTAAATATTAAATTAATCTAGTGAGGATGGATTGCAGAGCTGAACAGGGAATACATTTTTTTTTAAATTTCAATGCATCATAAATGGTGAAGGGAATGCCATTTATTATGCTTCTACTAGCCTTTTTGCATTCAATAGATCCTTCTTGAACTGGTTGTCCAGCTGCACTCCTGAGGTAGGACCTGCAGAGGGGTATGTTTCTACAAGCCCTTCCTTCTCCTTTGGGGTCAGGGATGCTGAAGGATCTACTTCAGGAGTGGAGACGCAAATCTGGAGGTTTTCTATATCATCAGTGGGACCTACCGACTCAGATTTTCGGGCATCGGATGTTGCAACCTTTTGTACAGTATGTGTTTGACTATCCGTTGGCTTGTTGTTAGTTTTAGGTTGAGATGTTACAACCGGGACAGCTTGTGGCTTGGGTGGCTCCGTCTGCCAAGGGAAACTTATTTTTGTCCCAAATAAGGAAGTGGTGGGTGGCTCTTGTTTTCCAGGAACAGCTTTTTCCTCTTGAAATAGGCCTCCAGAAAGGGTTTTTAATCCTGAAAACAGACCAGTCACTCCTTCAGTTTGAGGCATTGATGGAGCACCAGATGACATTGTTGGTGAAAATAGGGATCCAAGAGATTTTCCTGCATCACTCTGTGTCGATATAAAACCAAAGAGAGACTTAGCTTGAGGTGGCTCTTCAATGTTGGGCAACTGATTAACTGGAGGTGCTTCAATAATATTTTCTTCCTTGGCATCAGGTGGAACTAATGTGTCACTTTCTTTACCCTCTAGGCCTCCTTTAATGACAATGGGAGTCTCATGTATCATCTCTGCTTTATCAGCAGGTGTCTCTTTTTCTGGGTTTTCTACTTGATGAGTGAGGTCACATGTAATGCTTCTTGAAGCATTTGTCACAGCAGAAGTTTCTAGACTAACCGCCTCAGACTCGGCGGTAGTACAACTTGTTTGGCTGACACATTTTAATTGATCATTATCCGCTAAGGTTGCGTCCCCCATGTTATTTGTGCTGGTTTCAGTGCCACATAGTGTCCCTTTTGGTGGCACACTTTCATTCTTAATCTGTGACTGTGGTGTAGAGCCAGGCATTATTTTGGGCTCAGCTGGTCTTTGTTCAGATGGCCTAGGTGGTTGTCCCATACCCCCAAATAAAGATCCACCTATGCCCCCAAGTATTGATGCTCCAGTCTGTGATCCAGCAGTCTGAGCAGTGACTCCTCCAAACATTCCTCCAAGCAAAGAACCACCAGGCTGTGTTGTTGCCGCAGATCCTCCAAACATCCCACCCAGTAATGATCCACCAGTCTGGGGACCTACAGACTTAGCAGGTGATCCTCCTCCAAACATTCCACCTAATAATGACCCTCCAGTGCTGGGGGTGGTGGTTTGTGTACCAGACTGAGGACCAGACGCCTTGAAAAAACCTCCCAATAATGATCCCCCAGTCTGAGGAGCTGCTGTCTCGGTGTTGGGCCCTCCAAAAATACCTCCTAATAGTGATGCTCCACTCTGACCAGTAGCAGCTTGTGGTGTAATTCCTCCCAGTCCAAAAAGTGAGTTTTTCTGCTGTTGCTGGGGACCTTCAGTGGGAGCAACTGTTGGTTTGAAAAGAGATGACATAAAGCCTGTAACTGCATCTGCTGCTGAGTCACCAACAGATTTTTCTGTCTCTGGAGGCGTTTGTTGTCCCTGTAGTACCACACTTTTATCTTGACTTGACTGGCCACTTAGAAGCTCTGATCCTGCAAGTTGTTTTGTTCGAGCGCAGATTTCAGATTCTTTAGACTGAATATCAATAGCTAAGGTAGTTGGCTTGTCAGCATCTTGACAATGAACTTCTTCTATGACATTGCACTCAGCTTTGGCTGAGTTTGCTTCAGGACACTGGTCTGTACCGTCAGGTCGCTGTAGTCTTTTTGCCTGCTCTTTACTTTTGATAGCTGTATCAATTACAGAAATTTCAGGAGCAGCTGGAGTAATATTACCATCATCAATGAGTTTTGGTAGAACAGTTTCATCTGAAGTAGTGCCAATAAGAGCTGTTATTGAAGTTTTATTCTTGTCATCATTAAATTTTGGTGCGCCTGCTGTCGTGGGTGTTGCAGGTGGAACAGATCCTCCAAGCATAGAGGGCAAACTTGTATCAGACGTCTTATGAGGAGCTGAAACTCCAGGTAAAATGCCACCCAGTAGAGATGTATCAGTCTGCGCTGTAGCTGTTTGAGAAGATGACCCTCCCAAAATACCTCCCAATATAGAGCTACTTATTGAGGGTGCTGAAGTTTGGTTCTCCGCCCTTCCAAACAATCCACCAAAGGACCCACTATTCTGAGGTGCTACAGTTGAAGCTGCTGATCCTCCAAAAATCCCACCCAAAATAGACCCTGCAGTCTGAGATCCAGCAACCTGGGGAGCAGATCCACCAAATAAACCTCCAAGCAAGGATGCCCCTGCCTGAGAACTTGCTCCAGGTGGAGAAGATACTCCAAGCTTAGTGGGACCAACTTGAGAAGCAGCCTGAGGAGCAGACCCTCCAAATAACCCACCGAGTAATGACCCCCCTGTTTGAGAAGCTGGTGTTTGGGGTGAAGAGCCTCCAAAAACTGCCCCTAATAGAGAATTTCCAGGTTGTGAAGAGGGCTGACTCGCAGAACCTCCGAATAGAGAGAACAGACCTTTGGCTGATGGATCATTGGGGCCCGATGATACAGACTCAGATTCTTTCGGTGAAGGACCTGTCTGGCTAGCACTAGGTTCCGTGCTGGGCCCAGAAAATAACGAAAGCAAACCTTTTCCTGAACTCTCTGAAAGTAATGCTGTATGTGAGGATGGAGACTGTGGGTCTGATCCAGAAATCAGAGAGAGAAGGCCAGAAGCTGGTGGGTCTTTAGTGGGAGCAGGGTCTAGGGGTGCACCTTCTGTGCTCGTTTTCCTTTGCATAGTGGCACATTCAGTATTTGACTTCATAGATTCAACAGCAGTGCCTTCAATTTTGGCATTGTGTGTAATATCTACATTATTCCCAGTGGATAAGTTAGCATTCACTTCACTTGATATTTCACTGGCATCTACTGCCACTGTGACATGGCTACTGGAAACAGAAGACATTTGGGATGAATCTTGTGAAGTTAGTGACTCTTTAGTGTCAGTAACAACAGCAGATGATAAATTAAGTGTTTGTTGTGGAGGTGACACAACATCATTACATACAGAGGGTATACTCTTTGCAGGTTCTTTGGGTGCTGCAGTTACTGGGGAAGTAGACAGATTTGCACTTCCTGGTGTTTGAGGAGTACTGGAGCCACTAAACATAGAAAACAAAGCTTTTTTTGAACTTTCACTAGAGGTAGACAAGCCACCGAATATTCCCCCAAGAACAGAAGGGGCTGGCTGCCCTTGTAATGGAGGCTGTGCTTGTGGTTTGGATTGTATCTGAGGTTCCGCTTTTAAGTGACTTTGTGACTGAGATACTCTTTGTTGAGTTACCGATACTGGTGGTTGAGGTTGTGGGGGACTGGGATCACTAAACATTGACAACAGTCCCTTCATTGGGCTTTCAGTTGAACCTGATGACCCAGGCAGAATTCCCCCAAGAATAGATCCTGTCTGGGCTTGCTGTTGACCACCAAACATTGAAAGAAACCCAGTATTTGGGGGGTCTCTTGGAGGAACAGTTCCCTGTTGTGGTACTTCCGCAGAAGACTTGGTTTGAGAGGGGGGAGGCGGAGGACTTGATCCTCCAAACATAGATAATAAACTTTTACCGAGGGATTCCTGTTGAGGAGGTTGTGGAGCTGCACTTGATGGATGTGCTTGAGGCAAGGGCCCAGTTTTAGGTACAGCCTGTGTAGGCCCACTAAATATTGATAATATACTTTTACCAAGTGATTCTTCATGTGACACAGTTGCTGATGCAGGTGATTGAGGTGTGGGACCAGATTGAGCAGCTGCTGTTGATCCAGTAAGCATGTCTCCAATTGAAAATCCAAACAATCCACCGGATGGTTTAGTTCCTTCTTGTTTTGGCTGTTCTGTAGATGGCATAGTTTCTGATCGGGTTGTCGCATGGCTTGTAGAAGAACTGGTGGAAAATGGTTGGGATAGACTTTTGTTTGGAGGTTGGCTCTGCACAGACTGAGAGGTACTACTTTGATCCATTGTTTGTTGTCTCTGTATACCCTTGGGTCTAGATGCTGATGTTAGCGAGCCTTCTGTAACACTGGGTTTCATTTGCTGTTTCTGTGGTGGAGAGGGCTCAGTGCTAAACAGACTGCTAATTGATCCAAAGAGATTTGACACTCCTGTAGCCTCATTATTTGAAGGAGCACTACCTGGTAAGGAAGCAGTACTACCAGTTTTGCTCTGTTCATTGGAAGATGTCTGAGATAACTTCTGTGAATCTGGCATAGGTTCTTCTATTCCCACTGCAGATTTCAGAAAGTTCATGAAGCCTGGCTGTTGTTCAGATGGTTTATCCACTGGCTTACCAGCTGTAAGTTGTCCAGGTTTATTGAGAGAGTCTTTTGATCCTGAAGGCATTGTGACATTGGGTTGCGTTTGTGGGGTTGCTTGTTGTGCCAAGGTAGTCTGACGTGAAAGTCTAGGTTTCTGTAGAGCCGTATGCGATTGAATTGAGGGCTGAGCCACCTGAGCAGTTGTTTGTACAGTGGGTAAAATTCTTCTCTGTGTGGTAGCTGGCCCTTGCATTTGTTGTTTCACAATTAAATCTGGCTGAGTCACATCAGCAGGAGACTCCTCTTTGATTATCTTTGATTTAAGACTTTGGAAACCCGATGTAAGAATATTCTTAGAGTTTTTGTCAGGAGCTTTTTCACATGAGGATATGCACGTTTCGTTGAACTCCCCCTGTGATGTTTTGCCGACAAAAGAAGATATGAGGGAAGAAATCTTTTTGACTTGACGATTAGGTTGTTCCTCTCCTGGAAACACTCTGTCCCTCCATTCCTTCTCTGATACATCATCAACATGCTTCACTGTAACCGCAGTGGATGAACGTCGCCGTTGACAAGGTTGGTAACAGTTGTAATGTACTTGCTCATTGGAATTTGCATTTGAAGTAGAGTTCAGGGAAACAGCAACTTTTTGAGAAAGAAATGTCTTAATTTCCTGGTTGTTCCAATGAGGGCCAATGTTGTTTTTATTATGACAGGAAAGGTCAATAACATCTGTGCATTGATCTTCATAGGTGTAAATGTGCTGTTTTGGATCCATCCTGACTTTGTTTAATCTGTAAGACGTGAAATCTACACCTTGTTGCCCTTGTGACTGAACAGAATTTTCAAACATTTGAGAGAACTGTTCAAGATTTAAATTCATGATCTGATTTCCTTTTCTATAGGCTGCAGACAAATCTAAGGGTGCATTAAGAAGTTGGGAATCACTGTGCTCTTGACTAGGTAGCCAAAGAAGCTCATCCTCATTGTAAAGTGGAATTTTAAAGCCACATACTAAAACCATTTCACTGTGTAACCAAGCATTGGGAAAACCATCTACTTTCTGTTCATTTCCCCAAGACTCACCTTCAGGTGCACATGCATATACAAATTCTCCTGCTGCATCTGTAAGCAAGGCATAAATAAACTCATGATCTGTGTAAACAAAGTAGCCACAGTCACCATATTCTGCTGGCCACCACATTCCTTGCTCCAAAAGTGCAAGCCACTGCTGATACCATTCAGTGTCTTCGAGATACAGGGAGTCTTCTGTCTCAGTTTTTGGAGGACAGGTTGAATCTATTGGTCTATTCAAATTAAACTGACTATGAGTATGAACATTTTGTAGGACTGCATTGTCCATTCCATATTGCCAGTTAGCTGAAAAAGATAAACTTGGTGCAGTCTCCTCGTAATAGCCTTCATGATATGAAATGCCATTCAAGCTGTAAGTGCTGCCATCATTAAACGAGTGCCATTTCCCAAACTTTGCATTACTTAGTTTATTAGTTAAGTTCAATGCTCCCTCCCCATTAGATAAATATTCTCGGTTTCCCAAGTCTTCGTGGCTGTTCCATAATTTCCTTCTGGGATATTGATCATCATTCATGTATCCCTCAAACTGATATGGTTGATTTTCCTCTCGGCAAGTGACACCATGCCATGGTGTGGAGGAGTTAAATGGTTGATATGCATTTGAGGAGTTGCAGGAAATAGTAGATGCTGGTAATGGCACACCTTCACAGGCATGTGTATACACTTGATCCTCTCCTTGCAATTGATAATTCAGTGACTCGTTCTGAAACTGCTGTAATAGAGCACTTTCACGGATCCACTGGTTTTCATCATAAGAGGGACTTGTTCCATAAGGGGACAACTGACCTTGGTAATTATCATGCCCTGTTGCTCCATACAAGGAGGAAGTGCTTCTGCAAATGTTTGGCTGTATGGTCATTACTGAGGAAGGTGTTGGGCTTTGTAAAAAGGAATGAATATTTCCTGTACTATAAGCCATTGGATGAAGTGATTGAAGTGAGCTAGAATAATACATCTGAGATAAATTACCTGTGCTAATTGAGGAGTATGGTGCCTGACTCTGAAGAGATCTTGCAAAAGTAGCTGATGTTCTTAAGTCTAGACTCTCAGTATCAATTGAGACAGATGCATTGAAGAAAGTGTGTCTACTCTGCCCTGGATTGACACAACCTTGAACAACTCTTTGACAGCTGTCGCTTCTAAAGTCTGAAGAAGCACTACACTTTAATACGCCTGAATGTAACTCTGTGAACTTATTTGAGGGTACCTCTTGTTCCCTAATCTGACCTGGTGTTTCTACCTGTTTATGAGTACAAGAGTCCTCAGTAATTTTTTTGCTAAACAGTCCAGATAAAAACCCTTGTTGGGCAGGTTGTGGAATCGTTTTATTTTTTTCTGTATGTTCATGGGAGGATGGTTGTGTTACATTAGTGTCTAATTGTTTTTGCAGAGGCGTCTTTACTGTGACTGCATAATTATTGGCATTCTGAGACGGTGATTGTCCTGTCATTGTCTGGCAGGTTGTGTGGACATTTTCAGATGATTTTGTGAACTTGTTAAACAACCCTGAGAGCACTCCAGATTGACTTGCTGTCTCCACCTGTGTGGCAGTTGTCTGGCTGCTTGGCACTTTGATTTGTTGTTGTGTATCATGGATAATTTGGGGCTGTTGAGCTACATTTTCAGAGGAGGATTTAAATAGTCCAGAAAGTAGACCACTGGGTTGAGTATATTTCTGTGTTGAGCTATTTTGTGGTTGATTTTGGTTGGGAATTGGAATATTCCTTCCTCTTGGTTGCTCACAGCTGGATTTACTTGGCATAATTCCGTGTTGTTGATCTGATGGCTTCTGTTGTGCATTTATGTTGTCTGCTGAAGCAAATTTAAAAAGACCAGATAAAAGACCACTTTGTTGAGATGGTGTTTGCTGGAGTGGAACAGTTTGTTGTCGAATAAAGCCTGGTTTATTTGTGTCCTGTTGGACAACTTGCTGACCTGATGATCTATTCCTGAGATGAGGCCCTTGGTTTGGACGTTGAGTAGTTTGTTGGTTGAAACCCTGTTGATTGTGTTGAGCACTGTTTTGTTGGTGCTGACCGGTTTGGCTGTTTGAAACATTCTCAGAGGATGCAAATTTAAGCAAGCCAGATAACAACCCCTTTTTCTGAGACTGCGTTTGCTGAGTTTCATCTGAGGTCTGCTGCTGACCAGAGTCATTTCCAATGATGCTTCCCTGCTTTACAGCTTCAGAAGGCTGTACATTTTGTGGTATATTTTCTGTGGATGAAAACTTCAATAGCCCAGAGACAAAGCCCCCCATCCGCGGTACAGAATGACTTGGTTGTGGGGGAGGTTGATTGGGAAACTGTGAGGAATTACTGATCCTGTGTGGTTGATTGTCATGGGAAGCCTGCTGTGGCAAATTGCCAGATAGGTCACTGGTAGAGCCAAATTTAAGAAATCCAGATAGAAGTCCTTGTTTAGGTTGATTAGAGCCCATGTGAGAAACGTCATCAGCAGAGTTCCCTTTGAAAAGACCTGTCAACAATTTTGATTCAGGCTGACTGGGGGTGTGATGCTGCATTCCATGGTGTTCTACTATTGGTTTCTGATTTGATGGATTATTTCCATGTGAGCCAGATGACACTTCGCTGTTCTGACATTGCTGATTACTGGTAGCATTCTGATTTGAACCAGAGGGAGCAGTGGTAGGATTAAACAGGCTTGAAAACCATCCTTTTTCATTATTTTCTTGGGGCACACCAGGATTTGGTGTAAATGTGGCAGTTGTTGTTGAAGTTGAATCTTGATATGATTGCACAGGATTCTGTGGGTTTATGGAGGCACTAACATCTTCATTCGACGCAAACTTTAGAAAACCAGAGAGCATTCCTCCCTCTGATTTGGGACGCTGCTGAGTGGAGACATTTTCAGAAGAGAGAAAAGGCAGTCTAAGCTTACTTGATGATGGTTCCTCTACTGGTTTCTCTAGTCGGGGATCCTCTGTGACTCTGAACACTGGATACACTGCCACAGGTGGAACTCCCTGAGGTGGAATGGGTACAGCAGATGTGATTAATGAACCGAAGGACTTCTTGAAAGGGCTAAACAATCCAGTGTTTGCTGATTGCGTTTGGCCAGGCGTCCTTGCAGGAGGAGGCACATTCTCTTTTTCGTAAAGCATTGGATTTTGTCTGCCATATAAATCTTCATCTTGTTTTTGCTCGACATATTTATCTTGTGAGGAACTTCCTAATTTTTCTGATTTCCAATTTGTTTCTTCTTTCCCTGACTGTTTACCTTGTCGAACACATTTCTCATTCCATTGTGTATGGCTTTGAGAATATGTAGACTCTGGTGCATTTTCAGCAGAGTTCTCAGTATCCCCTGCAGAAAAAAGCTTTAAAGGATTCAATTTCCCCAAGACTGAGTTTCCTGGAGCATTTTGAGGCCTTGTTACACACTTCTGTTGTTCTTTTGTACTTGGTTGAGTCTCGTTCCTTGTTGGAGTTTTTGTTTCTTGACCTTGCTCAGCTTTATGTGAGTGAGTAGGCAAATAACTGAATGATTTGTTCTGACAACTTTCTACTGGAGATACAACAGCTACAGGAGCTGAGCCATTTGATTTTGGAATAAACGAAAACAGTTTTGTTAGGCCAGATTGATTGGAAGGTTGTGCAGATGGTGCTTGTGGAGACAGGACAGGCTGTTTGGATCCACCTCCAACTGTGAGAGAGTCAGTGAGGGAACTAAATAATGAGCTCATAGCATTTTTTACTCCAGAAATACCTTGATCAGAAGTTGTGTGTGATTGGTCCTCTCCTTTAGGATCTTTGGATGAAATATTTTGGTCTTCTCCAAAAGAATTGGTTCTATAGCTACCCTGAGATGATAGCCTCGATTTGCTTGATTTAGGAAGGGAACCATACCTGCTAATTTCCTCCTCTTTTTCAGCAAGGTATTCAGAAACTGTTTCAACGAGACACTGAAGCTCATCCATTGGGTCTACATATTCATCACTTGGTTCCTCTACAGGAGAGAGCATTGCCTCAGGAGCCCATCCTCCAAGTTTAGCTTTTCCACACTTCTTCTCTCGAGGACCCTGAGAATTTTCAACGTGACAGGAGTAAGAATACCTGTCTTTGTAATGCCTTGCGCGATCTGGATGAAAGTCTTCCGCTATAAAGGCAATGTCATCAATGTCCTCCTCTGCTCCAATTGGGTAGTGCAGATCCTCAAAGTTCTCCAAATCAAAATCAAACCTTGCCCTAATTATAGCATCTTGCTCTTTTTTGTATGCCACATAATTCTCCAAAGTGTTGTCCAGCTCATTTTTTGCCCACATCCTTGTCTTGTAGAGAAGCGCATTCTGGTGCGGCCTCAGGCATGGTGTAATACGCTCCTCTTCTTCCTGCATCTCAACTACCTGCCGCATAAACAGCTCCCCTCTCTTCTCACGGAGCAGTGCAAGGTCAGAAGGAAAAGCCTCTTCCCTCATTTTGTCTGTCTCCGTACTGAGCAATCCCCTTGGGTCCCTTATCTTTTTCTTTCGCCGCCGATCAATAGTGTCATAGCCCTCAGGGTAGGTGGGGGGAATAAAACCACTGTGTTGTGAATTCAGACGGATAGAGGTACGAGATGTCTCGGGGTAGGGTCCCCCCATTCGAAGGATAACGTTGTCTTCCCGTTCATCCAGGAAGTCACTCAGCTGGGGCTTGCCATGCCCTTTGAATTTGTTTTCCCAATCTTCGACCCCCATGCCAGAATCTACAGGTATAATTTTGACCCTTCCTTTCTGGTTTAATGATCTAGTTTAGGTTGAAGAACGGATTTAACAAAGAGGTGGGAAAGATACAGGGAAAGAAAAAGAGAAAGCAAACACACAAGAAAAAATGCAAACAAAAGTTAAGCAGAATGATAAATGAAGCAGAACGATACAGTCAATTCAAGCCAAGAAACTCTTGATGCAAATGTATAGACATAATTTAGCTTAGTCATTAATGTTGCAATAATATTGCAATGTTCTTAACATAGACTGCAGGCGAAATATCTCGCGGTTTTTGTTAATCTTGTGTTAAGACACTGTCATTTCATCAGAAAGCAAAGCTGGACTGAAAAGAAGAAAAAGAACTTGTTAAAAAAATACTGTGTTGCACATTTTGCTGTGCTTGGTTAAATGATGAATACAATTGTATGTGTATGCAAGTGCATGAGTGTTTGCATGTGCCTTTGTACATTTAGATCTTCGTAAATCCCTCAGCTCAACATTCAAGCTTATCAGTGCTTCAACACTCAGCCTGCGACAGCGGTCATGAGAATTGCATGCTACAGTAATTAACCACCATATGGCGCACACTGAACAAGTTTTGAATCACTAAAGAAATGTGCATGTGTGTCACTGACCTACTCCCTCCATGTGTGACAGAAGGATAACCTCATATGGCCAAACCAAGTCTGAAGCCTTCTAAACTACCGAACTTTAACCAACACAACAGAAGAAACTCAAGACAAAAAGAAACACTAACAATGAGCTTTCCCTGGCTGTAATCCCCTTTTCATTTTTATTTTTTTGCCTGATGTAGAATTATCCGGATCAACTTCCTATCAGTCCACACAGGCAGATTTGCAGCAGTCTCACTGGTACACGGCCCATAAAAGCACAAAAGCAGATTCCATGCACTGAGCCAATTGGCCTATTGGCCAAAATCGGCCTCAAAACAGCTGCACAGTGGTAATATTATACAAACAACAATGTATTATTATTTCTATAGCAATGGGGTCACTGATATTGTCTTTGCCTCTGTATTTAAATAGATTTTATTTTCTTCATTAAAACAATCTAAATGCCTTGTGACGTGCAAGTGAGTGGACGACTATAATAATGAATGAATGCACTCCAGCACCTAGATGGAAATTTGGGTGTGAACAAATGTGCCTTCCCTCCAATGGAACAGATCCCCCGTGGTGGACTGAAGCACTTGAATGAACCATCTACTGTGGCGCATAGGACAGCCAGCTAACAGAAAGAAAAGAAAAACTATCACGCTCCAGTGGGATTCTTAGTCATGTAAACTATCAGAGAAGCATGAGATTTAAAATGACTTCTCCTGCCACTGTGAATCTAAGAAGTTTTTTGTCAGTGATGTGTATAACTTATAAAGCGTGAAATTGAATGACTGTGTAAACTTTTTGCTGGCTGTTTGCTTTCGCAGTTTCGATATTGAGACTCCGTCTACCTTGTTCCCCTCTGGTCCCTGTAGTCCAGGTCGAAGCTATGGACCGAGTCTGTGCAGGAGTCTGGCTGGTGGTGCTGCTGCTGCCGAGGCCCCATGGGATACTGGTGCAGGGAGGAGTTGGGCTGAGCTGTTGTGTGGTACCGCGGCGGCAGACTGTTACTTGTCTCGCTGCGGTAGTCACTATCCCGGTCGTCCACGGCACTGTCCTGGTCATCCAGAGCTGCAGCAGGGGGACAAGGTGCGCTCAGTACACGCGGGTCTTTCTTGACACATTTAAATAATTAATGCTAATATTTAACCTGCATTGAAGCTTACAATCTCGTAACATAACCAAACCGCGAGGAGCCGACAGATTAAAGACACACAGGGGTCAGCGGACAGCAGGTTGATGGGGAGGTTGAGCGGGCAACGGTGGTGGTGCACCTTTACAGACCCATTACACGTGCACACACTCTTCAATGGAGGCCATCGAACTGCTGTTGATATGCATTTGTCCTGTAGATTTTGTTGCTGTATCGTCAATGTATAGAAAAATTTGGTATCTTTTTGTACTCTTGTTTTCTGAAGCTGTAAAGATGGTTACAAAATGATGAGGTCACAATATAGTTAAAACACAATTTAGCTGCGTAGAAATTTTATGCGGCAAAATACTTTGGACTAGCGTTCAGTCACCATCCAGGTGGTGGAGGAGCATCTGTAGGATTCTAATTTGTATGTGTTTAAACATGATTTTTCGGAAAAAGCAACATTGTGTTGCTATACAGATGGGACACTTTGACAGTGTGTATTGTTACATTACACACGTGACATGACTGTCCTGAGAAAAACTTATTTCAGGGCCTAATTATCTGCATGCCGGAGGAGAGAGTAAAGTTTATCTTCCCAAAGTGATAGAGTGAAGGTACAAGGAGGAACCTCTGTTGATATCCCTTGGGAAGAAACGCTGACACGCAGCACAAAAACTGTTTAGCAAAGACTGCCACCTATCAGTTTGGTGATGCAACTGCAACTTACACCATTTCATTAATATTTGATAAGGGCTCCTGTTGTTAAGCAAACTTTCAGAAATATTTCTACAGTTACTTTTATATCTTAATATTATTGATCTCAGTGTCCCCATTGAATTCAAGCTAATTCTTTCTAAAAACATGCAAGGAGCACAATTTCGAAGTTGTCCTGACTTTATCTAGGACACGTGCTAAACTAAATCTAATAATTTATGATTGATGTATATTTGGGTAATGATAATTATGTGACATCAGCACAAACTGTAAAGAGGAAAACGGCAAAAGCAGGGATTGGAAGTTAAACAAAAATGAAATAAAATAAGACCAAAGTGGGTTCAGGGGGAAATCACTGAGGAAAATCACGTGTTACTGGAGAAATAATGAAAAACAAAATGCTCAGAAGCTTTAGTGATTGATGACATGTTATTGGGGAATACAGTGACCGTGGGACATGCAGAGGGCACTGAGGATTGGCCAGGCGGGGTCGAGTGTGGTGAGGAGAATCAAAGTTTTGTTTTACATACTCAGTGGGTCAGCCCATCCGAAATAGTTGCCTGGTGGAAGTGCAGACGTTACAAAAGTGAGAGGTATAGTAAGAGGGTGCAGGGGTTGTGAAAACAAAGAAAAAAATCCCCTCTGTCGTGATAGTGAGAGGCTAGGAGGATGTTATGTTTGTTAAAAATAAAAATAAAAACGTGTGTCTCTAGTCCTTCATTTTCAACTCGGTGTAAGAGTGCTCGACTGTCACAACATCAGGCAGACCAATAGGGTTTATGTAAGAGAGGGAAATCATTTGAAAGCCTGAAAGCCAGCATGGTGGAGAGGCGGCTCCATCTAGAGGCCGAGTGGAGAACGGGCGGGCACACTCACAGCACTGGGAGGCCGCAAACGGCGGCGGGCGACTCTGAACATCATCGTGAAGAGGGTACTACAGAGGAGACAAACGGCAGGCATCAATGTCACCCATGTTGCTGTTACTGAGCACAGTAATTCAGCAGCTCATCAACATTTGCAACAACAACGATGAGGATAAATGCAACGGTTCGGCGACATCGGTGCAAAAAGTAGTTGCAGACAAGAACACAGAAGCGCGTTCCTTTTAAAACAAAAGGGAACTGGTGGACTTTGTCTGCATGATTTAACTGTGAAAAGAAACAACTCCCAAGACATGCACGGCGTATTCCTCAATAGTAAAATGTTGTTATATAATTGCACGTCACCTCATCGTGGATTCCCATGGTATTGATGCGTTCCAGCTTGCCCGTCCAGTACTGCGCCTCATCATCTGGGATGTCTGGTAACAAAATATGTACAACACAGCAGATGAACATAGATATAAACGTGTGTTGGAAGTTAACATCCTGCTCCCTCGGATTTAAAGCAAAAGAAAATCCAACTGCAGGATGGGAGTGTTTTTTTTTTCTCCGAATATTCTCCCTCTAAGCCCAGAGAACTGTTGTGTTCTCGGCCTGCGCACTAAAGCCAACAAGTTCACTCTCTAAACAAAGGCTCTTAATACTCTCAGACAAATCCAGTCATTATCAGTGCTGTCATCTCATTTACACAACATGCTTTATCCAATAAGGAAAGCTTTCAAAATGACAGGAAATTGTGCCTTTTGGTTTGATGATGTCATGGACGCCGCTTCCAGGACAAGGGTTGTCGCTAAAGGAGGCCGTATCGTGCCTTTCAGATGCAGCCAAATGAAACAATCAGCCTTTTCGGTGGGAGCAGCAAGCTCCCTGGAAGGAAGTGTCTGCACAGCATAGATTTAAAAAAACTTAACCAGGACTGATGTATAATTTATATTCAACAGAAAACAGTGGAATTGTGCTTGGAGTTAGTAAGTCCTTATTGAATATGAGCTTTTTTTTAAATTGTGTGCATTGTTCTCTATCTTTTTCTCTCAATGAACATTGGTACATTTATTCAAATGTAAAAACCTTTGTCCAACTTGTTAGCTCATTTTAAAGTTGTGTCAGGCAAAACTTAGTTGCTGATCTGAAGCGAGTCCCATATGAACAATAAATACAACAACAAAAAATGAAGTAGTATCAGATCAGGTGCTCTGACCAGTCCCACTTCTCACGTGTGGGTGTGCTGCTTTGCAGACAGATGCACAGTAAAGGCCGTGCGCACAAAGGCCAGGGCTTCAAAGACACACCGGCCGCAGCTTTAATGAACAGCTCCGGTGCCATGGAGAGTCACCATGACCTCCCGCTGCCTTGAAAGGACTCCTCTCAAAAACGTGAAAAACACAGTAGCCCTGCTCCCACTTTGATGCCCTTTGATCGCAACGTTTGAGCCGGACATGAAGTGCCGAAAAACAGAGCTGCTCCGGCTGGAACTGTGGTCAAGGAGCAAATTGGCCGTTTCACCCTCCGATCATGCAGAGCCTTCATTTAATCAAATCTAATACAATTCAGGGCCATGTTTTTTTTCTCTTCATATTGCTAAATTTATATATTTGTAGGGTCCAGCATTCTGTCTGTAAAGCCAACGAGGTGTAGTGAGTTAGTTGGGACACAACGGAAAACATTAAAGCGACCGCAATGAGGAACTCTGCATCACTAGCAGGACTTAGGCACTTAGACAGAGACTAAAAATGTAAAAATCTCAGATGAATCCATCTACAAAACAACAGACAGACAAAGTTAGTGGACAGTCTACCCAAGCCGAGGTCAAGCAAAATCACTGTTGGATGTAATATTTGTCTAAAGTCTGACGCAACTACAGGCAACTAAACAATGCCTCTTGTGTTGATATATATATATATATATATATATAGATATATATATATATATATATATATATATATATATATATATATATATATATAGATATCTATATATATATATATATATATATCTATATATATATATATATATATAGATATCTATATATATATATATATATATATCTATATATATATATATATATAGATATATATATATATATATATATAGATATATAGATATCTATAGATAGATAGATAGATAGATAGATAGATACACACACACACACGCATATAAAGATACGCCAAATAAAAGGCTAACGTTGACAGATGTTTAAAACTATTACAAATGTATGAGACAATAAAACACTAGGGAACATCACCCAAAAAAACAAACAATGAATGCAGCTTTAATCAAAAATAATAATAATAAGTGACTTAAACTGTCCCACAGTCATACTCTGCACATACTAATGTATACATACTGTAAATATTTAAATATATAAAAGTCATTTTTATTGGTTTCTTAATCCGGTTGGCCACAATGGAACAACCGGGCAAAGATCAAACCATATTACTGAACCTAAGTTAATAAAGGGAGATCTGTCGTTGATGAAACAGTGGCCTCAATTTAAGACGGACAGGAAGTTCTAATCCCCAGTGGAACCAGATAGAGGACGTTTGACTGTAAGACGAAGAATAAAGGCAGCCCGCTCCGAGCCGTTCAGCTGCTCAACTCAAGCGTCAGCCAATGAGATCATGTGATTTTCTCATGAAAAATGTTGTACACATGGACCTTTTGATTTATTTTTGTTTTTACTTGAGGTCCAGATGATGCTTGCATGGGGCTACGGGACACCAGGTTACAGGACTTCATCAGCTTGTCAGAAGGCGCTTCAAGCTGGGCAGCTTTCCCCCGCGGAGCTTCACGGAGCGACCGCTGACATTTTCGGCAGGAAAAACATGTGTGGCCTTTGTTGGAACTCCAAGGGTCAAGGTTTTTATTCGCCCCGAGGGAACTGGAATCAGTGCCCTCCACTGTTGTCGAGAGCAGGTACTTGAGGTGACAGCTCGGATAAGCGCCTGATCTTTTCAAATATGTGGTTTGTTCGTCGGGAGATTCGCAGCTAAAACACAAAAGAAGTAAAGTAACCGTCTCACCAAAAGGCAGCTCGAAGCGCGTGTCCAGCAGAAGGCGGTGGGGCGTCGGGTTCTTGGTGCCATATATCTCGTCTGCCTTCATCAGGACCTCCGCATCCAGAAAGATCCAGTCGCCCGAGCCCTCCTGCAATTGAGATACGTTATATACATATATTTTTGTTGGTATATTTGGTACAGTGCACATTAACACATCCATGTAGATGCACCACAGTTAGCCAAGAGGCTATTTAAAAAAAATCTATAGTCCATAGACAGATGTTATGAAGTCAGCCTAAAAAACTGAATATCAAAATATGTTTTCCTTTATAAGCATGCAGAAACAATAATACAAAGAAGAGGGAATTAATTAATCAATTAATATAAGTAGAAACATCATTCAGGACATTTTCAAGTACTAAGACATGAGACACAGAGGCTCACAATACAACACATGCTAAGCAAATGAATGAGGGATAATTATAAATAGAAACCTGGACTGAAATACTAAATGACGAGGCATTGTTCAACAATAAAAACATACAGAGCAGAAGCACAAACCACAAAAGCATGCAGAGTATGTAAAATATATGACTCAATCGGACACAACAGAACAATAATAAAAGAGATGCAAATGCAAGTCGATGAGGTCCTTCTTTGTGACTCAACCTACTACACCATTAGTATTATATATTTGAGAATTTGTATTATTTCTAAGATAATTAACAGTGAAGCCACATTGAGTCTGAAAGTCTATGGAGTTGATGGAAGTGAAATATCTTTTTACAAATGATAAACATAATTTAAAAAAAAGGAAATTCTTACGACTGGTTTTACTTTTCCGTCGAACATATGAATCATATGTGTGTCTGTGTGTGTGTGTGTGTGTGTCTGTGTGTGCATGATCGGACCTCCTCTGATTGCTGGATGCTCGTCAGAGGAATCCAAGCCGTCCCCACCATGGTGTCCCAGATGAGGCCTTTGTTCCACACCTCCACGATGAGGCCGAGGTCCAGCCGGTTGATCTCGCTGAAGGGGGAAGAAGGGGGTGGTATTCATGTTTGAAATAATGTCAAGCTTCCATAAAAAATAAATACAAAAAAAGCCCTCCCTTATAAACAGCGTGGGAAATGCAAGCGAATAAGAGCCGAACAATGACCGTGTACTTTGGGGCTTTGTTATCAGAATGTTACTTTATTTTTTTTTTAACCAAGGAAACTTTCAAATATGTCACTCGACACTCAATGAATCTGAAAATGTCTCCATAATAACTGCCAGGCACGACCAGCGGCTTATAACAAAGGCTACCTTCCTCTTTTTGTTGTGTAATAGCTGTCATAATACATTCAGGCCTTTTTTTTGTCATTCAGCGTGCTATTCAAAAAGGGCTCGAAAACAGCTTGATGACAGCAATGAACTGGCATACACATGTTTGAAAGAGCCGCTTGACAAGGGCATTTGCATATTCTCCTCTTTGGCGGCTGACATCTATCGACGGGCGCCAAACAAAAGGAAGATGAGAGAAAGGATAATAAAGACAGCAGTGAATTGAGCGAACTGCAGGGAGGATGTGGGGGATGTGAGGAGGGTCCAGGGTGTCCAGGTGCAGAACTATACAGTAGGCTTTCTAAATCAGGTGCTCATTCAAAATGCCGCAAAATACAAACTCAAAAGGTGCTGTATCATGTGACTAAATCAGGAATCTGGAGGAAATATAGTATTCAAAGTAACAATGAGAATTCTAAAGCATCCAGTATACCTTAAATGTCACAAATGACTGAGAGACAATAGTTTGATTAAAGGAATACACATTTATAGACACTCAGCGTATGCCTGCTTATATTTTGAGCATCTTTCTTTTAAAAGCCAAATCAATTATTTAAAATTCAGCGTAAATGAAATCATGAACATATGAATATAACACATTTAAATGACTTTTAGAAAAAAAAAGAAGAAAAAAAATTCTATGATTTTTTCAGGCATGGAAATAACCACTTTAAAATTCCATGACTTTTCCAGGTTTTCTATGACTATAAGAACTCTGATAAATGAAAACACTTCATTCAAACTCAGAAACAAGCGGTGGCATATAAATGCTTTGGGCTCAGATTCGTTGCCCAAGACATTTCATACAATCTCACCCAAAACGTCCCTGGCAGCAGAGTGTTGACTGGGGGACTGTGATGCACTCAGCTGTGTTAATTAGTAAAGTATTTAGACAGCTGAGTGCATCACTGGGTGGCTGTTAGCCAAACACAGCGTCCAAAAAAATAAAAGTGTTAATTGTTTTGACCCCCCCCTTCCCCGCCCCCCATACACCATTTTTCTTTCTTTCTGGCAGTTAGATCACAGCCCTCATGTCTGTGCAATAGACATGTAGCTGAATCTAGTTAGCTCATCTTAGCACAAAGACGAGGAACAGAAGGAAAACACTTCAGTCCGTCAAAAGGAAACAAAAATGTGCCTTCCAGCGATGCTAAATCTATATGCTGCAGTTCCTTTTTAATGGAGATAAAGGTAAAATATATGCACTTTTGTTGCAACAGGTGTTGCTGAGAATTAGCCCGAAACGCCGATGAATGGCTGTGTTTTGATGTTCAGTAACACCTCGCTGACACATCATTAATGGAGAGTGGAAGGATGAAGGTCTGGAAAAACAAACACCGTTGCAATGAGGGAGTTCACTAAAGACAAACAATGACACACATGAAACAACATGCTGGCTCTCTCGTCGCCATAGATACCTTTCAAGGGAAAGTAAAATGAGGAAATTAAACCAATGAATTACTCGGAGGGAAATGAACGGCAGCTGTTTACCGAGCTACTCGCATAGCTCCCAAACAAGACACCTCTCCTGTAGATTTCAGCACGAGGGAGGAACTAATATATATACTCAGAATATATGAAAAATCGTGTTGGATTTTTAACTTACAACATGAAGTCCTGTTCCCAGCAGGGCTGGTCGCCCCGCACCGTGATGGTTGTGCTCTTGACATTCTGCACCTTTAGCGTCACGTAGGCGTTGAACTTGTCTGAAGACGAAGGAAAAATGAGATTGTAGTTGTAAGTTAGTGCCGAAGTGGTCACAATACACCGAGAACATGTGGAGGGGCTGCATCAGGAAGGGACACACGTGTGTGTGTGTGTGTGTGTGTGTGTGTGTGTGTGTGTGTGTGTCACTATAAGCACAGCAAAATGAGACATAATATACTGTAGTGATTAGTACAGTGAGAACATGTCTGCAGGAATGTCATGCAGCCGAGCTAAAATACACGCATAATACAGACCATGTCAGTTCTACTTTGGCTTTGTGCGGTAGAAAAAGACATCAGGAGCTCTAGTGAGAGTGAAAGCAGATAAATCCCCCCCAACTATGTCAAGCCAGGCTGGGCAGGGACAGGCCAGAAAACACTGACCCTGTTAATCTGCAAAGAGAGCCAGCCCCATGCAGCAGATACAAGTACAGGATCCTGCATTGTGGATCGCAGCTTCCCCAGAACAACTGCCCACTAAACACACGTCACAGAGGCAGACGGGTCCACCGATACTGGATAGCGGAGTGGAAGGCCCTCCTGATCTCTCCCTGCTGTGGGAAAAGGTCTACGTCGTCCCTGATACGATCAGGGCTAAAAGGCGAAATACGGCAAGGTCGAAAGGTGACAGCCTTTACAAACAGAGTAGTAAATTTACTCTGTTGTTTTTTTCTTCTTTTTTTCCTCCTTTAATCAAACTGGCACTGTCAAGACAACTTCCCCGCCCAGTCATCTCCATCAGCCTCCTCTCGGCCAGTCAGCAGAGGCGAAAACAAATTGTCCGCGCCAGCTGTCTGCCCTGGGCGGGGTGATGGCTGAAGGATGAGGGGAGAGAAGGGGAGGGGGATGGGGGCTGGGATTAGACTGCCAGTGACACAGCCACCACTATTTCATTTCTCTCAGGGTGAGGGAGCGTCAACACGCGCCTGCCGATGTACTCTGTTTCGCTCAGGCAGATAACCGGGCTCGCTGCGCAACCAGTGGTCCTCCCTGCGAACTGTCCACCCCCTCCATCCCAATTCTAGCAGCCTAAATCCGACCCCCTACCTGCACACAAGAGCATGCAGATGGAGGAAACGGCTTAAATTGAAATGCTGATCTTGAGTGTGGGTTGGATGGCAGACTGGGATGGGCAATACGGATTAAGTCACATTATAACTAACTTTTATGACTTCAAATTTCAAACTGAATAAGGAGGGAATCATCAGAGAGGGATGTCTGATCTTCACAGCTCAACTGAATGAATTACTTCATCACAACGTTTTGTCCTGTACTTAAGGGCGAATTATACTTCTGCAACTACAACTGCGGCTGGCCACACAGTCGGATTGACGGACTTGTTTTGGTTTATGGTCCCCGTGCGTTTTTCATACGGCAAAACAGTGGGTGGCGCAACGACCGTTTAGAGTAGACATACACACCAACGTTCACCGATATCTCCCTCCAGGAATTCACCTCCATCTGCGTGTCCTCATAATCCGTCAGACAGGTTATATAAATGCTCATATTTGCAGACCTCTTCAGCCAAACGTTCTTCAACGGGATCCATTGTTTGTGTTTCTGCTTTGGCTTTTAAAAACAGCGGCATTATGCTATGAAACCGGAAATGCCAGACTCAGAAAGGATGTGGTTAGCGGACCAATCACAGCCTCGTGGGCTTGCGTTGCTTTGACGGATAGTGAGAAATTTGGGGTGACGCACGCAAGCACGCAAAATGGCCGATTTGACCACGCAAGGTCGGCCATGCGTGTCTTGCGTGCTTGCGTCTCTGCGTAAAACCCGAGTATAAATCAGCCTTAAGAAGAAGTTGACTTAAACAAACGACAAAAAAATGAATCCCGGGAATTTCATTAAACTGAATCAAAAGAATGCTGAACAAAAGAAAGCATACAGGCCGCCCACTCCTTTTGCCGGCCTCAAATCACATAGAAGAACGAACAAAAAGCGGTAATCCAAGATCTCTCAGGTGACGGCCAACGACTCAAATCGCTCTCTCGGTCCCCTTTCATACCATCGAGCGCGGAAACTGTGAAATGGGCTGTACTTGTAAAGTACTCAAAGTGCTTTAACACATGACATCATGGACACCCACATACACTAATGAGAGGGGCTAAGGTGCCATGAGGTCATCAGGAGTAACTAACATTCATAGACACATCCACACACCGTAAACACAGCGACGGGAGCGATTTAAGTGTCTTTCCCAATGATACATCGATATGGGCTAGCGGAACCGGGGATCGAACCGCCGATCCTCTGATTGAGTAAGTAAGTAAGTAAGTGAGTAATGTTTATAGCTAACTTTTTACAGGCAAGGGTCATAAAGTGGGGGTCAGGAAAAATATATAAATAAGAGATAGAACCAGATTGACAATTACAGGGCCAAACATTTCAACAGAAAAATGATAAAATGATAAAAAGCAGGTTATAGAGCATGTGTTTAACTAAACGCTAGTGTAAATAAGTATGTTTTTAGTAGGCTTCTAAAAGTTGAAACTGAAACAGCAAAACGCAGAGGAGCAGGCAGAGTGTTCCAAAGCCTTGGAGCTACTGCCTCAAAAGCTCGGTCACCACGTGTTTTAAGACGAGTGTGTGGGACGGTCAGAAGGTTTAATTGGTTGGACCTGAGGTTACGGGCTGTGGAGTAAGGGCGAAGTAGTTCAACCACATACAATGGATTCTGGACATGGAGTCTGGCCATTGAAGGACGACCTTGCTCACCACTGAGCCACAGTTGTCCATTAAGAGAGTGCGCTTTACCGTGCGAATATCTCGCACACTCTCCTGCTGCGAGGAGACAATGAGGGAAAAACACTCTCCTTGATTGAGGCAGAACAACCACGGAAATCCCATGAACCCAGAAATCTAACGAGACCATCTCATGTCATCACCTCAATTGATGGTGTATCAAAAAACTAAAACATTGCATTGAAGTGAATATTTTATTCCGTTCCTGTAAATATATGTTACATATGACCGTGATGGGCAGCCCTACAAAACTACATTGTTTAGATTTGCACTTCTGAAATATCAGTGAGCACAATCATTAGGGCTGCGTATAGTAATTATTAGAATCATCCTCAAAATGTGCAGATTATTTTCTGTCAATTGTTTGGTCCAGATTTGACTATGGCCTCCCCATTGCTTCTTGTATCTGCAACAACAGCCCCAACACACACACACACACACACGCACACACACGCACACGCACGCGCACGCACACGCACACACACACACACACACACACACACTCTTTTGGTCCATGAGAAATAAAACCCAATGCATCACCTGACCACACACACTAAACAAAGATTTGTTTCCCCCTGGTTACTGCCGACAACGTATTAAAACATTTACTCTGCACATAGTGTGTAACACAGCAGCAGGATAAGTAAACGCAACCCTTGACACAATGGGACGGTAAACAACTGATACAGGTGGATTATTAGGACGTGCAGCTGACACACACTAGAAATAAAGATTGAATTAGGCCCCCCAAAACAAGACTACGGTGAACTGAAAGCCGGTGACCCACACAACACACGACGTGGCCAGAAAGCATTGCCCTCCTACAAGCACTCCGAGTGAAAGGAGACAGACCTAATTAGTGGGTGGGTAGGGGTGGAAGGGGGGGGGCATTGGGACAAAACACAGGCATTATTAGAAAGGAGCCTGGGGGATGCTCAAGCCTTTTCCCTAATTAGATAGTCCATGCATTGTGCCACATTTGGGCCAGCTCTCATGATTAGAGGAGATGAGATAAGGGAAAAGGATGTATGGATTAGATAAGAGCCACTTAGCGGCTGTGGGCCCTTTACAGCAGGTGCTGCCCACAATGTGGCTGATACAATCTGCCCTGCTGAGGAGAAAGCAGTAATAACTGCTTGGGGTTGGGGGGCTTGGCATGATGGATTTGTCCAGCAAAAAGACATTAACCCTCTGAACTAAGAAAACCCGGCAGCATTATGGAAAGCATGTTTTTTAAACGATCGCCAAAAACGACAGCGTGCAGGGATGAGGGGGGTTGGCGATGCACTCAGCTGCCATCCCCGCTGATTAAGTCGGGACTCAGCAGGCGTTTAATGGCAGTATAAAACAGCCAATGACGATGCGTTTTGAGAAAGTGCGAGTCACTGTATCCAGGTTAAGTTAACCCGACTGACATTCAATTCATCCAGAACCACCACTGGCTCCTGGTCCCACAACGCATTTATTACTAAATCCTTCTCCTCACCCATAAAGCCTTCCACAATCAGGCCCGCTCCTACCTCACTGGCCTGCTCCACCAGCACACTCCATCCTGTCAGCTCCGCTCCTCTGATGCCAACCTCCTGTCCATCCCCAATAGGACCAAGCACCGGACACGGGGTGACAGAGCCTTCCCATAGCCGCCCCCTCCCTCTGGAACTCGCTCCCCAAACTCATCCGTGACTGCTCCGACCTCCCCACATTCAAATCACAAATCAAAACTCACCTCTTTAAACCTGCTTTTAATGTAAGACTGCATGCTCATACTGCTTTGATTTATTTATTTTATTTGTTTTATTCTATTTGTTTTATTGTTTATCTTTTAGGATATTTGAACTGTTATGTAAAGTGACTTAGAGTCCTTAGAAAAGCACTATATAAATAACATGAAATATTATTATTATTAAATGGGAACATAAATCTCATCTCAATCCAAACATGTTGGACAATGTTATCGTACTTCATTCCCACTTCATATATATATATATATATATATATATATATATATATATATATATATATATATATATATATAGATAGATAGATAGATAGATAGATAGATAGATAGATAGATAGATAGATAGATAGATAGATAGATAGATAGATAGAGACTGCCCAATCATAAACATGGTAATCATAATGATGACTCACGTGCCGGGTTGAGATGCATGACGTCACGGCGCATGTCTCTCATTCACACACACAGTGACTGGTGCATTGATGCTATGACACTTTGCTTGCGTGTGACGTAAAGAGGAGCGAGGATGCGGGCCTCCCTTGCGCAGTTAATGTTTTTTTGCGTATTGCCCAGTCGCCCCTGAGCTCTCGGTTGAGCGTCTCCATCCATTATTGACTGAGGATGATTTTTTTTCTCCAATAAATTAGTCAAGGAAACGCAGGCGGCTGGAAGGCTGACATTTCAAATGCAGACCGCTCATCTATATTGCATGTGACACCAAAACATAAACCCAGCAGAGGAGAGAGAGAATATGTTTTGCTGTTGGGGGGGGGGGGGGGGAATCTAAATTATGACAGAAAATGTGTGGAGGCAAACACACACTCCAAAGGCACATTTGCTTCTACACAAACAGTGTTCTCCAGAGACAACTCGTGATGAAACGGGCTTGCCGTTAAGGCCGGAAAGCTGTGCAAGCGAAGGTGTGGCGAGAAGGACAGGTAAACACACATCCCGAACTAGCCCTGTGTAAACACAGAGGCCTCTTCTAATAAATCCCACATCTCTCCTTTTAGTAGATCGAGTCCGGCTTAAGGCGGAGGAGTCGTAGGGCCCCACGTTATGTTCAGTAATGTCTTCCTCTGACCTGACCCCGGGGTAGCGGGAACATGCAGGCCATCACGTTATTAATGAAAGAAAAGCCTGACTTTGACCAAATTTTATTGTATGACAGTTTAGTCATATTCAGGCTCTATTTCCATATCCTCATTTTATTATTTCTAACATAGGCTTTAGTTAGTTTTACTCAATTATAATCTGGGTCAGTACTTGGTGACACTATTCTCGAAAGACGTGAGTGAACAGGGTCCTTGCCGAAGTCCTCAATATCACAATGAATTGACCTGTTATTACGAATACGTACAATATCGGTGCATAGAGTCTAATAATATGCAAAGTTGCACATAGAATAACCAAATTGATGTTCTATTTGCGGAAAGGTGACCCAAAATCATGTAATTATCTTAGTATTTATTAAACATACACACTGGATCTAAATAAGCTTTCTTTACTCAGTAAAAATTACAAATAAAGTGACTGGTGTTTACATTTCACCCAAGGGAGATGACAGGCTTAACTGAATTGCCCTGATGTTTGCTCAGGGACAGGTGTCACATGCGGTGTGGCCCAAAAGGAGAGAGGGAGGGAGGGCAGAGACAGACCGGCATAGGCTGACAATCTCTAAAACACATATCTCAGTAACGGGGCTGCTTGTGACGATCATAAAAAAAGGGACCAAAACATTCGAAATCATAACATTTGAGGGATGAGGGATGTCGAAAAGTCCCACGCTGAACAAATGCTGAGTAATTAACTTTACCAATTATCCTAAGCGTGCAGAGGCGAGAAGAAGCGGTCAGTCCGGGACTGAGAACCAGCGGGAAAAGTCACCTCGGTGGGGCTTCCCGTCACAGGACTTAGAGGGAGGCGAGAGGCTGAACACTAGAGGGATTTGCTGGAGGTGGAGAGCATGAGGATTTGGATTTAGCGGTCACCCATCTAAGCTCACCTGTGCAGGGTCGGCCCGTAGAAGGACACTGGGATTACATAATGCAAAATCAACCCAGAGCTTTCGGCGACTTGACTTTTTTTTAACTGATGAACCTGCATTTGGAGTGCACGTCATGTATTGACACCGTGTCCTTGTTCGTGTGGATCCTGTACAGGGAGCTTTACAGCTCCCAAAACTGAATGATGACAAACACAGTAAACAGTCATTAAAAAAACAGAAGCGCTCACCTGGTGGTCCTTGGAGCTTGGCTTTTTTCACTGCAACACAAAACAAAAACAACGGTTAGGCAAAGCAAGGAAGAAACAAAACAACATTTCCACTGCAACGTGATTCTTCTGCGTGCACGTGATGTTTTGAGTGCACCGGTGGAAAGGAAAACACTTCTGGGCGTGAGTCATGAACAGTGGACAGGATGTCGTGTTATTGAGGCCTGACCGACTCATTTGTATGCGGACAAAGCCGAGCCACTCGAACACGTCGACAGCCCTGTCCCAACGGATAATCCGTTTGTTTTTTGGTGAGCAGCGTTGTAGACAAATAAATCAAATACATTCGGAACTAAGGTTCACTTATTCTCCTGATGCTAAAACATCTGCTCAAGCATAAAGGCAAAAATATACCATTGCATATGTTACAACAAGCCAATTTAAGCAGAAGTGAATTGAAGGGTCACAGGCCAAGAGAAGACAGCGGGACTCTGTCTGGACAGCCTGCTCCGCTAGCAGAGGTAACAACGTATCGCAATGTGCATGGGACGTCCCGTTTTAAGTACCTTTTGCAAACCTAACATTGATAAGATATGATTGTATTGTGAAGAAACCATATCTGGTTTAGACTAGTTCAGTTCAACTAAAAAGGGGGGTGTTACTTCCAACAGTTATGAATATATCGGTGACTTTTTCATGTGTCAAAGAAATCTTGCCGCAAACTGCTTTGGTAGCTGTTACAGATGTCGTCCTTTCTTGCAAGAAATAAATGGACAAAAGACACCTTAGATTCTTGAGACTTTATTGCTCCTTCCCCGAGTGACAAAGAAAATATTCCATCACAACTTCCTCCTTTCCCGAGTGTCAAATAAAATCTTCCATCACAGAGCTCACAAGTGGAATAGTTGGATTCTGATAGCGTCTCTGTCTGAAACACCAGCCGTATTTTTGCAACCGGTAATTGTTTATTAAACTAAAGCATATGGGTCGTCACATTTGTCATTGAGCTGTAATATCTGTAATATAAACCTTGCGTTGAGTGAGAGCTGTTACGCTGAGCAGAAGACAGTACACTTCGGATTGCCCCCCGTCCCCCCCCGTCCCCCCGTCCCTCTCCGGCAATCTGATTAGAGCTGACGAAAGCATTTTCATCTGATTGCACAATACCAACTTTGATATAAGTAAAGAAGCATACGCCTGTATCCAGCTGTGTCATAAAACACAACAGCTGGCGAACAAAACACACAAAATACAATGGCAAAAGTGGGCCAGGGCAGATGGGTATTAAGATATCAAACTATATAAATAATAAATAACTAAAAAGAAAGAATTGCTGGCAAAAGCTGTAATTACAAAAAACAGCTGTAAAAACAAACACAGGCATATTTTGGTCTATTTTTAAATCATCTTTTAGCCCCTTGATGCATACAATAAAGTTTATGGGATTGCCGAGCGCTATCCAGGGGATTAATTGTGATTGCTATGGCGGGGATATGTGTTTAGGCATCTAAACTCCTAAAGCTTCAGAGGCCCCGCTGTGGCAGATGGGCGGGATGATGTGGGCATAAATGAAGCTTTCATATTTTCATGTTTCTCTTCCTCCCTCTCTCTCTGCGCGTATGAAAACCACAACACAGCAGGCAGCGGCATTTACTTGATTTCCAAATTGTGACTATTTTAGCCACAGTTTAGGAACTCGTCACTTCTTCCAAAGCATTTCCTGTCTTGTGCTGTGAAGCGGAAAGGAAGCAGGGGAAATGTGGAGAGAAACCGGCGGTGTGATATTTTCTTTGGCTTTCCACGGAGGCCTTTCAGACAACTGTAGGACACAAAGTGAAACGCCATAAACCAGGGGGCCCCCATTGCAGTGGAAACTGATGCTTATCATTTTCTGTCCCGGGCCATCCATGGCTTTAGAGGTCATTCAGCTCACGATTTGGCAGGGCGACTTGCACGATTACCCTGTCAATTTACTGCTTTTTCTGTCCTTTGTTCTTTACCCATGATGCTTACTTTCTTTGGAACATTCCTGCAACTTTGACTTCCTGATACCGGAACATTTCTTTTTTTTTTACTCGCGAGACCAATATTCCCATATAATAAAGGCATTTTAAATTGTATAAAAAAAGAGAGTGATGTCCCCCACCTATTTAAGCGTGTGCATGCTTCTGGTCAGTTGATTCTGGAGCACAACTCTGGAGGTTCATCAATAGATCTTAGGAAAAAAAAACGGTTATGCGCCTACAAAAGATTAATAAGTGATTATACAAACATTGTTGACGTTTTATACTTGTGTGACAATGTCCTTTTAGACGCATCGGGGAGTCACATAGATTATGATATTACTGTATATTGCATATAGTGATATCATTGTATAGTTTACAATAAGGTCTACTTTGATTGTTTGAGTTACAATTTCACAACAGCATGAGAAAGAATAAATAAGCCAATAATAGTAATAATACTCCACCATAACTATATTTACACCTTTGTAATTGTTAGTTAACCATCTGAGTCTTTAACATGTTATAATGTATTGCACAAAATAAATTTTTCAGGAAACGTGACATTCCAAAAAAAAAGACACCGTCAGCTGGAGGGTTAGGCAGAGAGCAGGACAGTACGGGAACAGGAAGTGACACCGTGGATCTGCCGCAGTAGCAGGCAGCTTCCGCTTTGATCTGATCAGTGGAGGAGGCAGGGAGGGAGGAGGGAGAGAGGACGGAGGGAGGGAGGGAGCAACAGATGGCCAGGGGATTACTCCCACAATCTCTAAGCACTCACTCTGCCTCGTTCTCTCATAATTCCACTACTCGGCCGCTCGCTACACTTCAACCCTCTCCTCCTGCCGCTCAGTCATTTCTTGTCCTGCAGGGGCCTCCGGTTCTCATCCTGAATCACATTCTTTTCTTGCGATATCTCCTCAAACAAAGTCAGCAGGCTCCAAGCAAACAGCGTCGCTGCAGTTGTGTTAACTGGACTTCAATGACTGGAGTGTGTGTGCTCGGGACAAGGATCTGCTATGTCACTGTTGAAGTGAAGCTATAATTGGCACATACAAAAAGATGCATGCAAACAAGCTCTGCGTCCTGTGTGTGTAAGCTTGTTTTACACCAAACGGGACTGAAAGACTTGTTACATCACCTGACACCTCAATGTATGTGTCGGTCGATAACAAACAACTCCTACAAAACAGCTGTATTCATTCAAGTTTCTCCGGCCAAAAAACAGAATTTTACAAGATTACGTCTGCCCTTGCCATGAGAATGTTAAAAAGTATCTTTGCCCCCAACTCATTTTTAATGAACGGAATTTAAACGCATCGTAATGTTACTCAAAGCAACCTCCGTTTGACGTTAGCTCCATTGTTTCAGCCCAGCAGGACTGTGCTGTCAACTAGTTCTCCTCTCGCCGATTTCAACGCAGAATGTTTGACCACAAGTGCAGAGTACAAGCTTGCACATGTGCTGAGCCCATCGGGCCGGATGTACGGACCAGGTGATGCGTGTTGTTGCTGTTCCTGTGTGGCGTAAAAGAGCTGATGGACTGTACTTGTGAATCTCTTTTTTTTTTAGTCTTCCGAACTCTCAAAGCGCTTTAACACTACATTATCATTCACTCATTCATACACTGATGTCAGTAGCTATCAGGGACCCGAGCCATCAGGACTATTTTACATTCACACAAATCAGGATTAATTACCCTGCCCAAGGACACAGGAGCTGTGGATCGAACGGCCAGTCCTTTGATTGAAGGACAACCCTGCTCTTACACTGAACCACAGTTGCCCCACTTTGAGCAGATCATGACATCAAAATACTGCCATCTACCTCAATCCACAACTGCTTACCTCAAAAACTTGCTGGGGACCCGATTGAGACCAAGACTGAACCACGACCACAAAGGCCACCGTCCGATGGCCGCGTGCAAGCTCTGAACCTTTATTCCGGGTACCACTCTCTCTCGGGCCCAGGCCACGTGTCTGAATCTGTACAGCTCTAACCCTGCTGCGTCATGGGGTCCATTTGAGCCACACTTCTGGTCAGCCGTCACCCCATCCGCCACACGCATGTCCACTTGTGAGGGCAACCACTTATCTGTTGTGCAAAGACATCGCCATGGAGTGCAAAGACATCGCCATGGAGATGGGGCATCTCCACTCCCAATAAATAAGCAACATTGTAAAGCTGTGCAATCAGGGGATGAGTCATGAGTCACGTCATCGGCTAATCACACAACCCCCCCCCTCCCCGTCCCCTGTTATCTCCAGGCCGCATAATTCCTGCACCAGCCTGCGTTTGTCACAACCGTGATCGATAAACGGACCTCGAGTGCCAGCTCCTTAGGGACCACTTGGCACAATGACTCTTGATTCTCGGAGCGATTGGGCTGAACTTTGTGAAGCAAGTGGGGCCGAGATGACTTGCCTCCGTCGTGACCTTTTCCATGCGAGGAGACCTTTTCTTTCTCCCAACCTGGTGTATTGACGAAAGATCTCTTTTGAGGCGTGCGGTTTAAAAGGTTTTCATAGAAACATACTTTGATTTTTTTCCCACTAAACAGCTGGTACACAACACAGCCGTTTCTTTCAGTGCCACATTTTTGTGTACACACACACACACACACACACACACACACACACACACACACGCTTCAAAACATTGGTACTGGCGTACCGCGCTACGAACAGATCGGGTCCGATCTACATCCAGGACATGGTAAAACCGTACACAGTAGCTCGTTCACTGCGCTCAGCTTCAGCTAATCAGCTTGTAGCTCCGTCACTGCGAGCTACACACTCAACAAAGTCACGACTGTCAGCGTCAGCGGAACGAAATGTAATGTCATGAAATATAATCAATGGCGTTCTAAGTGTCAGGAAAAATTAGCTGTGGTGCCACATTACATTCATTCAAAAGTTGTCTTCTTTCTTTTTCTAAATTGAAGCAGTGTGTTCAGCTCCTTATACTTTGTCAACAGGTTTTAAGGAGGCTGGCTTCAAACTGATTTTTTTTTATAAGCAAAAACTAGAAGAATGAACATACTACCATGCTTTGAGACACAAAACATGATTGAAAACCCGAGCATAGTTCTCTGACCATTAACCTTTTGACCCCAATGCTCGATGAAATCTCGAGGGCCGAACACCAAATACTCAACTATGCGGATATTTTTTCATATTTACTCATTTTTGGACATTATAATATTGGTGTTTTTTTGTTTTTTTAACCCATTGGGACTACAGCCAGGATTTCGGAGACATGTTTGGCTGAGTCCTTCCCAAGTCCTGTCATGGAAAGCGGCGCCGTTTAAGGAGGGAGGGAGGGGGCGGGACTCAGAAGAACATCCACACGCAGAGGGAAGAGGAGGGGAGCACTCATGGACCCATCACCAAACATGGGACAGAAAGCCACAGAGTGTGTGACTGCTGCTTTTAAAGGTCTGTGCTGTTAAAGTGCTCCAGTGGTCACCACCCAACGCTTCAAATGTTCTGTAAGTGTATGTTAAAGTGTAATGTTAAAGTTAAAGTGACATGTGTATTTAAAAATTTAAAAATTAAGTTTGAAGGGATGTGGAGGGGAGTGAGTGGTAAGAAGTAGTTCTGAGATGAGACAGAGTCATGTATATTTATGTTCCTAAAATTATTATTATTATTTTTAAATAAGATATCTTATCCAAAGAAAACAAAAGTTTCTTCTATATTTAGACCATTTTGTTTTGTTTTAAACAAAAAAAATAACACTTTACGCCAAACTGTATATGAGAAGAAAAAAAGAAGAAATTGGACCAAAACGCTGGGCATTGGTCTTGGCACTGAACAGGATGTTGCATAATGTGCTTTGCTTTGGTGAAGGATGCTTGGGTGGCTTCTCTTTAGTGTTAACCCGCCCCGGCCTCATTTGGTTTAGTCTTGTTATTACCCATAAACGTGTCCATATACGGGAGACTTTACACTTGTTTAGAATACACACACAAAAGTCAATGGTTATATTGTTATTTTTTTCATTTGGCCAATGTAATATAATTTAGAATGTTGTTTTCCTCTCCAATGGAATAGTACATTTTTGTCAGACATGATACAAAGCACAACAAGCATATATATATAGCACAACAAGCATATATATATATATATATATATATATATATATATATATATATATATATATATATATACTGGAGAGAAGGCAATATATATATTGGAGAGAAGGCAGACATCTCCTGACAATATCTCCGATAGCTATTGACAACTTTTTACAGCAAAACAATCTAAAAAGCACTAACCCGGACAAGAAAAAGGGAAAGAAAATTATAATTTTTGATTTTGGGGTGAACTGTCCCTTTAAGTATCTGCTGATTAATTCAAGCATTGTATTCATTTAAATGACCCTTCATTTTTAGTTTATTTTGCCAATCAATACATCAGATGGTTTGTCTCCTGATCCATCAAATCAAATTCATTCTACACTGATCATACAGTATGCTCACGGCTCCAGTGTGTGGTTGTAGTTGTGATATGTCAAAGTCAATACACCACGGGATCAGTGGTGGTTCTGTTAACAGCTGGTATAGCAGTCGATGGAAAGCCTGAATAAAATAGAGTCAACATCTTTTCCATCCAGTCAGTGAAACAACTCTTCATTCTCTTCATGAATAGTCGAGGTTAATAATAAAAATAAATAAATAAAATGTAAATCACGACAGGACCAATGTAGGCTACTTGCCACTTTCCTCGTCCCTCAGGGGGGCTCCGGTCAGAAAACCTGCTCTGCGAGATTTTACTCGCATTAATTTAACAAACTCCTCTTAGAACTTTTACGTGTCAAACACTTTGTATCGTGTCTAACGGCATGAATAAAATAAATGAACTGTAAAAAAAAACAAAAAAAAAACCGCCAGACTCACCTCGGACACACAGTAACGACATGGCAAAGCGCTCGTTCTTCCAGCGACAGGTCCAGTAGTTTCACAGTTTCACGAGGAGCACTCTCTCAGCAGAGATTTACTCCGTCCGGCATTGTTGCAGGCGGTAAAAGTCACTTTTCGAAACGCCAGTGAGCTCCGAGCGGGTGTTCACAGGTGGTTTCCCGGTGCTAAACTTCGGCAGAGAGCGGCAGCCCCCCGCCACCGCCACGCCATTATTAAAACTCTCATCACAGGTTTAGCGGACTGACGAACAACCTGAGGGCACGGACTGGAGAGGGGAGGCGGGGTCGAGGCACCTGTCACTGGGCCTCCGTGGATGTCCAATGAGATTGCAGCATTGCGATAGAAGGCGGAACCCTTAAAAACACCAGAAATCTAACCAATCAGATTAGAGGAAGAAACTGAGTGATCTAAACAAATTGAAACTTTTTTTGGTTAAAAGTTACATTTTGAGAAAAATAATGTAAAGCATGTGCGCTGTTTCGTGACATTTTAAAGATAGTTGCCATTTGTTTTGTA
Source organism: Clinocottus analis (assembly GCF_023055335.1). Taxonomy (NCBI): domain Eukaryota; kingdom Metazoa; phylum Chordata; class Actinopteri; order Perciformes; family Cottidae; genus Clinocottus; species Clinocottus analis. The sequence goes on along the minus strand of NW_027175854.1, from coordinate 10,513,912 downwards.
CCTGTGGCTTAAAAATGTGTTACATTCATTTATAATTTCCTTTTTTACCCCTAAATGTACTTTCATGTGAATGTGAATAACTATAAATCAATTTGTTTTACAACGTTGGACCTCACTTATTGGATCTGCACCACACATACGATCAATGATTCTTTCACAATTCCCTTATATTTCTTGAATTATTCTATATATATATATATATATGTTTTGCTTTCATACATGTGTTTTCTCTCTAGCATTACTGTAACTGGATGGAGCATGCTACAGTTGCTTCATTATGTAAAAACTAAATCTTTGGGTGTCACGTCAGGTCAGGATTATCAACAACCTTCGTGTCAAAGAGATTTACAAAAAAAAGCAGACCACACAATAATGAACAGCCAATAATTAAAAAAGAAGAAGAAATACAGCCATAAATACAGCTACTGAACACACATAGACTGACATTCCAGTGTCCCATGCAAAGGTTCCTTATACACAGGCATGATGATTTAAAACAAAAGACCCCACATAACAATAAGTTACATTGTGTAAACGGGAACAACCGCAGCAGAGCAAAGACGAAACCAACAGCGCCACCCTGTGTAACTATTGCATCATTACATTTAGTCCTGGAGCCTTTATTAAATCGTTTGATGGAAAGAGTGACTGTGGGTTTTTCAAAGATGTCATAATTTTCTGTGTCACACTCTTTTGCTTTTTTCTCTTCTCATCAAAAGTAGGCTATTTTGAGATTTGATATACACTGTCACTGATATTTGGGTAAATTGAACAGTATTTAATTGTGTTTAATTCTCACAGTTTGTAGTCAGGTGCCCAATTGTTTTTTTTTTTTTAAAAAGGTAATTAAATAAACATTATAAATTATACTGCCTAAAACATGTATGGCGACAGACACTTATGCATAAGGAATTCACTTCACTTCAGCCCAGAATATACAAACTGATATTGTGTCAAAACATCAATAAAACAACTTACTACTGTTTTAGTTTTTATTTATTTATTGTTCATTTACTAAATAGAAACGTTTTCTGAGAGGAAAGACAAAAATTAGTGGAAATTATAAATAAATACAGAGTTTAATTAAAACTCTAGTAACAATGGTCGTCAATTTCTTCTTGAAGTTATTGAGAGCAAAATTTGAAAGTTTATTTCCAGCTATATACTTAGCTTAATGGTTCTTACCGCTAATGTATTATTATTGGTATTATTATCATTATTACTATTAGTAGTACCGTTATCCTGCTAGCGGAACCTTAGCCGCTCGGTTTTTGCAGCACGCATTGACGGACTTCTTCCCCGTTGCACCACTGATGTAACTTTCATTTCCTGACTGGTTAAGGGTCACACATGAGTACCGACTTTGCGTGGAGTCCAGTTTACGGAGCGGAACCTTCTACACAGCCACTGAAAGTACTTTGAATGATGTTGCGAGCGCTGTGTCGGACCGGCGGCGTCCTTCTGCAGGTAAACTGGGAGTCATCTCCTCGTATTCGGCTTGTTAGCTCGTCCCTCTGCAGGACGGATTTGGTCCAGTGGTGTCATTTAGCGAGCACCGTAGTGTTAATAATCCACGAAACGTCGCTCTCCGTCCCGATAGAAGCACCACTCAGTCCGTATCTATCAGCATAAGAAGCGGACCACTCACATCCTCACCATTCACGCTGCATGGAACATGTATTATTATGATGCGTTATTAAATCTTTACAGTGTTGAACTAAACATACTCAATAACGTTACAAAATGTAACGAAATGTACAAAATTCGATGCTGTATTTTAAAATACATTCATATATTGAGGAGCTCACCAAAAGAAGCATTTCATTTTACATACATTAAATTAGTTGTTGACTGCTGATTGGTCTGAACATCCCAGCTGCACGTTGTAGGAGGCGTTTTGGACAGTTTTCAGAGTTTCTATAGACTCAACGATACAATACATATTATCAAAACAGAATCGTGAAAACTGTTGGCTGCGGTCCTATTTATTTTCCTTTTTGACATGAGAATTGTTGCAATAATTTTTGTTTGAGTACTGTATCTTGATGATTTTCTTCTTTTTTTATTTATTGATTGTGTATTTTCTAATAATTATTTTTTTAGCAAACCCAGCGGGCTGCCCCGAGGTTGTGGGTCACACCAGCCCAGCAGCGATGGGCATCCAGCCTGCCCATGAACACCGTGGTCCTATTCGTGCCCCAGCAAGAAGCCTGGGTGGTGGAAAGAATGGGTCGCTACCACCGTATCTTGGAGCCGGTATCTACACTTAATAATATTAATAATAATAATGCATTTAATTCAAATAGTCCTTTTCTTGGTCCTCAAAGTCACGTAACATAACATTCAAAATATTCTAAAAGCTAAGCAATAAAACAAATAGAATAAAACAAATAACAATAAATGCGCACGGTCATATATTAATATTGTTTTTTTAGATTTAGGTATTAGTCATACCTAATTCTGAGAAGATTTCTGTTGAAATAACGCAAAATATTTACCAAGGGGGATAAAGACCAAAAAGTGTGGTAATCCTTTTTTTTTTCTTCCTCTCTCTCATAGGGTTTAAACTTTCTTATACCTCTACTTGATCGAATTCGCTACGTGCAGAGTCTCAAAGAGATCGTCATCAATGTTCCGGAGCAGTCGGCGGTATCGCTAGGTGAGGGTTCAATACATCGGATCGAATTCCAAGTGCGATAGAAGTTGATAGACGTCCAGTTCATTTTAAGTGAGTGCATCTTGTTTTTACAGATAACGTGACGCTACAGATTGACGGAGTGCTTTACTTAAGGATCCTCAACCCTTTTAAGGTATACTGCGCTGCAGTAATTGTCTGCACCCTGGTGTCATGTTTTTTTTGTCCAATCGCTGTAATAGACTCTTTCCTCCGCCTTGTTCATCTCCCAGTCCAGCTACGGCGTTGAGGATCCAGAATACGCCGTCACACAACTGGCACAGACCACCATGCGGTCGGAGCTGGGCAAACTCACGCTGGACAAAGTGTTCCGGGTAATGACAAACCACTGATGTGTTTGTTTTCCTCCCACACACATTGCTCTACACAGGCTTGTAGTGTAAGATGTCATAAGTACTTTAGATATTCACTCTTTACCCTCTTTGTTTTTTAAGGAAAGGGAATCCCTCAATTCCAACATCGTCCACTCCATCAACCAAGCAGCAGACGAGTGGGGAATCCGTTGCCTCCGATATGAAATCAAGGACATCCATGTTCCGCCTCGCGTCAAAGAGTCCATGCAGATGCAGGTGGGGCGAACAGAATGAATGAATGAATGAATGAGTGACATCACCACATACCTTTTCTCGTTCATGCCGACAGATGTTCATTACACTCTTTCAGTACACACTGTTTCATGCGGTATGCATTTAATCAGCTCTTGAACTTTGACCCTCTTGCTTACATGCAGAGGATTGTGGGTCAGAGTAGCCCAAAAAAAGCGTATTAGGTTGCACACTGCAAAATGCAACCAGGAGGGCATGGTATTTTTTGCACACTGCATTGAACACACTGTCTGTAGACATAGTGATACTGTTGTTCTCGTACTTTTAATGGGTTTAAACCCACAATGTACTATTCGAAACAAATGTAGCTTTCTAAAGAAAAAAGAAAAAAAAGCTGACCGCGCACACACAAAAAAACCTTCTATAATACGCATTTTTCAAATTCCGCCCTGTGCAGGTGGAGGCCGAGCGGAAGAAGAGGGCTACGGTGCTAGAGTCCGAGGGGACGAGGGAGGCGGCCATTAACGTCGCTGAGGGTCGCAAACAAGCTCAGATCCTGGCCTCGGAGGGCCAAAAAGCAGAGCAGATCAATAAGGCGACTGGTGCGTTCACTTAACAGACCCGGTTTGGTCGTTTCATAAAGCTCCACTATATGAGTTATAGATCCTTAATCAATTACTTTGTTACCTCCAGGTGAGGCCCAAGCAATCATGGCCAAGGCAGAAGCAAAAGCTAAGGCCATCAGTATGCTGTCGGATGCTCTGACCGAGCAGGTGAAGAGGAGATTTTTATACATTTTTTCATGACATGGCATTTCTTTAAAGCAAATTATGAAAAATTGTGTTTATTTTATCGTATAGAATGGAGACGCGGCCGCCTCGCTAAGCGTGGCCGAGCAGTACGTGTCTGCCTTCTCCAACCTCGCCAAAGAGTCCAACACAATCCTGCTGCCCTCGAGCGCCGGGGACATCAGCGGAATGGTCACACAGGTATTTACACACACCATCGCGTGCATCTTATTATTTTGTAGTCATGTGCTGTTAAAGTTGTCCTCACGCTAACCTCTCTATCTATCGCTCTCTCTGCACTCAGGCTATGACCATTTACGGCACGTTAGCAAAGACGAGCCCGAAGGCGGCAGTGGCGGAAGAGAAGAGTGACGACTTTGGGAGCCAATCGTCTCAGTAGTGGAGGACTTTGTGAATGAACTCACAACAGGAAAATGACACAGAAACAGCAGCAGTAGCAGCAGCAGCAGCAGCAGCAGCAGCAGCAGGAGAAGAAGAAGCAGCAGTCGCTGTGTGTGTCTGTAAAGTCTCACATACCTTATGCCGACAGGCCAGAAAGAGGAAAAACTGCCAACTTCTGGAATCTTTTACCTTTGGAGTCACATCTTTTGTAAGAGGAGTTTCAGTCTTCACTGACTATTCTTTCTGCTCAGTTATTGTCAGATTTGGGAAATTGACACCAGCCTCTGGCAGGCTGACAAAATGGAAAATTTGAATGCTTCAGCCATTGGGTGCAAAAATGTGTGATTTATCAGAATACATTAATTATTTTTGTGTGATTTTAGTTTGCTGCCTTCGATCTTCGGTTGAGGCACGTATTGTTGCACCGACCCTGGTTGACTTGGATGTAAAGGGTTAAACTTTGAAGGAGCAGTGTGTCGGATTTAATGGCATCGAGTAATCTAGATCATTCCCCCCACCTCTTCCCAAGCAGTGTCGGTAGATCTACTGTGACCTACAGGGTAACGTTTAAAATAAATCAGGAAAAAGGCTCTCGCTAAAGCCAGTGTTTAGTTTGTCCACTCTGGCTACTGTAGAAACACACGAAAAAAAACACGGCTTGTTTACAGACACCGGTGGCAATTCTTGTACTGTCTTCAGCGTTGTGGGTCCAGTTTCAGTCGCCACGTGTGACGTCTTGCCGGAGCCTCTTAATGATGGAAAGTGTCCCACGGTTTAGTTCATTCACTATTTGGCCGATGTTAGATTGAATAGCTGCCTGAACATGTATTTACTTAAGAAATATGGCCTTCTAATGTTTTATTTTTTCTAGATAACAATCTTGTATACAAGGTCAGCCCTAGGAGCACAAGTTCCTTTCTTTTTCACATATGTTTTCATCTCTTATTGTCGTATTAATAATTCTATTTATTAAATGACATAACATGCAAAGACATGTGAATCATTTGAGGCTCTCGTGGAATTAAGAGAGCTTGGTTTAGGTTTATGACTTGGGACATCAGGAACTTGTTTAAAAATATAAAATTATGTCAGAGAACAAAGTGAATAACAATTCATCTGAAAATAGCTGGACTTTCTTAAATGTAATGTCTGGAAAAACCTTTACCTATACGCCGACGGATAGTTGGGTTCAGCAATGTTGACTTACCATGAAATAAAAAAAGGTTGTACAGTCTGTGAGTGAAATATGTTTCAAAATTGTAAAATGATTGGAACAAGCGTACCAGAGTTGGAATGGTGTTTGTATTTTAATCATTATTTATGACTTATGCTTATTAGCTTACGTGTGGTACTAAATTACTTAGAGAATAAATGACCCTTTTTGAGTTCCACAGGGTTTAACAGAGTTATTTTTATATCTCAAAATGTTCAGTAAATACTTTATTTTTGCATATTTGTTATTACCATACGAAATTCATTTTACAACAACATATCATGTATTACTGTTTTTTTTAAGTTGTCTGTACGAAATGACGCTCATGACAACTTTGTATTTAATAGTTTACAATTCACAGAATATTGAGGGAGTTTTGGATTCCTTGACTGAGTGACACATCTTCGCTTGTTTTCTCCCTCTTTGTCCTCGCGGTCAATCGGCCCTCTTCTTTGCCTCACAGAAGGTATGGAAGCGTGTAGTTTGGGCTTTCCCGGAATAAACAACCTATATATATATAGTATCACTTGTCAAATAAAATTAGATTCATTATTAATTATAAAAAGATAATTAATGATGGAACTTTAGAGGGCAGCTAAAAACCTATTCTAAAACTATATACCCGATATATGAAGTCTAAAATATATTACGTTTTAGACCGTTTTTATGGTCAATAGTTTTACAAAGCGATTGGACAATTTCTGGGATTTTTTTATATTTATTTTTTAAATCTATTATCAAGTTGCGTCTAAAAGTCCGTGTTTAGGGCACAGATAAGAAAAACATGTGGTGTAACATCGAAAACCGCCCGCCGCATATTTCCGCAGGGTTGCATGCGCGCTGAGGTTCCTAGCTGTCACCAGCCACCTAATCTCATTGTACCGGAGTCCACATGAAGGTGAGGGTGGTGTTGCGCAGTTCTCCGTTCACCTGAGACACCTGTGCCCACACCGTGTTGTTTACACACACAACACCCCCTTCCCTCCTCCCTCCGGCCGCGAGAGGACAGAAAACCCGACTGCGACAAGGTCAGTGACGAGCGCCAGACGAGCTAGCCGCGGCTAACAAACGTCAACTTATTAACCGTCTCCACCTCCTACGGTTAGCTTATTACCAGCTGTCAAGTCTCAACAGTGCCAGCCTTTGCGTGTTTCGTGCTGAAGTGGGAACGCGAGGTTTATCTCAATTTTAGACGCCACTGGCGTGAGCGTCTCGTATAGCAGGTGTTACCCACAGTTCATTTGACTTTTTTTTTTAAAATCTTGTGTGAAAGAAGCGTGCTTGTATTTATATATTTATTTTTCAACCTGTACTTCTGTGTAGAATGAAGAGGCTCCCGGTGCTGTGGCTGCTCCTCTGGATATGCGCCCTGTTCTCCGTGGGCATCTACCTGTTCGTCGGCGGCTTCCTGTTGGTGAGGCTGGAGGTGAACAGGACCAGCACCTGCGGGGACGTGCTGCAGCCCGGAGAGGAGCCGGCGGACTTCTGCCGCGTGCGGCCGCGCTTCCGCCGCGCCGTCCTCCTCATCGTCGACGCCCTCAAGATCGACTTCGCCTGGTTCGACCCGGACAACGCCGCGCCGCGACCTTACGAAAACAAGCTGCCCGTGCTGGAGGAGACCGTCTCGTCCAGGCCTGCAAACAGCCGCTTGTACCCGTTCCGCGCGGACCCGCCCACGACCACCATGCAAAGGATCAAGGGCTTCACGACCGGCTCCCTGCCCACCTTTGTGGACGTGGGCAATAACTTCGCGTCCAGTGCCATCCTGGAGGACAACCTCATCCACCAGTTTGGACAAGTGGGTGAGTAGTTTCACAGTGGATCTGCAGGTCTGGAGAGTGAAACGTGCCTGCAACACAGCTCATCAAAGAGAAACACAAGCACAATGACATGCGTGTGTGTCAGTCTTTTACAGATAGCAGAAGTGACCTGCTGTCAGCTCTAAAGCACACTCAGAAAGTTTCAAACAGTACTGTAAAGTATGTTCTGGATTTTAGATAAATGGTTTAAAATATGATTGAGAAAAATAAATAATGCACCTCTTTATTTTATGATACATCTTATTTTATTATATTCAATTCATATAGCACATTTTTATACAGTGTGCGTTACAACAGATTCAAACTTTCATTGTTTTGGCGGTTGGTTACAAAAGTCTGCAGCTGCTGGTTTTCTTCTTTGTGTGATAGTTTGTATTGAAAAACAAAGCCTGGAGGGATAATATATTTATCTTTGCTTCTGTTATCTCACCTTTTGGGTCTCTTGTTACACAGACGTAATTTTTAAAAAATCTTTTCTGCTTGCATCGTACTTAATTACACCCCTGCATCTATTTAAGCTAAAATTGTGTTTGTGTGTTGGATGCATTTACAGTCATTTCTGACTGGGGTTTCTGGACTTGTTCTGTTTAAAAATGCATGCTCCCTCCCCCTCCTCTCTTCACAGGCAAACGCGTGGTGTTTATGGGCGACGACACCTGGGAGAACCTTTTCCCAAAGAAGTTCCACCGCTCTCTGCCCTTCCCTTCCTTCAATGTCAAGGACCTGCACACAGTTGACAATGGCATCCTCCAGCACCTCTACACCACCAGTACGTGTTCACGCCTTTGACTCCTGCGCTGTCCGTGTCCTGTGCTTGTGCTCACGTCTCTCTGTCTCTCCCTTCCTTTATTTTTTGACAGTGGTGGGAGACGATTGGGACGTCCTGGTTGCCCATTTCCTCGGAGTGGACCACTGCGGTCACAGGTTCGGTCCCGACCACCCGGCCATGGCCGACAAGCTCACCCAGATGGACGGGGTCATCAGGTCAGACATCCGTCCTCCCGTGCCGTCACAGACTCGTTCGGCCCTAGGAGTTGTTCTCTGATCACCCCAACCCTCCTGCTTGTATGTCCCCTCCAGGTCTGTGATCGATCGGCTGCAGAACGACACTCTGCTGGTGGTGATGGGGGACCACGGGATGACGGACACCGGGGACCACGGTGGAGAAAGTCAGAAGGAGACGGACGCCGCCATCTTCCTCTACAGTCCCTCCCCTCTGTTCTCCGCGCTGCCATCCCAGGTTGGTGGGAGATTAGGCGCCTCCTCAAAAGTTGGTTTTGACTTGAGGTGGTTGGTGTTGGCTTTTTTATTTTGTGGTTGAGAAGATGAGTTTCAAGTCTTTACAAAAAGACTTTAGGGCTGTTTTGGGCAAACGTTTATTGGAGAAATCAAAAGGGGTAAGTGAGTAAACTTTATTTGTACAGGCATTTTGCAGACCAGGGTCAGAAAGCGCTGTATATTAACAAAAACAATACACAGTTAAGAAGTACATATAAATTAAAAATTAAAATTAAAATAGGTGAATGTAGAGTTATGTCTCTAGTCTGTTTTCACAAAGACACATTTTATACAAATATGAAACATCAAATCACTTCGTCACACGTTTCTTTTAAAGGTCGGCCGAGCACACAAAATACTACTCCTGCAAGGAGAACAGCGATCATTAGACACGGAGATGCTCCGTCATTCATCAGTCTTTTTTTTTTCTCAAACGTGTCTGTCAGTTTAGCCTGCATCATTTAAAGTGTCTCGATAAATGTTAACTAAAAATGCATTCTCAATGTATGTCCCACTGGAAGAAAAATATGCTGCTGCTAAAATTCAAAACAGTTTTTCTTTACATTTTTTTTCTTTTCATACTAGACCAGATGAGGCCGCAGGGACTTAAGTCCCAAATGCAATGATTTGACGAAGGGTTTGTTTTATTGCTTATAAATGAAAGTTTTCATTTAAATCCTTTCTTCTTCATTTTTCAAACTTGGCAAAGAAAGAGATAGTCAATGCCATTCATTAGTAGATGTACAACCTCACGGCTGCTAAAATAATTTTCTGACTTAAGTTGATGCATGTCTTCAACAATTATTTGTGCCAATTTGCCTGGCGCATAAAAAACATCATAGATAATAAAAGAGTTGTCATCGCTCTTATTTTCCTTGCGTTTGTAGAGCGAACCAGACGTGGTGCCCCAGACGGACCTGGTCCCCACCCTGGCCCTGCTGCTTGGGGTTCCCATCCCGTACAGCAGCGTGGGGCAGGTTCTCCTGCCCGTGTTCCCGCCCCATGGGCAGACGGAAGGCGCAGTTGGAGGTCTCAGCCAGCTGGAGGCGCTGTGGATCAATGCAAAACAGGTAGTCTGCTCGTTTAAAAAGGGAGTGCGTGTGCGTTCGTGGGTATGTGTGTTTCACCTTTTGTGACGGTCCTGTTTCTGAAGGTCAACCGTTTTCTTGAGACGTACTCCGGCATGGCCAAAGACATCCCACCAGAGAGCCTCTCTCAGCTGAAGGCCGAGTTCTCCAGCCTCTCCTCCGAGTACCTCGCCACGGTTCGACAGGGTCGGCCCCCTTCCCTGCAACTGGCTGCCTCGCTGCAGGCCTACCTCACCTCTGTCAGGGACACCTGCCGAGCCACCTGGGCTCAGTTCAACCCGCTGAAGATGGCCGCAGGCCTCACTATCCTGGGGCTCGCCTGCCTGACGTGTCTCGTCCAGTCTGAGCTGTCCCACGTGCTGCTCAGGGAGGACGGTCCTGGACTGAGGGCTCCCGTGGCTGCGGCGCTGGCGGCGGGGGTGTGCACGGCGGTCGGCCAGCTGAGAGCGCGGGGTTACATCGAGCTTGTGTGGTGCCTGGCCGCTGCCGCACTCAGCTCGGAACTGCTCTTTCTCTGGAAAGCTCGCCGATCGGGAACCGCCGGCATGGAAAAGAGCGGGTTTGGAGTCACCGGCTGGCTGACCATGCAGAGCCTACTCGCCCCACACCTCCTAGTGCCGCTCCTCCGCTGCGCCTCCCTGCTCTCGGACAGTTACGTGATCGCAGAGGGCCGCGCTGTGACCTTCTTGGTGTTCTCTCTGGCGCTCTACATTCCCATCCGTCTCAACTGGGATGGCCTGCTCCTGCCCCCCAACCACGACCCCCTGAAGGCCGCAGGGATCCTGCCCTCCCCAGCGCTGTCACCGTCGACGGTGAGGAAAGAAGGCTTCACCCTCCTCGCCTGCTTGGGGCTGCTAGTCGGCAGCCTCTACCTTTCCCTCTCCTTTCACGCTTGTCGGGAGGAGCAGGGCTCCTGCCAGCCGTCCCCGTTCCTCTCTCCCCTCTCCCGGTTGCAGGACAGCCGGCTGAAGAACCTTCACTACGTCCTCTCCGTCTTCGCCCTGGCCCTGTGGACGTATCTGCTGCGCCGCTTCCTCCGCCACTACGGCAACCTCAACTCCGCGAGCGGGACGGTGTTCGCAGCCCGCTGGGTCCTCCTGCTGCTGTCTGTGTGCCTGGCGCTCTACTGGGCCGTCAGTGCTACTCCAGAGGACAGCTTCAGGAACCTGGGCGAGCTGATCAGCCTGGCCCAGCTGGTCCTCCCCAGGACCGCCTTCTGCCTCCTGGGACTGGGGCTGTCCCTGATCTGGCTCGACCCCCTCACGGTGTTCGCAAAGACCAGGGCCGTGGCTTCGTCCCGGAGTCCATCGCTGCCCCCGCCACGCTACCGAGCCAGCACGGGCATGAGCCCCCAGGCCGAGCTGCACCACCTCATCCCGCAGATCTACCAGCGCATGCGGCGCTCTCTGGAAGACGAAGAGCCGAGCAGGGCCGTCGAGGCGGACGGACGGCCCGCTGTGGAGGCTTACGGACTCGGGACGGTCTACTCGGCCCCTTTGCTGCTGTTCTGTGGTCTGTTGGGCATCGGCCTGCTGCTGCTGCACCCAGAGGGCATGGCTCTGTCCTTTCTCCTGCTGCTGCTGGAGATGGGGGCCCTGCTGCACATTCACGCCTCCTCCACCAACCTCAGTGGTCCACAGGGAGCGTGTTCTGGTGAGATTCTCTTCTTTGCTTTGTTTGTCCCTTACCCCTCCTCTCTGTGATCTGATAATTTGTTTTTCCCCTCAGGTTGCTTCAATGTGCCCTGGACTCCACTGGTGCTGTGGTCGCTAGCCGCCACTCAGTTCTTCCACGCCACCGGTCACCTCCCCACCTTTCCATCCATCCAGTGGGGCGCCGCTTTCGTGGGATTCCCCGACGGACATACGGGCACCATGCTGCCCGCCTCCCTGGTCACCCTCAACACTTTTGCCTCACACATCTTGTTCTCAGGTAGATTTAAAAGGAAAATGTGAGGGTTTAATATGATTTTCAGTTGAAAATTTACAAAAAAATAAATCTCCTGTTCACAAAAGACAAGCTACATTATAAACAATCAAAGAATAACCAATTAGATTAAAGAATATTTAAAATAAAGAAGTATATTATTCTAAATGCATACAATACAGTTTCTGAAAGCCTGCTGTGTACAGTTCGGAAAACTATTTGAACACAATTTGAAATCAAGAAACGGAATTACTTCCCCTTGAAAAGCGATGGTACACTGCTTTACTGAAGTGCAAAAGCTAAATTAGTATTCTGACTACATGATTAAATGCAAGGCCAATGCATATTTTCTATAACAAAATGACAAAATAAAAATCTTAGTTGTTAGAAAGTAATGTATGTGTTTTATTGTAAAAAATACAACACAAATGAGATATGTATACACACATTGATACATTATTTTATACTATATATATATATATATAAATAAAATGTGTCTATGTGAATTACAACCTTTAAAGCGTAGAGCAAATTAGAATTGATCTCCAGAGATATAAAATCCAATGATTTACGACGTGGCCAGTGATTCGGTGCAGGGGATAAAACTATGAACCCTTCGTGTCCCCGTCTCTTGTCCGCAGTGGGTTGCCCGCTGCTGCTGTTTTGGCCCCTGGTGTGTGAGGTGCGCGGGGGCAGGACAGGAAGAGCCTGCGGGGATGAGGGGGAGGACGCCGTGATGGAGATGAGGCTGCGGGAGAACCCCCAGCAGTTCAGCTCGGCCCTCCTGCAGCTCTCAACGCGCTACCTCTTTATTCTCGGAGCACAGGTACGTGCTTCTTTGGTTCAGTAGGTTCTAATCTACTTTTTCTGCCTTTTTTTTTTCATATGTCTGTCATGTTTTTTTCTTTTTCTCAGGTCTTTGCGTCAGTCTGTGCCGCCGCCATCCTCAGGAGACACCTAATGGTGTGGAAGGTTTTCGCACCCAAGTAAGTGCCCGAGCGGACTGCCCGGCTCACGCTCACTTGCTTACAGCACAATAGGCCTCTTTGGGTACGGGCGCGGTCCAACGGCCTTTTTATTTTCTTATTTTTACTCATAATATTGAAGAAACATTGGGAAATAATTTTTGGACTAAGCACGTTAATATAAAGAACCTGAAAAATATTTTTGGGGGAGTTACACTTTTTTAAACGTTGTGGCGGTGTAATGCTCAGCCATTGTTAGTCCTGATGAACATGAAGAAAAACAAATAGGCAGAGTTGGACTTTAATTTGAAATACAAAGCCGTCTGTTTTCTTCCTTCCAGGTTAATGTTTGAGACCTCGGGGTTCCTGGTGAGCTGCGCGTCTCTGCTGATCGGGGTCACGTTAGTGCTGCGAATCGACATGGCCGTGGCCCGCTGGTTTAAGAGACTTATCCCCGATGCATCCAGGTAGCGACGGCTGCTGCTGCTTTACCACGAATGCCCACCAGAGCTCACTGTGCCACAGAGAAAACGGACACAGCGTTGTCACTGTAAGGTGTTTTTTTTTTAGAATTTTTTTTTTTTAAACATGGATCCTTTACAGCAAAATAACAGAACATTGCCATCCGTGTCTAGCGCAAGGAACCTGCGTCGCTCCCTTTTTTGAGGGCTTTGTCGTGCATTACCGACCACCTCCTCTTCAACCAGAGGGACTAGAGGAACCTCAAATGTTGGACTGACTTCATCCTGAGTCACATTGAAGACGATAAGCTTGTAGACCTGCCTCACCCAGCCTATGAGGTTGAAGGCCTTTTATTTATGCGTGGTCCGAGAAGGAACGGCAGTTTCTGAATGTCTCCTAAAGTCCTGTTTCCTTAACTCGGAGCGTAGCTGAAACCTTCCGAGGACAGACAGACTTGCAAGTGGGTCACGGTGCTGCAGCCAAAAGGGCTTCACTAAATGCAAACGGAAAGCCATTTACACTCATTACGTAACGGTCGCAGCTGGCTAGCAACAGCGTTTGAACAAAAAAATTGGCTTGTTGCAAGTTGAATATTATTAAGAGGGGGAGAAAAAAATAGAAATAAAGGGAAATAATTAAAAATGACCAATTTTAATAACTGAAGCCAATTTGTCACCCGATGCTGCTTTTAGGATCAATCTGCAAGCAGATCTGCGTCATTTGGGGAAATCCATCCCAAATAAAAGTGCTGGAGGAACTTTTTGTATTGTCAGGATGTTAAAATAACCAACACGTGGTTACTGCCAACACCCATAGTATTACTGTGAACTTTCTCGTTTGTTTTTTTAAAATTCATTTTTCTGAATTCTTCTTAATCTGTTCTGATTTCTATTTATAATTTAAATTCTTTTAATAACTAATGATGCATTTGAAAAATTAAACTTTTGTCTTAACTAGACCTCGTACATCTTTTTTCTGGAATAGGTGCCTTTTTCCCCTCTTCTGTATGATGTCATTACGCTGACGTCATTAAATCCAGGACCTGCAGAAAAATGCCGATAGTTGATTTATTTGTTTGCAGGAGGTTCTGAGTCCGTGTGAGATGTTACTGTCCTGCAGCTGCAGCTCATCAGCTGATGCTTGCATGGAAGGGATGTTGAATCGGCTACAAAGCAATAGCACTTCTGGTTGTACGGGATTTAGAACGGCCGCTGTAGCGATGCCTCGGCTAGGTTGCCTGATGACGCAACACTTTTTCCCTCTTTTAAAATATTTAATATATTATTATTTGATTAATTAAGATTTTTCATTTTTTCATTCTGTAAAGAAAAAAAAAGAATATTAAAATGTAATAAAAGTTTTTTACGTGACGTCTTGGTGTTGCTATGATTCACCTGCTGCGATATCTGGTGCATTCCCCGTTTCTTTATTTATTGTTGCAGCACAAACTATTCATACGTTGCTCAAAAGTGGTATTTAATGTTTTGCTTATCGATCTGGGGACTTGATGGAGGAGACGGGTGCAGCCATGAGTTTTTACTGCCCATCAGTCGCGGCTCTTTATTCATTATTCACCGGGGCTCTTCCACATTCCCGCTTCCCATAAATCCTGAAGTCGTCAAACTTCTCACTTCTCCGAGCGAGCAAACGTCAAAGCTTAAGAAATGTAATAGTGTAGCTTTCCAAGCCCCTACCTCTGAATAATAAGTGCTTAAGATATTTAAAAGTGTTGTTATACGTCACTCTTTTAAAAAAAAAAAAAGAAGGTTTTTACATATTTAATAAAGGTGGTTTTACTTCTGCTGATTGACGAGATTATCTCTCTGAACAAATCGTGGAAGTGACATTAACGTGTTTGCCAAGGAGTTGATTTTCTGCAATAATCTAAAATGCAAAGGAAGGATCCCATTGGGTATTTTGTGTCATTGTATAGTAACCGGTGCAATAAAACCTTCTTTAGTAACAGCTGTTACAACTGACCTCAGGGTTTTATGCTCTGACCTCAGGGCTACACAAACATCTAAATCAGCCAATCACATGCCACGTAGACATGGTGAAGACAATCTGATAAAGCTCAAAACCAAACGACAGACTGGATAAGAAAGGGGATGGGCCCCATAACGTCTCTGATGAGTCAGACAAGCTGGTTGGATTATTATAATCAATCCACTGGGATTTTACTGGTCAAGATCTTTGGAGTCGTTGGTGTCGTCTGCGCTCCAGAGACAGAAGTTTTATTTTAATATAGGCACGGACACTGTGGTGGTGCAGTCGGCAACAACGATACACTTCAGTGTGACTTGTTGCAGATGAGGCCGGCGCTTCCTACGGCGCTTCATCTACATTTACTCAGACGAGCTGCTTCCAGTAGAGAGCCCGGAGGCGTCTGCTGCCGGTAAATGTAACCGAGCACACGCCTGAATTCTTGTACAGGCTCTGATCATGCCAGGTCAAAAAAGACATCACGTTGTTGTTTGAAGCTTTGGATCTCATCTTATTTGATATGTGGAACTCCATTATGACCGTGAAGCTGTGGAGCAGCTTTCATTGGAAGCATCAGTGCTTGTCTAATTGCTCCATCATTATCAGATCAGCGTGCCCTTTGGACAACAACCCGGGCATTTCTGCTTGCATCGACTATTAAAGTCAGACCAATTTTGTGTTAGAGGGATGGAAAAAAAATAATAAATCATCCGGCTGCCCTCTGATGTTTTGCACTCTTGAGTTCGGGGAGAACGGCTTCATCTTTCCAGCGGGCGGGGCGGACATAAAACTGTTTTGATGATATCCACCAGCGCTTTGTGGGGCTCCTCTGAAGAGAAAGCATGGGATGCAGGGAGGGTGGATGCAGCCGTTACGCCACTTAACTGATACAGGACCGGTAGAAAGGCAAACTTTGAGTCCAGAAACTTGGTGTTACAAAAGGATGTTGTTGGACATAGGAACTTGTGAACAGGCAACACCAAGAGCAACATAAAAAAAAAACTTTATTCCAATGAAATGTAGGCACACAAGTGTGAAAATCATGAAAAACATGTTAAACATGTTAAATGCTAACATTGAAAATATATATATATATATTTTTTGCGGCTTCAGGAATGATTTTAGGATTTTGCAACACTGTAGTCATTTAGTATAATGTTTAATAGTCTCCACACTATTCGGCAAAAATCTTTTGATGGTGTTTTTTTGAGTATTATGCAGGAGCAGCAGTGATCCATGAGATGATGTTGAGGTCAAATTGCAACGCATGCACAGTGTTTATTTTTGCATTATGGATCTCTTAAGCGCGTAAAAGACATTCGTACCCAGGGCGGGAATGGCGGACCCCGCCACTAGCAAAGAAAACTACCTCTCAGAGAGGTAATTGCTGAACGTAAATACATTGATTTGCTAAAGAATACAGGCCGTGAATCTTATTAAAATTCATGAAAATCTTTGGGATTATGATAAGAAAAAATGTTTTTTGAATAAAGAAGAAAGGCTGTGCAATCACATGATGTGTCTGAAAATAATATTGATGACGTTTGAATTGTGTTTAGAGGCTTAACTGTTTGACCTAATTTAACACCAATGGATGGGTGATCACGATACTTTACAAAAAAATGTAATTCTATAATTCACAATATAGACATTTCCAGATAATCACACCACAGGAGCTAAATAGCATATTATAATACTCATCGCGAGGGTGACATTGTGTCTCAGGTTCTTGTTCTTTTACAGCCAACTCTGTGCTCAGTACAGATCTACAGATTCAGTAAAAGTTAAAATAACAAAGAAGAGTAAGTAAAATATGTATAACTACACACAAGACACTGGATGAAATCAGAAGCCGTGTGGTGAGGAATGATCTTCAGAGGCCCAAGATTGGGTTTGCAGTCTGTCTGCAGTCTGTAGTTATTTCAGCTTCAGGGTCATTTCAACATCATTCTGTATTCTGCCTGAATAACAATGCAATGGCCTCCGCTCCGATAGAGAAAACCCCTTTGAAGAGGCGTTTTACTCACCGATGTCTGTTTTTAACGAAAAAGAAAAAACGGGCAATGTGTGTTTCCAGCTGGAGCTTCCAGTGATAAAAAGACAATTAATATGTATTTCATTTACCAGATAAGCTGTTGGTTCCCAGTGATGTTTGTTGAATTGAATTCCATGGACTTTAATTGGATTTTCTCTCTATTAAGTCTTTTTTCCTATAAACCTTGTGATGCCTGGGACGCATTAAAAATTCTTCCGTTAACCTTTCTCTTTTCTGCTTCAGGCCTCGCCCCAGCCCTGGACTTAAGCTCAACTTAAACTTAATTCTAGCAAAAAATTAATCCCCTTTTGGAGATACATTTTTCAGATTTTCACACACACACTAAACTTTGTACCTCTGTACCTGGGAGGACCATTACAGACATAGTCTTCATAAACTTAAATCTAATTCCAAACTTCGTGAATACAAAGTCTTTGTCTCATTCCCAGTGGACATTCGCTCAAACTCTGAAGGACACACATTCATTATGTTTTCATGTCATTTTTTGTTTGTTTTGTGTGACAGCTGGAGGCGTTACGGTCGATACCTTTTCTAGAGAAGCGCAATATCTCTAATGGTAAACCTATCTCAAAAGATCACCGCGACCTCAGCGTAGGAGTCTTTGGCCGTAACTAAGAAATCCCACGCTGAATATGACACTCTTGTATTTTGGATTTAAACAGTAAATCTAGTTATTAAATAACAAGGACAACCACTTATTACAACTATTTTTTAAATAGTCATAATAGCTATATAATAAAGACACTATAAATGGAAA
Organism: Clinocottus analis; assembly: GCF_023055335.1. Lineage (NCBI taxonomy): Eukaryota > Metazoa > Chordata > Actinopteri > Perciformes > Cottidae > Clinocottus > Clinocottus analis. The sequence goes on along the minus strand of NW_027175854.1, from coordinate 10,495,934 downwards.
TAGAAATAAACATGTGCATACTGTAGATAAGAGGAGAGAAAATATATTATACTGAGGCCCCCTATCACCACTCTACAGACATGTGATCTATATGCTGTAAACACACACACACACACACACACACACACACACACACACACACACACACACACACACACACAATACACTGCATGTATGTCAAATTGGACATACTCCAGTTCAGGGTTAATGGTCTAGTCCTGCACACAATTTGTAGAATAAGTGAGCTTCATGCTTGAAGGGATTTTCAGCTGCTCACAGTGAGAGAGAACATACACACACCCACATACACGCTCACATATACACACACACCCACACACACGCTCACACACACACACACACACACACACACACACACACACACACACATGAGCTGCAGTAACACACCATGTGCTGCAGGTGGGCTTTGCCTCAGTGACATGAAAAGCCTGTGTAGAGATTCATTTTCTAAATGACATGTGTATCCACGCACGGAGACAATTTGTTGCTTGAACAAGTTGCCCCCCCCCCCACCTCCCCTTCAGACCCAGATAATTGCACGCTGTAAAAATGTGACAACTTTGCAAGTCAAAAGTTCTAAATGGTAGTTTCTGGAATTTAGTTTCAGAAACTGCCATTTAGAAGTGTTAAGTCCTGAACCGCAGAGTCTGGGAACAACTAGCCCGGGAGAAGAAGTCCAAAAGGAGATCTCCCCCTCCCTTAATGGGTCTGGATCAGAAAGTTAGTGCAAAAAAAATGTAAGAATGGGATTATAATACAACTATATTATAATTAAAATATGTCTGTGAATAGCTTGGAGAAGAAAATGAAAAATGTCAGAGTAAAATGTTAGTTTAGGATGTGATTTTCAGTAGTGTCCCATGTTCCAGCTCAACAATAGTGGAGCGTTCCGTAGCTAACGAGTCATGTGTTTCCTCAAAAGTTGGTGGAGACCAAAAATAGTGGACAGTGGATCTTTTGCATAGTAGATCGTTTGCATTTCCTGGTGATTTCTCGCTTCCTCCCTCCTCCTGCTTGTGACCTCAGCTCTCCTTAAAGGACAACGCGATTCCTAAAATGCAACGCGAGGAGTGAAGGATCTTTGACGGAAGAGCTATTCCACATGGAGATATCGGTGCATCCTTTGCCAAAATGTTTTTGGAGGCACCGGTGACATAAAAAAAAGGCACGTGAGCGGAGTTATTTAAGATGATCGTTCTAGCGCTCCTCGTACGGCTCGGTTCTAACCCAGATACCTTCGTGACATTTCACCTTGATGATACTCATGTTATATACATTTATATTCCACTGCCTTAATCCCAACGTGCAATACAAGCGCGAACAGCGGTTGTCGTCACATTTTTTATTTATTGTCCGCAATAAGAACATTCTCTGAACACCTCTGTATTTCAAGGCGATACGTGGCATCAGGGAATCATATTGTTTCTGTCCCGACCAAACAGACAAGACATAAAATATGTGTTCACAGCTTGTTCATTTACCACCATAAATACAAATGTGTTGAATCAATAAACACTGTAAGCATGGTGGAGCTAGAAGGCCGTGCTAGTGCTTTCGTGTTTGGCCCATGGGGCTCCGATTAGAAGCCAAAGCAGGGAGTCAGGATGCTGATGTTAAGGACGGCAAATGCAGATGGCAGCAAAAAAATGAATGGAAATAATCTCGCTCTTTCACCCAGTTGGCACCAGACACACACTGACTGCTGCTGTGAACACCTCTGGCTTTCAAGACAGCTCCCACTGTGAGAGTCACTGTTAGTGCGCAATACTCTGGATACTTTCATGCATCTTTGTTATCACCAATTCTGATCGTGAATTGTTCTGTGCAGCATCAGGCGTTGCTTGTAAATGGATTTTTCCAGGAGGGAGGATAGCATCATGTTGAAACAGAAGTAAAAACAGAAACCCGACAAAAACAGACACACACAAGACAAACAAATAAATACATTTGTTTAAGATTCTTGCAGTAGCTATATTTCAGTCCTCAGAGCAGAAATGGCTTAAGATAGGCATCTCATCAAACAATTCTTTTATTTCCTATTGTTATTTTAAAAATGTGGGTATCAGTGCAGCTTTTGAAAGTTGGTTAAATTCTTCCCTTACTATTATTTTTTAAAGGGTCACAGAGCTGAGAGGATACCACAAAGAACGTGTGCCGGATAGAGTGCCCCTGATAGTCAGTTGCTGGCATTTCAGTGACCTAATGATTTTCTATCGATCTCCCTCAGGACAAAGAAGTCAAAGGGTCAATTTGTAGAGCCACACTCTTCCCGTCTAACACACCAGCATGAAGCACAGACAGGGTTTACCAAGTACACTTGCAACATTTAAAATGATTTTCCCCGGGAAACCGAACCAATCGGCAAGTTAATCATTATAATCATTGTCAATCCTAAGAATGATTTGTTTTTAAAATTCTATGTGTTTTGGATTTTCCCATATTTTCACAATAACATTTCAACCTCCGGTTCTGAAAAGTGAAGCAAACGTGGAAGTGTAATAAACTTGCATTCTCTCTACTAGCCATCAGGGGGCAACTCAAAAGAAATCTCATTGAGTCTATGTGAAAATAACTCTACTTCTCTCTTGATTTATTCCCTCAGTAGACATTGTTAACATGATGTTATGTCTCAATCTGTAGTTTCAAATCTTCTTCAATACAGAATGATGTTTATCTTGTAAATTATGATCTATTTAGAATCCAACAGACCATAAAGTAGGGTATGCTTTTGGGCGGGACTACCTTGTGATTGACAGGTTGCAAATGGCAACTTGATCACGGCCCCAAAGAACCTTTAATGCACAGAAGTGCAATAGATGTCATGTGTACAAAATGAACATCATAACAGAGTTGCAGCACATTCAGAAATTATTCATATGACGTGCAGGCATGAGGAAATCACTTATGCACGGACTCTGCTGCTAACACATTAACTACTGACACTGGGTGGTCATCGCTCCTCAGCATCTGAATCATGTTTATACGACACATCTATACTTCGGCATTACCGACGGAGCAACTGGCGTCAGTAAGTAAGCAAAGTTTATTTATATCTCACTTTTCCCAGACGAAGGTCGCAAAGTCGCATTGACGTGTGAGTTGTCCACACAGGGCGAGCATCATGGCTTGAAGCTAAGGAGAATTGAACAAGCATTGTATTTGACGCATTGGTGTGTATACAGTATAGAGTCCATGCAACTGTCCTGTGGTCCACTCAGTGGTGGTATCACACACTACACAAGTTATGTTCTGGCTTGACTTGCTTGTGAGGAATGTGTGTAAGAGCCTGAGGTACAACAAGATTCAGTATTCTTGCGCTCCTCCAAACAAACACGAATGCCGGACAGAGACGGTGCCCTGGGTGACATCAAAGCAGCTTCCACCGTCAAACAGAATCCGGCACTCGCTGTTTCGCCAGCTTCCTTTAATGCGGAGAGAAGTCTGTGCATTGGGACAAGTGTTGAGCTGCAGCGAGCATTAGAGGGAAATCGAGAAAGCTGGATCTGGTTTTATGGAGAGTAATTAGCAGCTGATCTGTGCATTAAGTCAATCTGTGCCAATCTCTATTATCACAATAATGTGTTGACCCAGGACAAAAACTCAAGTGAAAACCACACTAATGCATTTCCTTTGAAAGGGCAGCCTCATGGTGCGTTCACACCAAAACAGTTGGGAATTTCCGCAACGCTTTTTCACCTGACCTCACCGGCTATACTTTATGTAATTAATTCTCTTTTTTGCAACCACTTGCGGCGGAAAGGGCGCTTGAGCCACGTTACCCCAAGTTACCAGCACACAGCCTCACTAGCTAACCTTAACTGACCCGGTCACGTTCCTGTAAAACTGTTTTTATTTCCGCTATCGACCATAGAAAATTAACAACTATTGCTGCGTTATACTTGTTGTGGAAATACCACAAATGTCGGAACATCAAACGCCCTCATGTCTGGTTTCATAATATTATCCGTAGTTGCACACAGGTGCAACTCCTCCAGGACGAGTGTCTGAATGATGCCGCGTCCAGTTCAGGCGGACCGGCAGCCATGTTGAATTCAGCAACGGCAGGACGGCGGTGACGAGGGGTGGAGTTTCTCGACACTGATTGGCTCAGTATCAAGCAAATTTTTTCGCCCGAGTTGAAATATGTCAATTTACTGTAATACAGGACACTAATGCCGCGTCCTATAGGACGCGAATACATTCATCGACATCGGAAAAGGAAGTTTACTGTGTGGGTTCTCACAGTGGCATCTACGAAATGTTCACAACCTCCTGGACAGCACATTTACTGGTGTTGCCACGTAATGTATATGCTGTGGCCGGTAGTCATAATTTTATTTATTTATTTTCCACGTTTATTACTGGAGCACTTATGCCATAGGACGAAATACATTCATCAACATCGGAAAAGGAAGTGTGGGGATTGGATTAAGTGCAGCAGACTTCGAGTCGATCTGACTGAACGAGCCGGACCTGCCGGACCAAAAGCCCCCAGAGGACGGGAGAAACAATAAAGATGGATGAAATAAGATCCGCAAACAGAGGTCGGGGACGGTTGAGCCCACATTTTCACAGAGACCTGGCTCTATCGTCCCTCCCGAAGTGGACCATGTGTTTCCATTGTGATGCCTGGTGCTCAAACATCAGTCAAAATAGACTCAATTGTTTTACCGACGTTGAATTCTTTCATTTTAAATTGCCATGTCATCTGCTTAGAGATTTGTTTCTGTGGCTCCCGTTTACATTTCTTATGATGCAAAGAAAAGAAATTGCACTGTAGGAATGCACCACAGTTTTTGTGTTGTTTTGTGTGTTATAAATGGACTACAACAGTCATTTTCACAAGAAATGATCCTTGAGCCCTTGAACTTTTCAATAAACAACATTTTGCGACACAAATGCTGCTCTCCTGGGTGAGAGTCCTGTATTTGTTTGTTTCAGCCATCCATCTCCCTTTCTTCCTCCTCCCTTCCCATGTGTCTCCGCCCTCCACCCCTCCCCACAACCCCACCCTTGCCCCTTCAGTCTTTATACTACGTCATTATTATGACTTGCTGCATTTTTTCTCTGAGAAGCGCAGTGTTTACGTTCTAGTTACTTGAAAGCCCATACAGACGCTGAAGGGCCCAACAAAGTGTCAGTATTTGGGAAAAACCCTCGTCATCGATAAGGCGTTGAAATTGGCGACGTTATGCGCTGTGAAGAGGTCACGAGTCATCTCGCGTAATCTCTGCCACGTCCCCTTTCTGTGCCAGACCACCGAGTGGGCGGACCGACTGGCTTCCCGCCGCCGTAATGTTTATGCATGAGATGGAGGCGTGCAGCAGACTCCAGGCTCCATTGCCCTTGCCGTTTGATGTGGGGGCGAGAGAGAAGAGAAAAGATGAGAAAACGCAGCCTGACGAGTGGACACAAACAGTGAACTCCTTTAACACCTGTCGATATTTATTTCAATATTGTAGCGGCGTATTGTGAAATAGCTGGCCTCGCTTTTTGAAAGTGGACGTGGATGCTGACGAGCTGCTTAAATTCATCAAAGAAGTGGGAGCTGACACGTTTAACTCGTTACTGTAACAACAGCGGAGGCGGTGCTCAGATGGTGTATGACTTGTTCAGTATTACACATGATCTTTGCAAGATTTTTGCATGTGCAGCATGAGCAAATGTGATTAATTTGTACTTTTTTAAACAGTTATTCTTGATGCTTGTCATTGGTGCCGAGGCTGGGAGCCGCCAACACAGACGCCACTCTGCTGGAGACCCAGGATGCATTGCTGGGCCCACTGGCACAGGAGAACCAGGACTAAGCGGGAAAGACTGTTGGACCCTTGCTGCAGTAACGTAAGAGGTTTTCTAAAGTCAGTCAGGTGCTAGAACTACTCCAGTTTTCGTCCACCAAAATCAAAACAAAATTCAAAGTTTCCTGCACAGACGCTTTAATTAAAAAAAAAAAAATTTCTCTCATGCGGAAGAGTTTTTATGGATATAGACAAATTCACAAATTATTTATAAAGGGTGAAAAGTCAGCCCTGGTGGTGGTGTTGCTGTAAAAAGGTTTAAACACAAGTAAGACAATATATATATATATATATATATATATATATATATATATATATATATATATATATATATATATATATATATATAACAATCTTATACCTAAAAAAAACAAAAACATTTTTTCAACTACATTTCATATCCTTATGCAAGAGGACGCTGTTCAGCACTCTTCTACATTATTTATAATGAATCACTTCTGATTATGCCTAAAGAAACCTTCAAATAGCAAAATAAAACTGGGGAATCTGTTCAAAACATCTATTTTACTCTTTGGGTGACTGCAAAGATTAAGACCGATCTGCATCTCATGCCTTCCAAAGAGAAGAGAGAAAAGCATTTCATGTTTTTTTGCAACCTACAACCACACCTTTGAAGTACACACACACACACACACACACACACACACACACACACACACACACACACACAGATGCTTCTCCTCTGCCTGAAGCACATAAGGCAGCGATATCTTGCTTAATAGAAGTTAGAACAATACTTTATAAATGATGAATTAAGTATTTACTGATACTTTACTAATGCTAAACAGCATGTAGTTATTAAAAAGTGTTAGTCAAATAATATCACTGAGTGGTTCAAGACCAAACAGTTAAAAGTGTCTCATGCTCAATAGACAAACTAAAGAAGCTGGTGGTGTGTTACAGCTTCTTGTATCCGGAGGGCTGTCCCGGCTCTGCCTCCAGCGGCACAGCAATATTTGATGCTCAGCCAAGAAAAGTCCTCTTCGCCTCGATGCTCCCAAAAGGTGGCTCGCTTCATGCTCTAAGACTGGAAACAAAAACTGAGGTTTCCGATAATGAAATCCCTGAAGAGATTCGCACATATTAGGTGCCCATTTCTAGAGCCAGTTATCTGGCATACGAGGTCATGTTCATACACGTTCTGTCGCACATTTTCCCTGTGAAATGAAGACCGAGCTGGATAATCGCTACGTGTGTGATGTCTCTGCTTTGCACGGCTAATCAGCACATGTTTGCATATTTTCTAAACCCGGAGCATTGAGCTCAGGAGCTTTCAGCGCCACTGACAGCTGGGAGGCATATGCTGCTGCGGCAGATGTCACGGACACATCCGCTCGATGTTGTTCGATGGGAAAGCCACTTCCACTGGAATGGGAACCAATGCAGAACCAGATTGCTCACTGTAAACTAAGCCGTAAGATCAAATAGAATAAGCAGCTGCAAATGAGGATAGTTTGTGGGCCTTGCACATCTGTAACAGCTCTACACTCATTTGAAAATGCATTTAAAATGTTATATTCTTTCACCATCGGACTAATTCATGTCTCTTATTTAACACATGTGTGCAGTGATTATTTTGCCTACTTTGCTTTCTTTTGAATTTTAGTAAAAACAAGAGAAGGTTTTGCAACCCGATCAAATATGCGGTGACCGTTGCTATGAACTGTATTTCTTTATTGTGGAATAGTATATTTGGGCTGCATGTAATGTTTGGGGGGGGGGTCACAATTCTGATAGATTATTAGACCAAATTATTCTTCAGTGTGATGGCTCAGACGAAATCCTAATGTCTCTCTGATTTCTTATCCTGATTCTTGTAATACTGTAGTGGGAGGACGGCAGTAACAGCCAATGAGAGCGAGTTATGTGCTTGTGTAGGAAACATAAACATGGATGCCAAACATATTTTGTCTCCCAAGCCAGAGGGACAGAAGAAAAGGAGAACAAGCTTGTGGAAGTGTGAGTGCTTGTTTAACATCGCGAAAGAGCGCCTGAAGAGTGAAAGAGTGTTTTCTACTCCAACATTTCACAGTTACCACCCTGTGAGCCCCAGTGGAAGCTCAGAGAATGTATAAAACCGTAACATGCTCTTCATTACCAACTCGCCCCAAGCTTGTGCTGCAAAATGTATAGACCATCTGTTTCTGTTTTCTCAGCCATGACTTCATCAATCGCCGGACCCAAAGCTTCATAACGGCGGTCCAGAAACCAATGGGTCGCGTCACGATGACGCCGTCCATTTCTTATTCACAGTCTATGGTCCAAAGCAGTCAGCGCCCTGTGAGCAGCTACTGGCAGCTTTGGGCGTGGCGACTAGAGCGACACTGAAAAATCAAATCACCTGCCAAGTATTCTTTGAAAATTTCAGGTTTCTGGTGTATGCATTCTTACAATAATTTAATTACCTTAAAATATTGAGAAGCAGTTTAATCTGTCACTCTATCTATAGTCTTGCATGTTTCTATAAAAAAAGGGAAATGTATCCTCTTGTTTGGACCAGGCTTCAGAGAGTAAAAGCATACACTTGCAAGATAAACATGCATATCCATTTTCTAGCTTTCATGTAATCTTTCATCTTCTTAATCGGACTAGAGAGCATTGAAAATAGGGAATGATACAAAAGGAGCATGACTCATTGTTGTCTGTTAGAGGAGGCATAACTCATTACATGGCAATATGTCCCGTCTCCTCTTCCCAAACACAACAGCGAGTTGAAAAGAGACGAGCACATGACAAAAGCAGTCATTGGGGCATTGGAGGGATCGGCTATTGAGTGGAAAAGAGCACATTAGTCTAATGGATGAAGCCTGTGGACGGCTCTTCAACCCCCACAGCCTTCCGAACACCATACACAACCTCTGCACACTAATGTATCATCCCTCCAAGGCGTGCTGGACAATTGCTATCCTCCCTAAGAGAATAGGCCTATACGGGATGGCTTTTTTATAGATAATAAGCATTTTGTAAGAGAATACGGTCTTGAAGGAGCTGCAGTCGGAAGTTTGAGAGCCGAGGACTAAAGCATTAGAGGAGAAGCAGCTGATTTCCGAAAAAGAAATACACAAATAAATCTTTGCTTCTTTCTTATGGTTAATTTTTTCATTTAAAATAACACCTTATCAAATTGATTATGTTTTCAATACAGTCCCACTGTCTCCGTGTCGCTTGGCAGGACTTATTTTTGGGGGCTACATTAAGTAACGAAACGAAAGTTAGGTTCAAGCAACGGAACCTCTAAGTTAGGTTTTGGAAATAAACATCCTGGATGGGCATAAAATAAGTACTTACGGTCAGGGTTTTGGCAACAAAACCACTAGTGAGGTTTGAGGAAAACCGCAACGAATGCGTCACCGTATGGTGTCGATTACTGGTCTCATGGTCAAAATTCCTGTTTATTGAAGAAGTTCCCCTTCCCTCCTGGCTGCCATTAGGGGTCTTTATCAATATATAATACCATGTCACTTGTTTTAACCGTTGCAAAGTCACGTGGATGGGAATGTGTGTCCACCATGAAAAACCATCTCAATTGACTTTCAATTGGCATTGTTTTTGTGCACACAGAGCAAAAAAATTTAAGAAATCAAGACAAACCAATAGATTTCACGTCCTGCCGACAAAGCTGGTATTTTACATAAGGATGACAAATACTGCCGCTGGACAGCTGTGTAGCGGGGGAAGGGTGTGTGGGGGGAGGGGATGGGGGCGTGACTTAAGACCGAAATGAGTGACAGTCACGCTCAATCCGTGACACTTGAGAGCCCTGATGCCTTAGTCTCTCTGCTCCTCCTGAGTTTCTTCCGCGGCTGTGTCTGTTTGAAAAGCTTCTTCTGTTGCTAACTTTGGGACTCTTTGGGGTAAATAGGATGTCAATGCAGCGAATAGGTTTACAGATGTGCTCCTTAGCGCCATCTATCGTCGGGGAGTTTGAAAAGGAACGAACGCGCCTCGGACCAAAATCAAATCAAAATGTTTTTGCTGTGAGAAATTTGTTTGTGTGGCGTGAGTGTGTGTGAAAACACGCAAAAGCGTGTGTCACACAGCGAAACCATGAGAGTTGGTAGCTCTGTGTTCAGCTGTCATTTTTCTTTGCTAATAAATTGCTTAACAGAGCTTCAAAGCTACGACGAGACCATAGAAACTAAGAGTGTCATGAGGATCAACAAGATGATTGATGTTTTGTTGTTGCCCTTTTTGGGTCGCAGTTGGAATCCACTGCAACTGTTTTGAATCCCTGCAAACTACTGACATCTACCAACTCAGCATGGCCTGCAGGTGGTGCGTGTTCTAAAGATATGGGTCTGTGTTGGTACACCGAGCGAAGAGTGAAGTCTCCCTCTCAGTAAAGACAAGTTTGACAGCAGAGCCCTTGTGGGAGCCGCACAGCAATACTGATATCTAGTTTTAATGACATGCCCACAGGGAAAGTATTCACCTAGATGCAAGGTGGACTGTCAGTAGTAGATACTCCACCAAAGCAGTTTCTCTCAAATGCTGTTGATTTAACCATGAAAGAGAGAATCAAGGTTGTCGAATAACATTGCAGCCAGACTTTGATGTGCGTCCCGTGTTATCTCCTTCCTTCCTGTTGAAATCCCCGTACTTGGGCTAACCCGTTTGGGCAGAAAGGATAACATCCACACTGGCATACTGAATCGATGATACTGCTCGTCAGCTTCCACTGATGATAGCGAGGGTGCACAATGTGTCCCACGGTTTGGATGTGAGTAATTAGCAAAGCCACAATTAGAAAGGATCACACTGGGCTTTTGTTGCCCAGTGTGATCAAGGGCTGGCGTGTATTTTGTCAGCTTTCCAAGGACACGTACCTCGTCCCACTGGCATGCTGTCAGCAGGCCGGCTTTTGGCTTTCAGAGGGATGCTCGGCTTTAAGAACCACTGAATGTCTTACGCTTGAGAGTCAAAGGGCATCGGGTTGCAGGCTATCTTATTGTCGGTAAGTAAATTACGGTACTTATTCAGTCACTGATTTTCCCGTTCGCTTTTAAGTGCTTTTGAGAAGTTGCAACATTAAAAACAAACATGAGCGCTGCTCAGTCTGCAAGTCAACCTCGTGAGAGTGCACAGGGCAAAGATTCAGGCACAAATCCAACACCTTGAAGTGAATAAACCGACCCGGTCTCACAGAATGTATGATGTATGAATGACTCGACAATTTGTCTGTCATTTATTATGCAACGACAACGGCGTTTTAGCTTTTTGTGTGTGTCATGTTACAACATGTGCAATGTACTGACTGGACTGTCAACGCATAAGTGTGAACGTGCTCAAGAAGTGAGGAATAGAGGAGGTGGAGGGGTCAAACAAACACATGTCCCAAAGTGGTGTTGGATTATTTTTAAGTTTTTGGTTTGTCCCTCACAGGGCACCCAAGTGTTGTTGTTTGTTTTAAAGTTAACTGTTGTTTTCTTTATACCTAAAAGACAACTCCGACAATTTCACGGTAATGATGTGGCGTTAAATTACCCAAAGCATAAGCCTGAAATGCATAATAATGACCCACACACCAGAAATAATGAAAATGCATACGTTCAAATAAAAGGTAAAAAAAAAATAAATAGCGGCAAACAACCTCTAGCTGAGCAACCGCCAAAATAGCTGGAGAAAATTGAAAGACTTGGAAATAGGCGTACGCATGATCTGGACTGCACTCAAACCTGATTCTGCTCTCCCTGATCCATGTGTGCGCTCTCCAATGTTCACTTGCAGGCTGAGTAGCGCTCAGGCTTTGTTTCCAGCCCCTTTAAATCTGTTGTCGTCGATATGCTTCCATGAAGGCTGAGCAGATCTCAGTCTCAGATTCCCTCGGGGGACTATAATCATAATAAAGTCCGTCCATTGGGGAATGAGGCCAACGTGGCTAAGAGCGGTCCATCACATTCACATTATTGCCGCTGCTGTAAGCAGCCAACAAACAAACACGGACGGATGTGAGAGCAGAACAACATGGTGGAGGCTCTCTCACCTCAGCCACTTATTTCCAGGTGGACGGGAGATCGATACAGTTAGTGAGATTTACTACAGAGAAGAAAGCTCATTTACACTGAGAGCAGGGCAGTGTTTTAGGGTGCTGTTTCCTCTCTTTCAGTCAGAGATATCTCCAGCAGAGTAGAAACAAGACAGAGAAAGCTTTTAACTCCTTTATTTCATCTTGCCATGACAATTACTGCTGCTGCTGCTACTGTATTTTTAGCTTTGATATTTTTAGCTCAAACTTTTTTTTTATCGTAATAGATCTGTGAGATCTAAGTCATGTTTTGGGACTCTGGAAGAGGCAATTCAGTTCAATCAGGAAAGTCTAACAGAGGAAGTTGAAAGAGGGGCTAGATAGAATAAAATCAAGGTATTTGCTAGAGGGGGAGTAGCTGTAATACACACAACATATCAAACCATAATACTTTTTGGATTCTGACCAGTGTTAGGTTGAAAAAATCATTAGTTTGGTCTTTTGAACAACATATAGATATACTACTTGTTAAATTTGATTATAAAATGTTTCAGTCTTGTTTTTTATCAGTGCATTTTTTATAAATAGTGTTCTAAGAATATACAGAATTTACATCGTGGTGCGGTTGCATGCAAAGTCAATCACAAGACATTTGACGCTAAATATCAGCTCAAATACACACAGACATGCGAATTGAAAACGTCAGCAGAAAATGTCCTTGTGCCATGGAGCCTAAAAATAAATAGGCTTCACAAACGCACAGAGACAAATGAAAAGGAACAATAATGAAAAATGTTGACAGTGACTATTGAGAAGATTAAAATGTTGACTACATACAGTATATCCATCCTTTGCCCATTTCTACCAATAGCTGCACTATAAATATAAAGATGAACAAACCAATTAAGAGTCGTGTTCAAGCTTAATGCACGACTCTATGTAACAGCTATTTTTTTGTCATCACCGTGGTTTTATGGATTTGCCTAGCTGTTTAGTAGCCACTTCTTATTGTCTTATTTGTTGTGGAAGTATTTAGTCGTTTTACCAATCTTGAGTACTACAACATTGCGGTGTGTTATTCCACAACAGCATGCAGGTCATTACATGCAGGTTATTTCTTCATTAGTCTGTCAATGTAATAAACTGAGGAATATTGTATATTGTCATACTTTTGTATTGAATCAAACCTTCCCTGAAGCAGTTTGTGATCCCATTGACAGTTGTTGTCAAAACCCTGTCTATTCAGCATTATCCTTTTTTTTTAAATAATATATTTTATTAAAGAATATGCACAATATGGCGACAGGGATCAGCAAACAGGTACTTTCATTTTTTTCCTTTTGTGTGTGTTAATCTGTTTGCAATAATAGTGAAAAAAGAATTGCAGGAAATTAGAGCAAACAGACAACGTAAAAAAAAGAAATACAACAAATTTAAAAACACACAAACAAACAAATAAAAATATTTATATTTTATTTTTATTTTTTAATATTTGTTTTAATTATTCAGCATTATCCTGACAAAGAAACCTGCGTTCTGTGTTCAGCTGTATTAAGTTACTTCACTGAGCTTTATGTTTGAGTGTTAACGTGGTCGAATATACATCCCTGATCGTCTCTGGATGTGGTTTGGGCAACACTATACGTCTCCACTCTCAATGTGTCTTGAGTGCATTTAGTCCTTTTGGTTAAGTGCTTTTCTGGTTACAATACAGTCAACCAAGATGCATGCTAATACCAGGTAAATGGTATCCTAGAGTGCACCATCACACTCAGAGATACTTTTGATGCATTCAGCACAGGGTACTTAAAAACCGATGTCAAGTTGCTATTTAAAATTTCTATTTGAGGCATGAAAAGATTGGAGACTAAACTTGGGTATGATAACAGAGTCAAGACCTTAGGTCCATTAAGCTATTCAACTGCCTGGAATTGTTGACCCATAATAACAGTATTATTGTTTAGTATTCTATAACCCTGAGGTTATATTATATGAAGGCTGTTTCATATGTTCTAACCTTATAAACCCCTGTTGTCTGATGCGTTTGCTGGAAAACGTCTGCTATTGGTTCACAATAGAATATTGGTGATTTAAAACATTATATCTAAAAGCTGTCTGTGGATGAACCACTGAGGAGTGCAATGCCATTCTTCCCAAATGTTGGAGGAGTGCAAACCCTTGAACAAAAATTGTGGATGTCAAGTTATTGGAGACAGTAGAACTGGTTCCCAATCCCTCCTGACCGATGGCCTTGAGCTGAGGACTTGTGCCAGAGAGCTGAGTATGTCATGATAGTGATTCTGTGGATACTAAAGGCACTGAGTAAGTTTTGGATACCAGCATCCAGCAGAATGCCACACGGCACATGTCGTTTTATATGAAAGACCCTGTGCTGAGGCAGTGAAGACCTTCATCCCTGCTGCTTATTACACGTACAACATTAATACTGATTAATAATACTTAATCAAATCACCACAAATGTATTGACACACAACAACAACAAACCTGGCTACTTGTGCCCTGAGTTAGACAAAGGGAATATACATTATATATATTAAAGAAAATATGTATAAAATATTTATAGTAGGGCTGGGCAAAGTCGCATGACTTTTCTGCGAATAATCCTGATCAATCGCAATATGCACCAAATTCAACAATGAAGTAAAAACTAATGTATTGCAGGCATTTATTTTAAAGTAATGTTATCAGAACAATATAACAGGCACTTTGAAGCAACAGCAAGTTAACATACATACATATAGAGTTTATAAATCTGTTCTTTTTTCTGAACAGGTACTGTTCAGTAGTAAGGGTCCCTGTGAGGGACAAACCACTCCTTCTTTGGTCCATGTTTAGTCTGTTGCTTACCTTAAAGATGTTAAAGACTAGCGATTGATTCACTTTATACAAAAGCAATAAGTGCTTTTCATATTTTTCTGTTCTGTTTTTCTTCCTCAGTGAGAAAAGTCCAGTCTGTGTTGGCTTGAACAAGTGCACTGAACATCTTCTGATGTGTGGAAAGTTCTCCTCTTAAGGAGAAGAGTAAAGATCCAGAAGTGATCCTGATTTGAAGTGCTCTGCCATAGTAGATCAGAACAGAGCTTTGTGCATGCACGATTAACTTTCAATCTGCAAGCGGAGCCTGCCGGTAGACTTCTTCTTTTACTGCTGCAAAGCTGCTCTTTGCAACACCACTGCTTGTTAAGAACAGAAGCTACATATCAATACATGCTTTCACGCCAGGCTCAATTTATCAACGCTGCCTGATGGCGAGGCTACGGAAGCACAAGCGCACCTACATAAATTGCCTTCAAAGTAAAAGCAGTGGTGTCGTATTTGCATTCATAGCGTGCATCTTATTTATTCATCATGTTTGATTGACCTCACGCGGGCCGGACTGGGAGAGCGACTTTCACGTGACTTTCACGGACAGGATATCTAAGCGCAGGAAATCCGGTTCGGGGACCTCGGGATCGCCTCAGCTGTTTGCAGATGATGTGGTCCTGTTTGCCTCCTCGGTCTGTGACCTCCAGCATTCACTGAGGCATTTTGCAGCCAAGTGTGAAGCGGCGGGGATGTGAGTTAGCGCCTCCAAATCTGAAGCCATGTTGCTCTGCCAGAAACCGTCAACTCTAGGTCGCGACCGAAAGAACGAGGTCGCGAATACAAGCAGCCGAAATGAGTTTCCTCCGTAGGGTGGCCGGGCTCAGCCTTCGAGATAGGGTAAGGAGCTCGGACATCAGAAGGGAGCTTGGAGTCGAGCCGCTGCTCCTTCGTATCGAAAGGAGCCAGCTGAGGTGGTTCAGGCATCTAATTCGGATGCCTCCTGGACGCCTCCCGGGGAAGACCCAGGACATGGTGGAGGGATTATATTTCCCGACTGGCCTGGGAACGCCTCGGGGTCCCCCAGAATGAGCTGGAAAATGTTATGGGTGAGAAGGAAGGCTGGTGGGCCTGCTGCCACCGAGACCCAAGCCCGGATAAGCGGATGAAAATGGATGGATGGATGGAGGTTTGCATATTATGGCTGTTCTTTTATACTGCCATTATTATGCATTAGTACTAGTATCTACATAAAAGAAAATATTACATTGTGTTGTCCCCACTTCTGAGATCAAACCTACGCCCTTGCTGTCATGTGTATTTTGCCGTGGGCACTCTACTTGATGAGTTATCGACTAGATAAAGGGAGCAGATAGCAGCTAATGAGTTGGAAAATAACAAAACCGGAGATCAGTGAGTATTGTATTTACATTTTGCACGAAATACGACTCGGCTTACAACTCGTTTTTTTGTTGGCCCAACAGGTGAATCTGGTCCTGCTGCTAAAACACTTGAGTTACTGAAGGCCAGAGTGTTGTAATAGTTTTGCTATCTAAAAGTCACCAGTCAGGAGGACAGACCAGTGATTGACAATAAAAACATCACTGCTTTAAACAGTTATAGCCATGCCTTTCATTACATCTCGGGAGACGAGCTGTGGATTTTTATATTTTCTTCTTGTGACCCAGGACATCTTTTGAACAACAATTTGCCAATTTTCACAGTTGCCAACAGCTGCCCTATTGTTTCTTTTCCATTTATCTGCAGCCAGGGGCCAAACACAGCAATCTGAGGGAGAGCATGGAAAAACTAAAGTACGTGAAAAACTGTATCTGACTTTTTCAATGCTATTGGAGTTTTATTTAAGTATCTGTCAGTACAATTTGCCTCTAGAACTCACTTAGCAGCGTTGCGTAGAGCTGGTGGACACACCCTAACTGATTACATGGAGTAGCAATAAAGCAGCTTCAATAAAGCATCACACAAAGCATCACGATGAAGCAGAGAAATATTGAATTCTCAACTCAGATGAGCAATATATCCTCAATGCTAGAGGTGGAAAGATATAACTATCTGTACCTGCTGACAGATGAAAGCTGTGAACATTTTCAAGCACAATAAACACACAATCGTCTTCAAAAAGGTTAAACCACCATTATGGAAGATAGTCCAAGTCACGCACCAATCAAGCGTTATGTGAATTTATGGGTGGACATGATATGAATGTAAAAACATCACTCTATCAGCTTTTATTGCATGGATTTAGTGCATCACTGAAAACAGCTACGTTGCTATAAAGACATATAATGCTATACAGTGGCGGGCCGTGGTTTAGGTCACTACGGTAACTACTTAGTCTAACAGCGAATCGCGCGATTATATTAAAAATAATTACAATACATGTAGTGTATTTGTGAACTTTTTTTATTATAAAAAAATTTAAATAAAATAGCTATAATGTTGTGATTCTGTTTAGGCCAGCAGAGAAGGCCCCTCGCCACTGACTAACAAAAAACAAACACTTTGTGGCTCAGTGTCATCAGCTCTGTTTTTTCTACCAATATATAAATGGAAGTGGTTTGAACTTGCATTATTTCTAATGGCCATTAGGGAGCGACATCTCTGGTTGTATAAAAAAGTCAGTTGTATAGAAGTCTATAAGTAAATGACTCCACTTCTCTCTTGATTTATCCCCTCAGTAAACATCATAAACATGAGTTTATGGTCTCAAGCTCTAGTTTCAAGTCTTCTTCAACACAGCATGATGTTCATTTGGTAAATGATGTTCCGTTTAGAGTCAAATAGACCATAAAGCAGGTTATGCTTGAGGCGGGTGTCTCTACTACGGCGTCACACCTCCACTGTCCAAATATGGTCGCTTCCATTCACTGGTTGGAAAACAAGAAAAACAAGATGCCATAATCCAAGATGGCGACGGCCAGCGTACCAAACTTGACGGTGCAAAAGACGACGACAACAAATACGCGCCTTACTTAAAACCGAATTGAGTGACAGTCCCGTTCAATGCATGACACTTCAGAACCCTAATACCATAGTCTCTTTGCTCCTCCTGAGTTTCCTCCGCTCCTTAGTGCCATCTGTCGTCGGGGAGTTTGAAAAGGAACGAACGTGCTCGGCCCAAAATCAGAATTTTTTTTGCCTTGAGAAATTGGTTGTGTGGCGTGAGTGTGTGCTAAAACATGCAAAAGTGTGTGTCACACGGCGAAACCGTGAGAGTTAGTAGCTCTGTTGTTCTTGTTACCTTTCTTGGACATTTTAAAGCTTAGCGATCCAGGTCAGACGGGGACCGAATGAGAAATGAGCCACATTCCTGATCCAGCTACATGGTGGGTGCCTCACGCAGCAAGCACTTCTCTTAATCAAATACTGTAAGTGCTCACATCATCTTCATATGACTTGATACGCAGTCCTATTTATAAATCCACCCTCTTGACCTTTTGACCATCGGGTATCCATTTTGGCAACAGTCAGAGCGGCTTCGGATGAGAAAACAAGACATCCACAACAGTGCATCTGAGATAAGTGGCAGTCCATTTCCTTTCACATTAGAGCCCGGACAAAGGTAAAGCTTTTTTTTTTGGACTCATTGTGCACAACAGCATAGCCGTCTTTCATCCAACTCAGTGACTCGATTAATTATGCATGCGAGCTAAGCACGCCTTTCTTACTCAAGTACATGAGAGCATCACGGCTGATACAGCCAGGCGCCAAGGCGTTTGTGAATAATGACGGAGTGTCGTGGCTGGCTTCATTTCTCTCTTGCTCGTGGTCAGACCTTCAACTCTTACTTTAAGAGTGGCGAGATAAAAGTTTTATGTAATTTTTTCTCTCTTTTTCGAAAAATATTTCCACTCAATTCAGATCAAAGGTGCAGCTATACATCATCTTGCAAATGTGTCTGAAATTAGATTTGAGACACCTTGAAAGCCTCATTCCTTGTTTGGTTGAAAAGGCACATCTTGGCAGTAATGGTAACCATTGAACTTACTTCCTCAACCCGTTATCTCTGAACATTTTTCTGCCAATCTTTCTTCATTTTGCTTATTTTTTTCACATGAGAAATGAATGTATGTTTTCTTGCTGGGCTCTTCTCATTGGTTTAAGGTGAGCGGAACCCACCGATGAACGATGTATCGATCAAACTACGCCCACACCGTCCTGAAGAGGGCAGATTAGTCGTTGAGGGAACTTTAACCTGACGGCCCTCTTATTATAATGTGAAATGTCCACGTGAAAAAAAAGGCAGCAATCAAACTTTCTCCCGCGTTAAAAGAAAACTATCAGGTGGTGTTCACCGCCGCCCTTTGGGTGTTTTTTTCCTGCAGTCTTTTAAAAACATCTGTCATTGTCTCACTGCATCACCATACAGTGACACATAACGTCTCAGAACTAAATACCTGGAAAGCTCCAATTAGCCAGCCTGCTCAACCGGGGTTTCCTCAGTTTGTTTCCGTGTTATGAAGTTGCAGCACGAGATTTTACTTATTAACAAAGCCAGTGATTTGGGGAGGCAGCTGTACTGTAACTGTGGAGGATGTGCGGAAGACAGAAATTAGATCATTGCAATGCTGCGTTTCGCTTGCAGCTGTCTGTTTATCTTCAGTTTTTTCCTAATGAGCTTGTCACATCCCTCCTTCTCCGGCTGCACAAAAGTCCAATTCTGTTTTTATTTGTCTATGATAATTCATGGAGACTTGAATGACGGCTAATTAATATGCATTGGATATGTCACTGGGTTCTGCATGGACAATGCCCAAGGGCTGCTTTTGATGGAGTTGGTGATGGAGTATTTAAAACAAGCCACATGACAAGTCGTTACAAACACACGCACTTCTTATAGTTTGTATGTTTTCTTTGTTGCTGACATCCGGACTGTTGACCACATCCCTTCTATTGTGATCTGCCCCCATCATCAGGTGCGAGTGAAACACTGCTTTTCCATTAAAGGAATCGGTCCTATCAAATATTAAATTGTGCTTAAATGCTCCGTTGGGCTGCTGCCATGGAAATATGGACTGTCATTTGTACTCCAAACATTATCTACTCCTGATTTCTGAATCATTATCTGCTCCCAAAAGAGGCAGGGAAGGTGGTTCTCATATGCACGGCTAATGGCTTTTCCTTTCATTACTGCCTTCCTCGGAGTGCACAGAAATTAACTTCCACATTTCCAAAAGTGGAAGACGTCATTGGGTGGAAGTGATGCGGATAGTTTTTCTGAACAAACCGAGGAGAGAAAAACTTTTCGAGGCCGCTGTCTCCAGTGGTTTCAGATGTCGTTTCCGTATCTGTCACCTCATGTCTAATTAATTAACCTTGCGAGGTCCTTTCAGAGTCCTTAGCAGCAGAAGCAGGTTACCTTGGTAGCCACAGATCACATTGCATCTCGGCGGGGGCTGGTGTAAGCTAAAAGTACACCAATGTCATGTTGCCTGTTCATTGTTTATTCATATTTACAACTTTAGTTTTTTATTAGTTAGCATTGTCTACAGAGGAGTTTTTTAATGTGTTAAATGTACGTTGCCAAACAGATTGCCCTCTGTTTCCACTTCAAGCTACCGTATGTGATTATTGACAAAATAGCACCGACAAGCTTTTGATTTCGAGCAGATTTTGGTGGCCAATTCAAATCCGCAGGCCGAAAATTGAGTTAGGACATGAGTGGAAAATTACGAATCACAACTGTTTATCTAACCATGCCCTCAAGGGTAAAAACACTGGAAATGAAGAAAAGAACATTTGGTAGTGTTTGGAATGTTGAAGTTGATAAATGCAACTTATTTTTGCAGTCAAATCACGCTGCTTAGTGCATAACGCGATATAAAAGCGAGACATGACTGATTATCAGCCGTCGACTGCATCGTTCAGCTTGTTTGCCTCGGGACAGTGACAAAAGCACTCGCTGCTCCTGGATCTGCTATGATTATGTGTACTATTCTCCGAATGGATTGATTATCGCTGCCAGAAAATTACGTTAATTTCGCTGCAAATGCTCAAAGAAATCTAATATGGATCCGTAAATTCTCCCTCCCATTTATAATCGCCTGAGCAGCTTAGATGTGACGTGGATTCTAGTTTTTCTTATTCACTATATTTACTATATTGACCCCAGAGTTCTTGTGTAAAGGATTGTAAATCCCTCACTGACATTTGGAATACAATATGATTATGTGAAGCAGATGGGCAATTCTACCATGTGTTTTTATCTCCAACAATTCTCCAACAATTCATCTTACAAGTCCGCCGTCTAATTTTGCACATTATGGAGCTCGCTGCTCACGGCGGGAGATAGATGAAGTACATTTCCTTGCTGTGCTCGCAGGAGTCATAGCATGTCCCCCCCCTTACTGTGTCCACGCCGTAAATAGGCAGAAGAAACCTGTGACACATTTAATTAAATTCAAAAGCTCAAGCTGTCAGACACTGTGCTTGGTCCTCCCCTCTCCTGGTCCTAATGGATGCTTGTGGTCCGTAATGCCTCGATGCCAGATCCACTCTGTCAGCTCTGGGGAGTGATGCTGAATAATGGGGCTTTGTCAGATCGGGTAATGAATCTGCGTAGTCAGACAAAGACGTCAAATTGTCTGAGGGAAAGAGCACGTCTCCAAATCATTAATCAACCCTGAGCATTGAGGAAATGACCACGAGGCCTACATGCACAGTTTGAATTCAATTTGGAAGAACATCCACGTGACGGGCAATTCGCTAAACCCAGAGGTGGACCTTGCTCAGTCTGTCAGAGCCAATCTTTTTGACGAGAAGGAGGAGGAGGAAGGACAGTGGCTTTGATTGATGAAGGCTTGAGCAGCATCATTCTGCAGGCGGCATCTGGATAAAATCACACCGACAGTGCCCAGTCACAAGGTGAGCCACATGCCGCTGACTGAGCTCCATGGCATTACAAAGAGCAGCTGTGCTCCAGATGTAACGCCGCGACCGGATTACTCGGCGTTCCTCTTCCCTGTTTTGTCACGCCGCAGTGATGGACAGGTAGATAAGAGATTAGCATTTGGCGGCGGTCTATCGGATTCCGATGCGAGGATAGAAATCCAATTACCACTTCATTCTATCATATCATTGCAGGGGTGTGTGAGTGTGGGATAAGCCACTCCAGAGGAGGGATCGTCTTAAAGGGGACAAACAGTCAATTTAAAGCTACAATATGCAGTCATTTGACATTTAAATAACAATAAAAGGAATATGATGGAGCAGCTTTAGCTTCGGTGATGGGATTTATTTCTGAGCGAAACAAATCTGAACTGCATGAAGTAACAAACGTGGAGTCTCTGCCATCCAGCTCCTAATCACCATGGTTACCCAGACTCTATCCCAAAACGCAGTGCGCCCTTCTGTTATTGTCGGGCAACTTTTGGTCAACGGTCAGCTTGTTCAAGGTTTTGTAGGTTGACTACAGTGGGAAAACGACCAAAGTTGTTCAATTTGTGCTCATTTTTCCATCATAAAATGCACACATGGCCATACGTGATATTGAAACGCTGCATTCAACCCGTCCGAAGCATTTAGGAGCAGAAGGTCGCTTTGCCCGGCAAACAGGTGGAGCTGATAATAATTCAAACAAAGACTTTCACCCAGCAGGCTGCTACTCGTGTCCCGTGTGAACATTGCTATTATTTCATTATTTTACGGTAGTTTTGTTCCATAGCCGCCAGACTTTGCTAAAGCTAGTTATGTGACATGCGTAGATATTTAACAGAAGACACATAATCAATTGAACCCAAAACATTATCTTTTCTTTAACCTAACAGAGTACTTCTGTTGCGTATTTAAAGTGAAAAAGTAAGTAAACCTACATTGGAAGTTTAAAAAGAAAGATGTACCCGAGCAGAAACTGTACGTTTCCTGTGAACAGAGACGTATATTTTGATCAGACACTGTGCATCTATGGAGTGGAAACATGACACGCTGTCCGTGACACGTCCAGAACTGATGCTAACGGGGTAGCACGTCATGGTTTGAAGCGTAGGGCCACAGACCAAAGAAATGATTACTTATCTTCACTCTTTTCCTTTTTTCTAACTCTATTTTTGCTCTTTTCTTCTTTGCTCTTCAACCACTGCGGAACATGTGAGGCTCTTTAGCGGCTAAATGTTCCACTTTGTTCCCATATGTTCAATCAAACAATCAAGGTATGCTATATGAAAGAATTAGCTAGAAGACAATACAATGCTCTCTTGAGCTGAAGGGTTGATTCTTTAAATGTGTCACTTTAAGTGATATTCGTGATACATAGTTTGTATGAAAATATTGGTAATTGCTTCTTTAAGTCTTGAGGCCTTGATGCAGGAAGACGTAGAAACCGTTCTAATGACAGAAAACTGAAATAGAAGAATGTAGAACAAAACTAAATGTGTCGACGCCCAGTTGCAGAATCTAGTTCAGCGTCATTATTGCTTCTCTTTTTTACAGACTCTCTGGCTTTGCGATGTGGTTATTTAACACATGTGATGTCACAATACATGCAGCTAGTTCAGATTTACAGTTAGATGCCATACATTGTGCACGATGGGGTGTCTTGACAGCTCAAGACACCTCATCATGAGCAATCTGACCTGGCATGACTCAGAAAGTCCCAGCTGGACAGTTTTGATAACATCATTTGTACAAAAACATGAGTGCCCAAAAGAAATGGAGGTTTGTCCAGCTGCCACCCCACTTCTCGCCAAATATCATATTAATATTAACCAATTTATGGTAATGCTCCCGAGCTGGTTTGCAGCAATCACCACTGGCCCGTGCCACAGGGAATTACCATTTTTCATTGTATCTGGTTTTTTTCACAGGTATAGAAAGCATTAAAAAATGTGAATGGAGCGTTAAAAAACAGCAACAACTAGAATTACCGTGTTGAAATGTCTGTCAATTAGTCAAGTCCAAAATGTCCTCAGTTCATCATGATGTCCTCTGAGACATTTGTGTGAAATTTTCATAATTTGCATATGAATTTATGAGATATGGACAAAAATTATGCGTTTGTTTGTTTTTTAACACCAAATCAGTTTCCAAATCATCAGTTTACCCTGAATCCCAGTTGACATGTGTGGTAAATCTGAGGAAATTCCCTCAAGTTGTTCCTCAGATATCACGTTCACAACGATGAGCCAGGTGTGAGCTCACATTGGCCATTAAATCCGAATCTATTCATTCTTGAGTTCAGTTGGACATTTGTGCCAAAGTTCAGGAGAATGGATTGGACAGGCGAACCACCCAAAAAACATGAAGCGTCTGGCCACACCGAGCATTAAAACAACCCGAAAAAGCAAGCAAGTAACCAAAACGAAGCCTGCAATCAATGATTAAGCTGCATTCTTAATCTTGGATGAAAGCTATAAATTATGCACACTTGTCATGTTGAAGCAGAAGATGTATGACATTCACAACTTCCTCCCCCTCGGATATTCCAGTACCTACGCCAGCGCTTATTGTGTATGTTGATGAACTGTCAACCTAGACAGGGTCTGTGGTTTGAGATGTTTCGTTTGATAAGTTTGTCGCCTCACAAGACGGTCTTATCTCACTACTTCACACTAGTTAGGCTGCTGATGAGAGTTTGACAGTGTACAATTTCATGACGCACAAAAAGTAGTTTATTTGTGGTTTAAGATTAGAATCAGACGCTGGTAATTTATATTCATTGTGATATTCAAATTAGCCTATTTTGAGTCCTGACAGTTGGAATGGGATCAAACAGCATGTGCTGCAGACATTTCTTCAAGCATCATATTTTCAAAGGGATGCTCGATCATAATTTGTAAATCTAATTGCTTAAATTATTTGGTGATGATTTGTTGTATTTAACAATATGTATGACACAACAGAGAGGTTCAATGAATACAAACTAAATATTTATCTGTGGTTATTTGTGACCCAAAGTTGTATGAAAATGAGTTGGTGTCTGAGGGACTGATTGTGCACTTTATAAAAACCCTAAATTCACTCTTTAACTTTTTAGAAAACAGAAATTTGGCTGAATCAGAGTTAAATTGAAATCAGTTGCGAAACTGATCAGTTGCTTAGCAACAGTGTTAGTATTGGCAACAACAGGTTTTTATTTTTCCCATCCTACAGTCTTCAAAACTACACTAAGGGAGGCAACACAATAATATACAGCAGGGACTTCTTGATGAAAAGTAAATATTCCACAGCATCATATATAGGAGGTTATTTGGCACGAAATATTACAAGCCACGATGCAGATGACAGATTTTTTTCAGTTATGTTTCATTTTTAGAGACCACTTCTTTTTTTTAAATCCACATTGGGTTGAGATACAAGGCTCAGTCATCTTTCAGTCAATCTGATCTTGCTTGAACACAAAAAAGCTTCATGCCCAGGCTGATTCTAAACCCCATAAATGTTTAGATAATGTGACATGAAAGAGTCTTGTCGTCCCCCAAAGCAAAGCAACGTCACCTTAATTATGTTGCATTCACACTGCCTTGTGCAAGAAGCATGCTTGACCTCTATATCTTTGACTTTCTGTTGCTACGTGGGCTGAATGAAAATAGGTCGTAGTCCAGAATTTAAAGTTGCTTGAACAAAAGAGATAAGGACTTCTTGAAATGAGACACGACATGAACAAACATTAAGTGAATGATTTTCAACAAAGGACAGAGAAGAAGAAAAAGCGCCCCCTTAGTTGTCGATAAGCCTGTCGAACTTTAGTTCTTCTCATGAGGCACAAATGCGTTTGACAATGATAACGCTGGCAGAATCAATTCATAAGTCTTTTTTTTTAATTATAAATGAGGCTTTTATGTCAGACAGAAATGGTCTCAGCTAAAATGACAGCAGATTTTATAAGCTGTTAGAGAGCTAATTGAGGTAATATTAGCTCAATAAATTGGTTGAGAATGCTGTAAATGGCTACATTTGGAAGAGAATCATCCCACCCAGGACTTAGAAATAAAGAAACTAGGGCTGGGCAAAATTACGCGTTAACGCGAGACTAACCTGTCAATCCTTTAACGGCGTTAACTATTTGATCATGCATAAACTGCATGTCGGGTTTTTAAAAAAAAAAAAAGTTTCATTGGGAGTGGCTTATCGCTTTAAATCTCTCCAGACGGCGTAGTTCAAACCCGGGCGTCTTACAACTCTTCCAGTACGGCCCGCGTAAGGTCAATCAAACATGATGAATAAATAAATAAGATGCACGCTATAAATGAAATACATTGACACTGCTTTTACTTTGAAGGCGATTTATGGAGGTGCGCGCGCTTCCGTGTTGACGATTTGAGCCTGACGTGAAAGCACGTATTGTTATGTAGCTTCTGTTCTCAACGAGCAGCGGTGCTGCAACGAGCAGCTTCATCAAAAGCTTCAACAAAGCGCTCACACCGGCAGGCTCCGCGTCCAGATTGAAAGCATGCGCAAAGCTCCTCACCCCGCGGTCTGATCCACTATGGCAGAGCACTTTACGGGATCACCTGAGGTTCTTTCCTCTTCTCTCAAAGAGGAGAACTTTCCTTACATCACAAGATGTTCAGTGCACTTGTTCAAGACAACACAGGCTCGACTTTTCTCACTGAGTAAGAAAAACTGAACTGAACTGGAAAATATGAAAAGCACTTATTGCTTTTGTATAAAGTTAATCCAGGGATCTCAAGTGTCACGCATTGAGCGTGACTATCACACATGTTGGTCTTAAGTCACGCCTTCCTGCCACACATCGTATTTCAAAACTCTAGGCTATTTAATGTGCTGCAGTCTCCCCCGAATCCCCTGGAGTTCTTCCGTGAGGAGCTCCTCATCAGCCAATAATTTAAAAAAAAATGGGCTACACAATAGCCAATCAGAAAAAACATATCTCTCGTATCTGTTGTATCAGGGTAAGACGCAAAGACAGACGGGACTGGTGGCCCATATTTGTCGTCATCGTACCCCTCCCCCCCCCCGCCCCCCTCCGCTCTCTCCCTTCCCTCCCCCCAGCAAGGTTGCAAACTTTGCAA
Organism: Clinocottus analis; assembly: GCF_023055335.1. Lineage (NCBI taxonomy): Eukaryota > Metazoa > Chordata > Actinopteri > Perciformes > Cottidae > Clinocottus > Clinocottus analis. Next base: position 10,469,319 of record NW_027175854.1, on the reverse strand, counting down.
AATCCAATACAAGCAGCGGTACAGAGCTGCTAACATTAGCTGCTAACACTTAGCCATGATCATCCTCCACACAAAGAGGAAACACTGTGCAGCAGGCGGGCTAGCTGTTGAGGTCTTCGTGAACCTGTAACGCCTCACAGTGTTAGCTAGACTAATTAAAGCGCTCCTCTGCCTTGGAAATAATGTTGTGTGAGCTAACTCTGGTAAACTGGGCATGCTAGTGGCTGCAGTTTATGTGACGTAGAACCAGTCTTTTACTTATTTACATATAAACGTGTCATACCAAAGAATCATATATTTGCATAGCCTGGAATAAAACCTTGCATACATTATTTAGCAGTTTTATGAATATTAGATGAACATTCAAGCTACTATTGTCTGTATCTTTTAAGCTAGCTATTGGCTTGGTCAAGTGGAAGGGCCTATATATGTCGCCTAGCTGTCTTTAACTTGCAAGACTGAATACAACACTTGAATATGCCTCATGATCTCTGGATATTTATGCAAACACATGCAGTGTCAATGTCATCTTCAGTTCTTTGTTTTGGCTGCAAGGATTAGTCAAGAGCCACATGGAACAAGAGTGAAGTGCTTCCCTCATTCTCTTTAAGTGTTCGACCAAAATCGAATAAAACAGTGTTGGTCCCCTCAGAGTCTTTCATGTGAAAGCACACAATGACACATTGTGTCGAAAGTATCACCTGGAACAATGATGGTGATACTTCACGAGGACGGAGTGCCGGGCCGGCAAGAAGGGTTTTCTACAAGTATGAACGGCAAAGACGGCTTCCATTAGTGCAGCTATGATATTGCCATTCAAAAGCATACAAACATACTGGATGAAAACGAGGGGGGTAGCTGAAAAAATGTCTTAATGTTCATACATTCATTAAGATTTTGCTTTCGGTTTCACAGGTTATGCTCATTTATTCCATGATTAGGTAGAATCCAAAATAAGCCAACTGGAGCACAGCTCTGTCCCTGGGGGCTTGTTCTCACATGGGCTTACTCTTTTAGCGGCTTTTAGGGTTTGTATTTAATGAATCAATTGTGTGCGAAAAGAACAGTGTTTCTAGAAAGGCGGATGTGTAATTATGAAGTTTTTTAGCTTCGTAATGATTTTCAGTGCAAAACTAGGCCGATAAAATCACTGTTGATGAATGTAAACGAATAGTGTGACATTTTCTGAGAGACAAGTATGTCCTTTCTTGCCAGGGTTTAGATGAGAAGAAGGATGTGGCATTACTTTTTTTTTTCGTTTCTAGTGACCCCAAAAGTTTGGATTCCACCCTCTTATAATCACCATCTTTGTCCAACCAAGATAGTGATTATTGAAGCGATTAATCAGACAGCAGTTACTGAAAAAGGGGTCGTTTGTCTAATTGCTGTTCTCACAGTAAAACTCCGTAACCACAGGAACAAGTGACCAAATATAGAAAGAGGAAAGTGCAATTACTGCACACTTGAATGGACTGATCATCAGGTGCTTTCGGGTCCATTGTTCTCATTCCACAGGAGGAGTAATTCAGGGCTGAAAAGGCAGTGATTGCATTGCTCCAAAATCCAAATCCAATGCCATTAGTAAGAATGCAACCAGACTGCTAATAGTGACAGACTGTGACCAACAGTACAACTATTCTGAAAGAGGAACAGGGGTCAAATCTGAAAATGTATTGCTGGAAGAAATGTAAAAAAAAAAAGAGGAGTTTAGTCAAAAGGTGTCATGCTTTCAAGGCTACACGTTTCCTTTAATATGTTACTCTATACAAAAAGAAGCTAGCCTAACATAGCATAGTGTCCTAGGCTGGTATGTGAGTGGTTGGGGTTCCCCTGTGATGTACCGTGTATACCATTGTTTTCCCCCTATTCCCCCAAGACCAATAGGTCAGTGTGCACTTACGTCTTCATCAATAATACATGGCCTTCCATTTGAACCAGCAGGCTGTGGAACGACACACTGGGCGCATATGGTTGTTCATACATCACGTATGCGTACACTGCTGTAGAAGGCCCCGGAGAGCCCGCTGGAATAAAACCAACTCAGCGGTTCACTGTCACGAGCTGTCACACCACACACACACACACACACACATAGATTTATCTTCACTTTGATTATATATATATATATATATATATATATATATATATATATATATATATATATATGTATATGTATATATATATATATATATATATATATATATATATGTATATATATATATATATATATATATATATATATATATATATATATATATATATATATATATATATATATATATATATATATACACACACACACACACACGCAAGGAGTAACTCATTTACGCAGCAAGGTCCGAGGTTGTAGAACTTTCGATTCAGTATGAATATTTTGAAAATGAAAATTCTGAAAATGTTCCATAGTGTTTCTCAAGGTGTTGGTGTGGACTTTTGAAAGGATTTTATAAAACAATCATATTTATCAATTCTCAAGTGTTAAATGAAATGAAATCATTTATTTGATTATTTACATTTCTGAGTCAAATGACTAGAAGAACTTGATGCTGAGCTGCATCTCAAATGAACCCCCCAGGTTCAGGTTTCATAGGATGAACAGCTCTTCTGAGTCGCATACTGTTGACCTACTTTCTCCTATAGAGTCCCTGTCACCACCTGAACAAGGTCTATGTGAGTCTTGGCGGTTCATTGAAAGAAAGCAGATTTTGTATGTGTACAGATTGTAAAGCCCTCCGAGGCAAATTTGTAATGTGATTTTGGACCATACAAAATGAACTCAATTTCATTCAATTCAACAATTATGATTTTCAAATCAACAATAATCTAAAGGTTTACCATCACATTATTGCTTTAATCCCCAATGTAAAAAAAAACCTCTGAATCTATCTTCAGTTAAAACACGTTTTATTTACAATAATATACCGAATTTAAACCTTGAAGCTGCAACAAAAAAAAAAACAGCAAAAGATCCCTTATTTAAATGTTGTAATTGCTGTATGGATACATGTAATTAGTCGCTGAGGAGGCCCGACATCTTGTTGGCGTCATTGGAGACCCGCAGGCTCCTGGTGGACGCGCGCTCGTCCGGGTTCAAGCTTGAGAGGAACCCCCAAGTTGTTCAGCCGAAAGATCAGGCACGACGAAAAACTCGTGAGAGAGGAAGAGACAGGAAAGAGGTGGGTGGGAGGTGGTGTGGAGGAGAGAGGGGGGTGGGGGGGGTCTGCAAAACATGATGGGTTATAAATCCTCGACCGAACTTCAGCTGTGAGTCTGCAGTAAAAGGTCTCCTCCTGCCTCCAACCGTACAGCACGCGCGCTGCGCGTCTCTTCAGATGCTGAGGGAGTAGCTCAGGGTGGAGGGCGGAGGAAACGAGTACGAGAGAGAGAGAGAGAGAGAGAGAGAGAGAGAGAGAGAGAGAGAGAGAGAGAGAGAGAGAGGGGAAAAGATTTCAGCACCGGAGCTGTCCGCGGCTCTTGGAGAAGTCTCTATTCCTGCCAACGGGAAGAGAAGCTGCACTCCGCCTCTAAACGTCCTCTGTGAGGAGGAAGGAAGGAAGGAAGGAAGGGGATAATACTCACCGCGGTTCGCTGCCATTCATCTCTGCTGCTGCTGGGGGTGGGGGGCTTCTTCCCACGGGGCCAGCAACGGCGGCGCGTACTACATCCGAGCGGAGTCTTGCCATGCTGGACGGCCGGGCTTGAGACAGCGAAAGGGGTGAAGGGATAACAACAAAAAAAAGAAGAAAAAAAAAAAGAAAAAGAAAAGTCTCCACAGAAGTCGAGGTGAACTGCACCCCCAATTTTTTTTTTTAGACGGTGAGTACCACAATAAGCCAAGCATGGCCAGAGCCCCCTCCCCCCCCCCACCCCCTCCCACACCACCTCCTCCTCCTCCCTTCCCCTCTCCTCTCCTCGAAAGGTTACGTAACACAACTGCCAAGCGGGACGTTACGCTGGTAGTCCGCGTTACATTTCGTGTGTATAGATGTTGCAAACAATTGAGCTGTCACGGGACCCGCGTGTGTCTGTAGGTTTGCCGGGATGAGCCGGTCGTTGGAATGAATATTTAGGTCAGCATCCCGCGTGCGGTGTGGACGCGCGTCACGCGGTTTCTTATCAAAACTACGGGAGTTCACGCGTGCGGCTCGGGCTGCAGCTGCGTGACCGTCGGTTTAATGTAAGGAGAAGAAAAGAATGCTCGACTGAAAAGACAATTTTCGGAGTTCTCGGGAGTGCGTGTGCATGTACGTCATTGGGAGAATATGTGTTAAAGCACCAGGGTACTGTTTATTTTTTTTTAAATTTGGGTTCCTCAGTGACCTTATACAGGAAGTTGCAGTCTATCAATGAGAGCAACTAATGCTGAGATGATTCTGAATCCTCTGCAGCAGCAGGCTTTACTGTGCTCTCCCTCTACCCCCTTTGGCCACTCTCTTTCCACTTTTCCCAGCACTGTCCCACAAGAGAAGGGGGGAGAGGGGGGTTGCTGTCCATTAAGCCCTCCATCAGACTCCGCCGTTATCTCCCGGGCTCACAAACAAGCCAATTTCGATGCTGTAAAGCCTCTTGAGTGAGTCCTGTTCGCACCTTGCTCTCTCACAGATCCCTGCAGCCTGGGCTGCTGCTCTGTGCCTCACTGTGGGACTCTCTCTCTCTCTCTCTTTCTCTCTCCAGATAGTGTTCTGGTCTGGCACAGGCACCTTCTGCCTGGCAGCGCCTGAATGCCAACATGATGCTTCCAGACTAACGATGCATTGAGATTTAAATCCCCCCCCTCCTCACTTTCCCTCCCTATTCAGGAACATTGCAACACAACCCCCACTCCCTCCTTGTGCATTTGTTGTCATGCTTTACTGTTGTGGTTGTTGTTGTTGTTGTTGGAGAACATTGGTTGGGCTCAGGTGCAAGGATGGGAGGGGAGGAGGAAGAGTTGCATGCATGTAGCTGTGTTAAGCCCACAACGAGAAATGGACGCAAACTGGAGAACCAAACTAAATCTCTCGCATTTGATATTTCTGTTCTCTAAGTGCGCGTACATCTGCATGGTTTAAATGGCTGTTAATGATGCCACTCGCTCGTCATTACGGGAAACAGGGTGAACCTCGTTAGCGTAATTAGTTCCAGGTCTCTGCCTTGCTGGTCTGTGGGTGAGATCTCTCGGCTGATGGGGGATTTGTTCCCATGAAAAGGCATGCTTTGTGGGGCTCCCATTGAAAAAAATCTCTTTCCCTCCCCTCCTTTCTCTCCTCCCCCGAAACAAGGAATGAAAAGGAGGGCTGGTTGGGATTCTAATCAGCACACAACAGTGCCATCCTACAGCTTTGGGAAATAGGATTCATACAGTCAGAGGAACAAGTGAAGCCAGATACAGCGTCCCCGTTTCACGCTTTCATGATGCGACATGTATGTTTACTTGACATTGTTAGACTAGTGGAGTAAAAAGAACCTAAAACATGAGAGTGAAAGTATTATACAGCTTTATTGTTTGTTATGTAAAGCCGTGGTTGACGTCCTAACCCGGCAACTCAAGAGGTCTTGAAGATACACTTAGAGGTCAAATAGTTGAGATCAAAAAAGAAGAAAATTAACATTGATGCTGCACATGTGTTGTTGCATTAGATTAATTTTGCTTCCCATGAGCCTTGAAATATAACCTGCAAATAAGACCTTCTGGTAGAACTGCTAACAGCACCGTACAAAACTGAGGCCCCGACCTCTGATGAACGATCACAAAATGACTTGGCTCTGAAAAAGGGGTCACAAGCAGATACAAAAAAGGGGTCAGAAGCAATTACTACAACAAAACTTGCCTCCTAAACGTTTAAAAAACATGTGATGGAGAAAAACATCAGTCAGAGGATTACGGTCTTTCAGATTTTTTTGACAATGACGTTTCCTCCAGATGATGTATTGAACTTAGCCCTCGTTGGAGTCACGTCAGCGCCACGCCAGCGTCAAGTCGACGACCCTGTGCCACATTTTAAGATCGATATCCTCTCTGGCACCTGGTCAACCAAATGCACCTATAGTGATAATACACGCAATATATTCTAAAATATATATTTCTGCGAAATAATTGACTACGGAGGGACGAAAGCACTTTTACTGGTGTTTGTCAGCAGTGGTGGGCTATTTTCCGTGGACCGATGAATGGCTGTTATATGAGTACCCGCAGATCTCAATAACATCCCCATGGTGACACTTGGGCAGCAGAGGACTGAATACTAATATAGACCTTAAGGCGTCCCCGTAGGCCTCTAATATACTGCTGTCCGCAGGTGGAAATGGATTCCAATTCCAACTTAAGTCATTTCCTGTTTGAGCACTCCATTCAGCCCCTGCCACCAATCTATGTGACAAAAAAGACTATAGATCTACTGACATGTTTCTTTTCTCCTCTCTAAGCTTCTCCAGTTAGCTGCTGCTGTTGTCGATGTGAACTGATAAATAGCGGGGAGGACATGTGTGTGTCCCGGCATGGTTTAGTAGAGTTGCATTAATGAGTGAAGAGTAGAGGGGGCTACAAAAGGATTGCTCAGAGGAGCAGAAAAGGAAATCACATGGATTTGAAGAGCACTTTGGTGCCACCTCCCTCTGAAATCATCAATATTTAATTAAACCAAGATGCTCCTGAGAGCTTCATCATCCGGATGCACGTCACACTCAATTGCTGGCGAGAATCAGATTGTATACATTGACCCGGAAATGGTTTCATGGACGCGTGTGGAAAAAGTAAAGAAAGTGTCAAGATTACTTCTCCGGGTTTCGGAACATGGACGAATTCCTGTGGATTGTGTCCCGTGTCCCGCACACAAAATGAGTGAAGCCGCTCCTCGGCATCTCAAGATGATCTGTCACAGTGCAGAATAACATTGGCTTAGCCATATATGTCACAATCTGCCCCAAGGAGTGGCCCTGTTTTCCTTCCGTTCATCCAGATCTTTTTTTATCCGGGGGCGTTTAAATCATTCAGAGGGGTCCGGGAAGGAGAGCACAGCAGCAGAGGCAGCTGCTCGCGCAGGAGTCGACTGAGCGCCAAGCCCCAGGGAGTTTTTATTTTTCATTTTTTATCTCGTCGTCTTCCATTTCTACTGTCCCTCAAATATGTGATATGATGGGTGGGTTTGGTGGACTGCTTGATATGTTTAGCACTTGAAGGAACATCCCAAGTTCAGTCAGGTCTTTGTGGCTTTTGGCCATCATTGTTTTCCGATATGCTAACATCGTACTCACCCAGGCAGTTGCGGAGATCCAAGATTGTGGCAAAATCACGTCAACGAGGCAGAACATTATGCAGACCAAACGACTTCATTTGGAGGTTAAACCCACAACACACACACACACACACACACACACACACACACACACACACACACACCCACACACGTCTTAATGATTGCCTTATTGGGCAGGAAATGTGTGGGTGCACACAGGTCTAAATTAATTTAGGAAGTCGGCAGCTTTGGGCAAGTTTCCTGAAAATGTAGTTTATTACTCATTAGGCTACAAATTAATAACTGAACAAGTAATTACATTACCTTAATTACTGTAATGGTAATTTCCGGATTGTGTGTTTTCATCCCAGACCTTGTGACCTATCACTCAATGATCCAGCTTATTACATACTCTATCATAATTACAAGGACGATCCTGTGAAAAAACCCTCTCAGTAAAAATAGATATTGTAAGCTTTGTAAAATGAAAACGTTTTACGAGAGAGAAGAGATTTTGGTCCAAACCAAATGTAAATGACCTATTTTGGGAGTATCTATTGGCAGAAATGGAATACATATACAACGTCTTGTTTTCTGTCTTGTATAATCGCTTGGGGGTTGGGAAACGTGGTCACTCTTGGTTAACTCGCTGCCCCAATCTGAATGTATTTAACGAGACAGTTTGTCAACTGACTACAAACTGAACTGATGTCAACCATTCAACTATCCCCCAGAAGGCTTCATGCAACAACAGTACAAAGCACAGCCCCAAATTATCACATTTCTAAGGCATTATTTGCAGCAGTAACTATATTAGATGTGCAATGATATGATTACTGATAGGAAGGATGGTGGAAACTACAAAAGTAAGATTGTCATATGAAGTTTGGTTGACATGCTACTCCCTAGAGTGCTTTCATGCACGAAAAACAACTATACCGACTACCTCTCTTGTGAGTATGAAGTGCATGCGGGCATTGAGCCGCACGAATGTTGCTGTCAGACAGGCAGGAATAAAAAGGTTGAGCTGTTTGACAGGCTTGTTGGTCAAAGGCTTTGGGATCTCAGACATGCAAGGCAACCACGTGGCAGGTTACTCAGCGCTATCTAATAAACTCAGGTATCAAAGCCAGGCGCTGACCCATTTGTGTCAGAATAGAGTCGTACAAGCAGGTAAAAAAAAGCTAAAAACCCACGAGGCCCTTATTTAAAATTCATGAGTTGACCTAAAAATGACAAGGTCTTCTGTGTGCTCAGATACTCCCTCATCAGCGGTGGCTCCACTTCCAGCTTTGTTTGAGGAGTACGTATTGTGAGGTGTACGTGATTTCCTGGCATCCGGTCTTTAGCTTATCATAGACAGAATATAGTTCTTCTGTACATCCATGAGTGTACATTTCCATCAAAATAGGTTCTTAAATTGATGAAAAAGATAAGTTTGGGGCATTCCATGCACTGAGGGGACATACTGTCCCCTCTTTCCTTTTTAGTGTATCATTTTTGTGGAGAAATTATATTTTGACCAAGAGTTATGACTGCTTGACTTCCAAAAGGATAATGGCGGTGCTATTTACCGCCGGCAATGATGTAATAGAGTGTACGAAGACCTTGGGGCTTGTAATATCATTTAGTTTATTTGTTATTGTTAAATATTTTTCTACTAGTGTTTTATGAAGCCCATTCAGTTTGTTGGCCGTTAAAGAACAATTTGTGTATTGTGGTCGTTTAAAATGGCACGGCCTATTAGCTGGGCAGTAATTGAGGATCCAGCTGTGGTACAGCCGTCGAACCAATATATCAACCACACCAATATTGTAAGTCAAAGTTGCTTTTTTGTGTGTGTCACGCACGAGTCGGTGTCAATGAGTTTACGAGTTGGCGTCTCCGTCTTCTAAAAGGCCGTCGCTGTCTGTGCCAGCACTGATCCGAGCCAGAGCGGGAAGGTCACTTCAGTTGATAATTAAGTCTTTATGGTAATGAGTCTGCCATCCTGTATTGCGACCACCCACACAGCCTGTATTTACAGTACATGCATTAGCTGTTTAAAAGAGATCTTTTTATTGTTTTAAGTGGTTCAAACTATATCCAAGCCAGTGCCTTCTTTACATTTTCACCACGTTAGTGACTCTTGGGGACAGAAATGTCTGTCTGATAGTCGGTTGAAAGGGTGGCCCACCATTTCGGTTTAGACTGATATGGTTCTTGATGGATTACCACAAAATGTTGTTCGACGTTCATTATTTCCAGACGAGGAATCCCACTATCTTTGGTGATAGTTAGACTTTACTCCAGCACCACCATGGCTGGATGGATCGCCTTGGGATTTGTGGATGCCTATTGTATATTGTATATTAATAGTTTTGACAACTTAGGCTCGTTTCTTGCACACGTTTCATTTTGTAGTACTTGCGGCCATCTTCAACTAGAGTGGCCTTCCTGTCATGAGCAAAGATTTAAGATGAATTAAAAAGATATAAAAGATAATTGCCTGTAGTATAAGTCCTATCGTTTTAATTATCTCAGTCCTTTAGATTTATCTTGTGAGCCCTTGGCCTAGACCATAAGATAGCAAACCAATGGTTTTAATGATGTGAACTCCATCCTTCCGTACAACATTAAGTGTTAGCGCATAAGGACGTAGTCATACGGATAGCAATACCCAAAAACTTTATATTAAAACAATAAAGACTAAATTGCCAAAACGTATCATGAAAAGGTGCCGGATAATGTGCATTTGGCAGAGTATTGTTTAATCTGAGAGTTTAGAAAGAAATTGTTTCCAGAAAGAGATCCCATTCAAGATATACACTGTTTTACAATAGCCATTATGATGAAACATCTCTGTATTTTCTCTTTGAACCAATCCGCATTAAAATAATGGAGCAGAACCTTTTAGCCTACAAGCTCGTCAACGCTAAACCCACTGAGTTGATTGTCATTCCTGCAGTTAGGATAACAGCCTATCCAGTACCCCACAGACCTGCATCCATGTTTTTATAATCTTTGCATATTCTCAGCACGTTGCTGTCATTTAATAGACGGCGGGAGATCTTAATACTAACAAGACTGACCTTTTAAATGAAGTGGTTGTCCTTGAGGAAGACAGCCATCCCAATTATTATTTTTTTCTTTCACAGAGAAGATTAAGGCTTAGCATTTAGTATTAACCTTCTAAAACCTTCTTTTTCTTCTTTTTTTTTGACATCGTAACTGAAAATATTTAGTTTGTCCAACTCTGACTACCTCTTCCATCAACAACACACTTGAGTGATTTTAGTCGGCTTGTTGGCATTTTGGAAAATTACTTTTTGTCATTTTCGTGAACAAACGTCTTACCCAAAACATGTATTAAGATGTGTCTGATAAGACTATCACAGTTAATAAATCCATAGCAGCTGCAGGATTGCTGAGCTTTAGCTAACTCGACCTTTGACCTTCCTGTGAGAGGGACGCCAGCCGTAATAGATATTCAGTGCTGTGATCAATAAAGTATCACTTTGCCTCTTTTCTCCGCAGGAAAACAAAAGCAAACTAGGACAAAGACATTAAGAAGCTTTTAATTTGTTTGGTTTGTGATGTCATTGCACTGTTTGTAATCGCTCAATGCACTGTTTGTAATCGCTCAATGTTTTTCTATACCATTTACATCCATGAAATCAGAGCCAGTGCGGCGTAGTTTGGAAGTCTGTGCAATACTAAAGAGCATCTGCAGCTTATGAAGCACCTGGAGTCCACCAGCAGCCTGAGAACATAAGGCCTCCAAGGCTATTAAGAGCCTCAGGCTGGGAGGAAGGGAGAGGGAACGACTCCCATTTCACTTCAGATAAATGCGATTGAATTTCACATAAGCACTTATGTAGAGCGTGGACGGATGGGATTGTATTCGAGAGCTAAGACACATGTACCATAAGTACCATGTAATCAACTTGATTCTACGAGGCGCCTATTTTTCAATAATGACACTCACGGTTGCGTCTCACTTAAGTGGAAATGAGAACTGAGTCAAGTTTCTGCGTTTCTTTTTCTTTTTTTTACCTTTTATCTTTGCTGCACCTTACCGTGAATGATTTTACCCTATTTGTGAAAATTATATTTGTGAGAGGGCTTCTTATAAATGCATGAGTTGGCAGTTTTTTTGCACTGAGGAAAAAAAGTCATGCAACGATATCTCGTAAAAAAGAGCTTATTGCGTTTAAATGCTTTTTCAAATTGATAGACCTCCTTCTTTTATTGCCAAAATGATAATACAACACAATAACATCTGCAAAATCAAATAATTTGCGTATGAGACAAAAGCTCAGCAGTCTAAACAACAAAACCTCATTGGAAACCTGCAGAGAGAGAGATTATTTTCTCCTCTGGGATCAATACAAGTTCATCTTATCTTACTCCATCAGATACCCACTCTTGGGGAACAGCCGGAATTGAGAAGTAATATCAGACATTGACGACTGGCTGAACTCAGCAAGTTGTGCTGATTGATGCTCAAATGAGCATTGAGCAGGAGCACTGTGGGACCATTAAAACAGAAGCACACGTTCCATATGCACACACACACACACACACACACACACACACACACACACACACACACACACAGGAGGTTACCTCCTCATTCTCTGAACTCTCTGAAAGTAAATCTGGCGTCATGACATAATTAAGAAAGTTGATTTACCAATCATAAAACGGGTTTCTTTATGGCCCACAGGTTGAAGAGGATGACCTATGGTCTTGAGGTCACACCAGCATTCTAGTCAACGTAATTGAAGATGCGTATTAGTTCTGGGGAAACGTAGTTTGTAGGAGACAGGGTTTCAGTACATAACCTCCACATATTCCTCTCTGAAAAACCCTGTGTCATCCCAAACTGGGTACATAACGCAGTGGCGATATCACCACAAGACATGCCATTCTTTCGGTGTTCTAAAATAAAACCTGCATATTCGTGCCGTGCCATTCTGTTGAGGTGCGTCTCATGGATGTCTGACACCAAATTAAATACACAGCCAACTATGGATAGCTTTCGGGTCACAACACAAAAACCTACGCAGCGCACCAGCGCACCCTCTGCTGACATGAATGTGACTGTCGAGCTCGAGTGAGCGACTTCCGGGTCACAACACAGAAACCTACGAGAAATTGCGAAAGCAGATTTCCATGCAGTATTTTAATTCTCGATTATCATGTTTAAGCCCATCAAAGAAAATCAGATAACGGGTTGTTTTTCGTTTTCCGTTTTCATTGTCAAAACCAAAAAGGAAAATGGGTCATTTTCCGTTTTTTGTTTTTCTATTTCTAAACGGGAATCGGGAAATAGCTCGTTTCCTGATTTTGGTTTTCTCATTTCGAAACGAAAATCCGTTGGCCGCAAAATACACGGACCCTGAAGTCTTTGCAGTCAAGTCCCAAGTTTAGTCCCAACTCAAGACAGGCAAGTCTTTAATCAAGAGTTTTGAGTCCTCAAGCGCACTTCGCCAAAAGGGAAGTCTGTAATTTTCGACCCACAACTTCTGCATAATGCAATAAATGTTTTGTTGTACAAAATCATCTTTCGTAGTTTTATTTCTAAATGCAGCTCAGAAACATAATATTCCTTAATTCCTTATGGTTCTCCACTCCAACTCATGTGGGTGCTGTCGGATTGGTTCAAGGGATCGGTGGAATTATGCATTGACTTGCTCGGAATGAATAGCATCGATCAAAGGATAGGTGCTAATCCACGTCGTTGCATCCTTGAGCGAGACACTTAACCCTGAATTGCTCCCCATTGCTGTGTCTACGGTACATTGAGCAAAAATGTAAGTTGCTTTGGATAAAAGCGTCAGCTAAAAGAAATGTAATGTAATGTCTGCATATGGATTGATTCATAAAACACTTTTTTAGTTTTTACTCTTGCGGCCAGGTATCAAGCAGTCAAAAGGCTCAAATCCAAGTAAAGTCACTCGTCATTTGTGTTCACGTCCAAGTTTAATTACACATTTTTTTATTTTGTCAATTTAAGGAGTCAACACAATGTATGCAATGTGTCGGTTGGTGTAGTTTATCACTTAAACCTACTGTAAATAGAGAAACCTTTGATCCATATAGCAAAGTGATGGGGATACATGACCTTCCAAAACCTGAAGTTTTAGTCTGACAGTCTTTCAGATGCATGGTGACCTTGTGAGCTGCAGACAGCCACAGACATATGATTACAGGAACGTATAGATATGTGCATCATAATATGTATAGTACCTTACTCACCGTATGTGCAACAAGTGTTCAAGCCAACCTATACACCTATACAGGGGCCAAATTTGGGATTTGAAATCTTATATCTGGTGTATGCTATGTACAAATATATAATGCAGTGTTTTTTCACTGTACTGTGATAGGATTGACTTTCTCAGTGGGCGTCTTTTATATTTGTCAGTTGAATCATTCAAGCAAAAACCTAATCTCAGTCAATATCCACATCTTCATGAGTAGGGAACAGCCAAATACTAGCAGTGAGTCACAGACATGTGAGAACGTAAGCAGATGGCCTGGGTTTATTAGTAATAAGAAAAGGAGTTCAGGGACACTGTTGCTGATAGAAAGAGATTTGGAAGATTTGGGCCGAGCTGTTCTGTGAGTACGGAGAGAGAAAGACACTTCGTAAATGTAAGATGCGATATGCAACGAGAGTAAATATTTCTATGATATTCTCATCGCTGTTTAACTGCAGTATTAGGAATACGAAGTATTAGGACTTTTGTCTGTATTTGGCTTCTTTGCTCTTCTTATAGGTTTTAAATACTTAGACCTTAATGGGCAAATACCGACGTCACAGACTTCTATGCACCAATCATAAACACAATTCGTGAATCACAATCTGCACAGCTGCAGGTTTGTTTGCTTATTGTGCTCATCGAACACACCTGACAGCCTGTTTGCACATGGGGAAGTTTTCCCTCGGGGATTTCTGCCACGAATCTCCTTCGCTTTAGGCAACAGGCTGTCTTGGTTGAGGAAAAGGATCATGAAATGGGTTAGAACAAACCCTTTCTGGCAGAAAGCTAGCTCTGGCTTCTAAACATGTCGTTTCCATTCAACAAATCTGCATTGTCAATTACACTTTGTGGGAAATATAACTGTTCCCAAATTATTTTTGTTTGACAATTCATACATCCATGTATGTAGTCCACAGAAATCCACGGTAAGGTTGGACGGGAGTGGGTGGATCAACACAGGACTTTCACTCAGGAGACAGCAGTTTGTGTCCCGTTTGAAACAAAAAGTCAATGTTGTCAGAAACTTAAATAACGTTACAAATGAACTCATCTTGACTCAACGCATGATGTTCTTATGAACCCTAACCAAAATGCGTTGCCAAACCGAAACCAAATTATTCTATCACATTTTTTTGTCCCAACATACAACACCATCCACATGTTCAAAATGACCGTGAACCATAAATGTGTTTCCCAGGAAACGTTATTGAGAATTCAGTTGCAGTTGTATAGAAACGTAATTGTGTCGGGGGACAGAATTCCTCCTGATGATTCCGACCAGCTGACTTTTTGAGATTATTTTTTATATTCAGGGATGTTCTCTTGACTGTCATTGTTGCCTTTTTAGTTGTGTATATTTGTTCAATATTCATGATACAATGAAATGTGAAAACACATTTTCAGGGGCTTTAATCTTGGGTAATAACTGTGCTGTTGCAAGTCACTGCTGTGATGAATTGTAAATGCAGCGTACTTGTGTAACCATTCTTTGTCTCTCTCTCTCTCTCTCTCTCCCTCTATCTCTCTCTCTCTCTCTCTGTCTCTCTCTCTCTCTCCATCTGGCTGTAGCGATGGGAGTTCTCATGTCAAAGAAGCAGCAGGTGGAGAAGGTGCAGAAATGCAACGCCGTCGTCTCTGCCTTCCAGGCGGGCATTAAGGAGCGTCCAGCTCCAGCCAAACAAGACGGAGGAGAAGGGGAGGAGGGCGACGGCCCTGCCGAATCATCAGCCACGCCTGACGAGAAGAACGCAGAGGACACGGAGAAGGAGGATACGGACAATAACGCAGGCCCGTCGACTTCGGCACCAGCGAGGGACGAGTGCAAGGCCAACCAGGAGTCTTGGTCGAGGTTACGTGACGGGAAAGGGGTGGAGCCTGAAGATCTTGACAAGAGCCATCAGCTCACGCCGCCCGCTTTCGTGCGGCCCAAAAGGGAAGCCGATGATGACCAGCCTGTTGAGGTGGAGCTGGAAAAGAAAGAGCAGGTATGAAAGAAGGGCGTAAAAAGAGCAGCGTGAGAGTAATTCATGGCCAAAGTGTTATTTAAATCAGACTATAAAAAATAAACCATTTACTTTGGCCAAACACACACACACACACACACTATAAATCCCCCAGTCCTGGGATTAAAGAGATGTCTGCAAGATGTCAAACAATCTCCATGGCAACAGCAGCAAATTATCTTTTCCTCCCTCACATTGGGCATTAAGATGAAGCAGTTCAGCCAGAATGTAAAACGATTCCTCATTTTATCTCAACACCCTTGTTGAAGGTGAGAAAAGATAAGTAAAAAGTTTTTGTTTTTTTTGCCATGCTTTTTTATTCAACCACTAGCGCTGAGATGTGTTGTTGTTGTTGTTGTGCCTGAGAGCTCTTCACAGCGGGCCGCTCGCGGGCGGGCGGTTTTGGCTGTGGCTCAGAGAGGTGACCATATCCAGGTGCGACGCTGACTAACAGGGGGATGGAGTTCACAGGTTCACTGACACCATCAGCTTTCTCTCCTTTGCAGAGAGTAAACAGCACCTGGCAACTTGCTGTACTGCCGATGCTGCACTTTAACAAGTGGTGCAGAAATAAAAGGGTCTACATGGCAGTGAGGATGTACTCGGGGATTGTGAAAGGCTGAAACTGAACGCAAATGGTTTCCCGACCACAACGAGGAAAGCAATATTAAGGCACGGTTTTGCCAGGCAAATATGGCAGCAAATTGTTTTACGTTCATCTGTCACATTACACGTTAGCATTTTTCCTCCCTGTTTTCTTATGTCAGGTATGATGAACCTCAAGGTTTGATTTTGGGACCCATAATATTCTTATGTGAGCTTTCTACACCATGCTATCCAGTGGCAGTGGCGCTTTTTAGTGTTACGCTGATGACACCCTGTAGCTGTACGTCAGTGTGTTGATATTCAAAATCCAATGTCAAAAATAACTAATTCCCCACATTAACATTAACACACACAAATCTGAAATCTTTCCATTATGCTGGATTAAGTTGAGTCGTCTGTTTTACTTTAATGTAGTGGATTTCATACCAGTGGATCCATTACTTTTCATTTTGCTGTTTAACATGTTGTCCCTTGAACCTTTTTGCAATTGTTTTTAATATTGTATGCAGGTAATATCAAACGCCAATCTAGCTATAACATTTTAGAGTTCCGAAATTCATGTTCCCAAGGGGAGGAACCCTTTGGATTTTATTGATCCCTAAGGCCTTTTCTTGAGCACGAACTTTAGAACAATAACGTGTTCCGTCTATGCCGGTGCCGTGGCACGGAAATAGAGATAAAAAGGAACAAGCGTGGAAACTCTGTGACAATATATCAGCGTGGTTAACCAGTCAAGCGTTCTCCAGTCATTTCCCCTGGCTTGACAGCTGGGTTCATCCCGGCTGTAAAATCCAGCCCACAGTGAGGTTGGAGAATAACTGACAATGAACACATGTTTGACCAAAGGCACAGTGCGGTCCTCATAATCTATCTAAGACCTTGAGGAAAGAAGGCAAACTGCTCGTACATTATACAATACCCGTCCCACCATCAGACCACACTCCCACCACTGAGCTTACCACTCAGCCTCCTTATCTAAAGCTTTAATGGACGGCAATGCTTGTTCGTATGCGTTTGCAATCCTCGTGTCTGCCAAAATTGGGATTGTAGATCAAGTTTGCAACCAAAACCTTGAGGTATGACTGACGCGATCCATCTTTATTTTTGTTTTACCTCAGCCGTCGAACGATGAGATGTGCGACGTGTGCGAGGTGTGGACTGCCGACGACCTGTACCCCTGCAGGATCTGCACACGGATGTTCCACGACGGCTGCCTGAGGGAGCTGGGTTACCTGCGAGCCGAGGCCCTGCAGGAGATGAGAGACACGGCCCACACTGTTACGGGCTGGAGCTGCTACTATTGCGTAAGACACAACAAAACAAATCATACGTGAAGGTATTCTTGGTTCTAGGGTTCTGGCATTTGTTTTGTGGAAGGAATTCTGGAGGGTATTTCTGGAGGATTATTTTAAGTTTTTTTCTATATTTTCTAAATTCTGCAGCTTTTTTTGTGCTCACCTTTTCATCCCATCCCTTGCGCAAGGCAACTTTGCTGAGTAGGCCGTTGTGGCCAAATGGGAACTCCTCTTTCTGTTTGTATAAATACAGCGTCTTGACCCAAGCCAGGACTCGTTCGTGCCAACAAGATTTATCACTCAACTCACTCACACAATAATGTTAAGGTGGGCCTTGTGCAAAAAGAAAAACAATTTGATGATATCCAAATGGGATTATTTTAGAAGTAAAACTAGAGGGTTATGTTGGTGATTACCATGAAATTAATATAAGAGTAGAATCAGATAAGCTTAAATGTTCTCAAAGTCATCCTAGGGCTCTTATCGTAGATCCATCAGCTATTTAGAGGTGAGTCAACTCTTAAGTGAATTTACATTCAGTGGTATTCCAAGTGTTGACCCTGGCATGTTCCGTAACAAGGACAAACGGTGGTTGAATCCCATGTGACAGAATTTTGTCATCTGACCACGTTACACAGCTCTATGCTGTAGCAGCTTGAGCTAACGTTAGCTTCACAGAGTCACCGCTGCATTGCCGCCGCCGCTTGCGATCCTGGATTTCCAGATTCAGAGTTTTTATGTGCATCTGTGAGTTAGCGACTTTGATTAGCTGCAGCAATGCATTGAAAGCTGCCTTAATTAATTGCACCTTCTCAAATTGTGATTTTTCTTCTGAAATGGGTGAGAATGGATTTTATGGATCATATAGTAGGATCATCTTCCAAGGTTTGTGAAAAGTCATGCGCAGAGCACATTCTCACCCGAGTGTGTCAGAAAATGCCGCTTGTTCAATGCTCCTAAGCTTTAATTTATGCCGCTGTACGTATCTATCCAGCGTACGTTATGCACGAGTCAATGACGGCGTGCCAAAATACGGTCCTTGCAAGCATAAAGTCTTCACATCAAGTTAGCTTTCCGCAAAAAACAACAACACAATCAGGTATAGGAGAATAGCATTGGTGACATTAACTTGCACGACTATATCAACTCCAGTGACGAGAGTCTGGCAATCAACTCACGTGAATAACGACTCACGTGACAAAATGTCAATTTTAGTTTTAGTTTTGCACGGTATGCAAACAGTTGTCCCGTGGATGAAAGTCCTGTATTTATTTGACCCATCCTTAACCGCTCACACTCTTCATACCGCGCCAGTTGCTCTGCCCGTAATGCAGCAGTTGGCTGCGCTAAATGAGAGATGTGATGTGTTATGTGATAAAACACAGTCCATTACATAGACTATATTCTTCAGCACAGGTGAGATAACTACGATGAGCTCTTTGACGTGGCATTATTCCATGCATGGCAGCAGTTACTGCACAAAAATACCGCTGTCATGCTTTTAGTGGAAAGCTCATTCAACTTGAGGTCAGATAAAAGGTGTTTTTTTATTAAAAATTTTTAAACAA
Source organism: Clinocottus analis (assembly GCF_023055335.1). Taxonomy (NCBI): domain Eukaryota; kingdom Metazoa; phylum Chordata; class Actinopteri; order Perciformes; family Cottidae; genus Clinocottus; species Clinocottus analis. The sequence continues at coordinate 10,450,382 of NW_027175854.1, read as the reverse complement.
TGAAAAACAAACTTCAGCATCCGAGGCCAATTCCGAAAGCGATGACTCTCTGGTGGTCGTCGAGAGGCACAATATGCAATCTGCTTTAATTTGAGCGCAAATAGATGAAGAGCTGCTTTCGCTGGAGGACCCTTCAGACTGGAGTGAGGGCTTTCGCTGTCTCTTTCGCAATGCAGCCCATGAGAAGCGAAATCCCTCGCCAAAGGTTGCAGTCAGGGAGGGGAGGGGGGCGTTGCAACACAATCAGTGAGAGGACAGCGAAAGGTCCTCTTTCTCTGGCTGCCTCCTTTGGTGTGCGAGGAAAGGAGGGGGGCAGAAGAAGATAATTCAGTGAGAGAGAGAGAGAGAGAGAGAGAGAGAGAGAGAGAGAGAGAGAGAGAGAGAGAGAGAGATAGTCCCCAAAAGACTCCAAAAACTGCGGTTTATTCAAATTGGGAGTTCTCACCCTCGTAGCTGAAGAAATAAGCTTTTTTTTGTTAGTATATGTCAGTCACTTGTTACAAATCCTCCGTTCCCCCTCCTTCCGTCGCATTGACATTTCACTTCACACAGGGCACTGGAGACTGCTGGGGGGGGGGCGGTCCACCAAGTTTCCTTGAAAGTGGATTTACAGTCAGCCTTCAAAGCGAACTGCCGCATGTCAGCCAATCAGAGGCAGGAAGGCTTTGTGAATGAGATGACTCTTCTTTATCGCGCCGATTTGTTCCTTTTAATGCTCGCAGCCCTTGCACGCTAGCGGTCCTTAAGGCCCAAGATCCTGGGGTCACGCTTCAGTCAAAGTAGAGATAGAAGCTTGTGTTTGTGTCCACCTTGCTGTATTTTCGAGCCAACATACAGGTTCATCACAGCTTTTTCCTTCTAAAAACGTGCAGGCGGAAATGAGACCGAGTGTAGTTTTCTCAACAATGAGCTAAAAGAGCCTTAAAAGGACTCACATGCACGAGGGGAACTGCAGGGTCGGCTCTCTGTTTTTTTTGCCTCCTGCTTTGGCACTGAGCCTATTTAAAGCTGTTTGAACACACAACTCAATGTTGTCATTTCTTACAGAACAGAACTGTCTGATATAACTATTAATGCAAGCTGCCAGTTTAAAATTAGAACATGTTGCTATTATTAAACCCCCCCCCCCCCCCTCCCTCGGGGCCTTTTGTGTCCGTTTTCCAGATGCTGTCAGTAGGTGTTGCATAAATCACTTTTAACGTCTCTTTTTTTTAATACGAGTTGAGATGGTAATCAGACAGACTTAAATGGAATTATAGCATCCATCCATACATAACGGATGGCCAGTTTCATAGTTTTGCAGACGGTCGGTGTTACCAGGGGTAACGCTTTATGAGCATAATAACATTACGGATTAGAAACGATGTCTGGCATGGAACAAACAAAGGAAGAAGCTTCCTGATGACAGCATCATCAATTAGTTTTGCTCGTTAAAGATTCTCATCTCAGTTTTAGATTGACAGATGCATACAGATAAATGGATCATTTATACTTTATGAATTCTTGTTGGGATGTTAATCAGTAGATTAATAAAATTCAGCACACCGAGCACTGTAATAAATATGATAATAAGAAACACAATAAAATGAAATCAATAAGCTGGATAAGAGCAGTGTTGCAGAGGGATACGGCACATTGTTTTGAATATTATACATAGCAAGGAAATGTATTGATATTATTAGACAAAGGATTTCAAATTGTGACAGACATGAACACGATTTAATTTCACGCAGACACTGTAACGGGATTCAGATGACAACCTCGGGTTTTGAAAAGTGAAGCCAATGCAAAATGTTTTAAGACTTAAAAAGCCAGGCTTCCTTGTGATTGACATGTTTGTCTCCATGTCTAATCTTGCAGTTGTCCATGTTTTCATCTTAGAATCCTTTTTCTTATACAATATGTATGTTATATTAATTATTATTATAAACAAAAGAATACAACCATAACTATGCATGAATACACATTAGTGAGTGTGTGAGGATGAAAAAGATGAAGATTAGTCCACAGTGGATCTGGCCAGAGGTGATTTATTGTACAGTCTCGTTGCCGTGGGCAGGAATGTTTTCCCGTATCTGTCCTTGTGACAGCCTAATGGTCAGTGTCATTAGCTTCATCTAAAGCCTTTCTGGACACAAAACACTGGCCTCCATCCATTTGCCTGGGCTGTGAAAGACACAGACAAAACAGTTAGCTATCTTCACTTCATCCAGTGAGTGGAGGGAGCCAGATGGGAGTGAAGTCCTTTTGAAAAAAACTACATCAATCAAATCCATCACATATACCCTCTCTAGAGACAAAATCAAAGCATACATAATGTTTGTGGAATTGGAAAACAAGTGAATCTACTTCAGGGTTCGATGGTTTCCGTGACAGTATTCCTTGTGGGCTTTTGAATGGCTCGGGTGATCGTACAAAAACCTGCCAAACTGCGGAGAGCAGCCACGAGTGAAGGAGCACAAACCAATGGGGAAGAAAGCCTGGAGGGCCTTTTCACCCCAGCGTGAAAACAGCAGCCCTCTGTTAGCTCTCAGTCAGCTCAGACACTTAAGGTTAACAGTTCCACTCTGTTCAAATGAAATATAGCGGCACGTTAACGAGGACGCGGCGTCCACGACTGCATCCCTACGTCAGCCTGTTATTTTTTTTAAACTTTGGGATGGCCAATAGGCGTGGATATGCGCAGGTCAATCCTGTATCGAGTGCACACATGTATACTAATGAAGGAAGGAAAAAGGACAATGGCATGAAAATTGAATTGTCTTTCCATGAGATTCCTGCAGCCATCAAGTTGGTGAAGCAACACCACCCACAAGCAGCACCCAGACATAAGCAGCGAGGAACGGCTGGTATAAAAGGCGGTATAAATAAATAAATATGTGAATAATTAACGACACGTACAGTACACACACTCTTGATCTGTAAACGTTGCAGACAGCAGGGCAGCGAGTTGTCGACAGCTAATGTGCTCCTGATGACATGTTGAGGAAAAACAGGAGGACGTCACGCCGCCTGTCGCTCGGCTCTCGGCTCATGTAATGAGGCTGTGTTTGCGAAACACTTTGCCGGGCCGGGGTTGGGAGCAATCCACGCGTGGGCGAGGGGTGTTTTTTATCGGCTCCCTAAACTTTTCATCTCATGTATTTAGTATTCGCTGTTATTTTAGCTTGTGGAATAATTGCTGTGTCTGCTTTCTATCAATTTCTGCCATTTCCTTTTTAGCTTGTTATTAGCCTAAGGAGCTTTCATTTGTGTGATGGGCAGTGGTGCATTTTCATTTACATTTGTGGACTTTGTAAAGCCCTGGTAGATTGGTACAGCGATTAGGGCTGAGGTAAACAAACTGGAATTGACTTCCCTAGTAATCCTAAAGGGATCATCAAAGTTTTATCACGCCACTTATCTGATTAATAATATACAAATAATAAACAGATGTAAATCAGCGTCTCTAAGATAGAAACACAGACAACTCTCAGATGAGACAACGGTGTGGTAGCACAAGCCCCGCCCCTTCTTGGTCACATGATTTGATGGTCTGTCTCTAAACTGTCTCTGACTCTAAATGGTTCATACTTTACTAAATGAACATCAATCTTCTTGTAGAAGACTTGAAACTAAAGGTTGAGACCATAAACTCATGTTTACAACATGTTCTGAGGGAATAAATCAAGAGAAAAGTAGATTCATTTTCTTATAGACTTCTATACAATCAGAGTCGCCCCCTAATGGCCATGAGAAAGAATGAAAGTTTCGGCATTAATTTCACTTGTCAGTCCCCGAGGTTGCTACCTACTCGTACCTTTCTGCACTTACTTTTCTCCCTGGCTTTCTTTTACAAATGATATTGTTATGAAGAGAGTGGCACACAGACTGGCTCATCATCCTGAATCACCTGGGAAACAGAGTAGATTCCGAGATGGATTTACAGTCCAATACTTTCTACGCTTGTGGCTAATTACAGGAGGCCCATCTGGGACTAAGCCCATGTAATTAGATCACACTATACTTTTTTCTGTGTGTGTGTGTGTGTGTGTGTGTGTAATTGTCTGCCCTCCTTCCACCCTTCTCTTCAGGATAATCTGAATCTACTCCTGACAGAGGAAGAGATGTACAGCCTCATGGAGACCTTCAAACAGTGCAAGATTATCCCAGGTGAGTCAACAAATCAAAGGTCAAAAATACCGTACACATTTTATTTAACCCTTGTATGGTGTTAATTTTTTGTTACTCAGCAGGTGTTGTGGGTCTGTTGGACCCGCTGTATTTTGGGGGTTTTAATTCAACACAATCAAACAATTTTATGTTAAAATACTCAACAGATGTTTCTTCATTCTAATTAGACGCAATATAAACAGCAAATATGGTTAATAATTTAATTCAGGTATACAATTTACACACTTTTATTAGCCGGGTCCAGTGGCCCGAACACCCTGTATGTAATATAAATGTGTATGGGGGGTTACGGTGTGCGGTCAATGACGATTTTGTCTGATATATGTTCCTTGCAGAAAAGGAGCCAAGGCCAATAAGTCTGAGTTTGAAAAATAATGAATCATATAATTTTTGTTTTGATGAAAAATTAAAATGGGTCCCATAGACCCGAACACCAGACAAGGGTTAAGTACAGCAGGAGGAAATGGTGATATTGGCCATCTTGTTCGGTAGTTTGTTAGTCATGGTAATGTTAGTTGGAGACTTTTAGTATAGCTTTTACATTTCCACAGGCGAGCTGAAGAGGGGGCTGTTGTTTGCCAGGAGTAATTTCTCTCATAAATAAGTCTACATTTCCGTAAATTTTTGTTTTTAAGCAACAAAACCACTGAGTTAGATTTAGGAAAAGTGTGTGGTTGACTTTAACTCGCTACTTACATGACTGACAATGTATGTTAACATTGGATTTCAGTGTCATGCTAGCACTAAGCTAGCACTAAAGCTGGCAGCGATCGAGCCTCAGTCAAGCAGTTCAACAATTCAGGCTGAAATAATATTATGTCACATATTATATGAACAAAGAAAATGAAAAAGTGTGCCCAGTTTTTTTTTTTTTTAATTCCAGTTAATCAAGACAGAGTGTCAGTCACAGGTTTTACCTCAAGGGAGTTTTTGAGGAAATTCTTTTTTGAAAATAAACTAGCCCCCATACTCTGGGGAGTACTGGCTCTTTTGCATGGATAAATGACATAAAACAAATTGTGTACTCCATACATTCTTTTCCTTGATTTTTTTAATCAACTATTTCGCTCTCTCAGAGCAAAATCCGCCCTCATCCCTCTAAATCCAATTCTGAATGTGTGCTATCGTTCCTCAGCTTTGGTGGCGGTAAAACAGCGGGGGGTGGGCCCGTTCTTTGAGGAGAGCGAATCTCAATAGGTTAATTGCATCTGAAAGACGGCTCGGTGACTAATCAGGTCTGATGTGATGCATTGTTCCCTTGCCGCTGCAGAGTCGTGCCTGGTGTCAGACGAGCTGTTGCAGTACCGCCACTTTGCATCCAAGCAGCAGTTCGATAAGGACCTAACTGATGAGCAGGAGGAGGAAGTTCTTGCCCAGTTTGCGGCGCTGGATCCTGAGAAGAAGGGTCACATCGAATGGTTCGACTTCCTTTACTTCGAGTCGCTGGTAGTGTTGCGGAAGTTGCGCACAGAGGTAATTTATTAAGATTAGGAAATGAGTTGCATACATTTAAAACACCTGCAAAGCTAGGGATCTCTGTCCCTATGTATAGATAAGTATGTGTGTGTGTGTGTGCATTCCTCACATATCTCAGTAGGCCGACTCAGTACATTTCACACTTGCCGGGAGTATTGACACGAGGACGTGCGATGTCAAAGTTAGAATAGCTTGGACATGTTCGATATGAATAAACAGCGTTGGGCAAGTGGACACTTGACAAGAGCTCGTTCAACATTCAGTTCATAGCTCAAAATGATAGGGTTTAAACCAAGTTCACAGTCCTGAATGTGAACTCGTTCACGTTCATTTTCGTCTGTTTTTTTCTTCTTAACTGGCCTGACGCTACGTTTAATAAGTCCTTCGGACCTATTTTCACCACCCGGCTCAGGACCAGCATGTGCTCCAAAAGGCCCCAAAAAACAATTTATACACTCACTGATTTAACTAGGCCCTGAAAATCCCCCCAAAATACGCCTCACTGGTGTTTTAGACCAATACAGTGAGATTTAACGAGGAAGACATGTTGGGACATGTCCCCATAGAGGAGGCTAAGAACCACATGACGTAAAGCATTAACATCACCATTACGATCAACGTACACACTTGTTGTTGGTGTTTCCTATTCTGCTTCTTGCTGACAAAATGCCACATGTAATCAAATTACAATTTGTATTTTGTTTGTTTACTTATACAACAACAATGTTCCAGACTGTTCTTTTTCATGAAAGATGATTCCTGAGCCCCAGAATATATGGTGTTTGTGTTGTGAGGAGAGATCAGGCGAAAAGGTAGTTTTGAGAAAAAAACACATTCTCAAATGGTGACCACATTCAACCTACAAGAACAATAGAACAATGCTTCAAACCGTCTTTCCAGCAGCGATACTGTTATGTAACGCTCTCTGTCTGTCACACACACACTCCCTTTGGTTGCTTTTCTTTCCGCTCCTATCTCCTTTACCAAAATGAATCCACACCGTCCAACCAATGAGAGCGCAGAATTATACTTGGCCATGATGTGACGCAAGCTAGCTGTGTTTACGTTCTTTTATTCGCACAGTGAAACAGAGCAACGGAGGGGTGAGAAGGTTTGCCTTCTCTCTCCTCAAAAAGAGACTGTTGTCTTCAGGCGGTCACGGCCAAAGTAAATCTGTTTGCAGTCTTTCGGTTACTGTGGCAGAGATCAGCAACAAAACTGCATAAGTACTCCCTAATCAGCCATGTAGAGAATGCAGAACCATAGGTCAAAAGACTACTTCATTGTCTCTGAGACAAATGCTACAAGTCGGCTTGCATCCACCTCTCTGAATTACAATTAGTTTCCTTTTCAGATATATCGGCCAATTAGTGAGATTGATGTGGTTAAGGCCAAGGATATCGGCCCTAAAATACCTTTTCCAGGTTCCTAAATTACAGCAGAGGGTAAAGAAAGGGTGATATTCATGAATTAATATGGGCAAATTAACTACATAATCTCAAACACTGTTTGGATTTTTTTTCTCTTTTTTTCTAGAACTCAATGGTGCGCCTGTTGACCGCCAAGGAGCGAAACAACGCTCGCTCTGTGTTCTTGGGTCTGGACCTGGATGAAGACGGCGTGATCACAAGAGCAGAATGCCGCCAGGCCCAGCAATCCTGGTTCCACAAGCTCAACAAAGACTCGCAGTCTTGCAACGTGAGGTGAGTCCACCAGAAGAGGGGTCAGTGTATCCAAACAGGATATAGACAAATTCAAAACCCAAAGCATTAGTTTGAACCCTTTGAGGAAAACACAAGTATTGCATGTCTCGACTGAGATAAAAGCTCCTCATCTGTGTTCAAGTCTGGCAGGGCTTTTTGGAGTAGTGAGGATCTCATCTGTATGCCGACTGCAGCTGGCAGAGGGGAGAGAAGGTTTGTCTGCTTGGGGAGTAGAGACAGTCAGGAAGAAGATAACAAGCTGTGTTCTTTCCTCGTTGCGTATTCTTAGTCCGGTCGACATAATCCCCAGTAACAATGTTTATTTCGATTGCTTTGCAGATGACACACGTCTTTAATTTCCCAATATATTGAATAGGCAAATCAGTCTTTTGTGTTTCCAGCATCAGAGATGCACAAAAGGAAAGTTAAGTGGTAAAGCCTGAGCTCAAACGTTTAGTTTAACTCAGAGTTTATAATTAAATACTAATATTGTTTTCGCACCACATCTTATTTAGCTCATAATATATCATTAAGATTACATGTACATAACAGCGCAAAATCAGATCTTTTATGACTTTCTTAGAGTTGAATTTGTATCACATTTTGTACTCTTCTGCGTTCACATTCACTTCTGTACTTTAAAACATTACTTTCAAGAAGCACCAATAGAAATAGTAGGATCAATTAATAATTAATTAGTTTATTTGATAGGTGTTGCCATTCAAGCTAGGCTATTTAAGCTTTTGACTAGTTATACAACGGAATAAAATGGTATTAGTTGTGAACCGACAGAGAACTAACACTGAAGATCCCCTCTGCTTCAGATGGCTTAATATTTAATTTTAGCTCATTAGCTAGCTGTCTGGCTGCTACATTAATGTTTTGGTTAGGACTTACTGCTTCCATAACTGGCCAGTGAACATAATGACTGTGTCTATTACCAAACACTTTACGAAGTACACAGCAATACAATGCACTGCAATACAGTGCACTAACATCTGTAGTGCACTCCGTCGCAGTTAAGCGCCGTATATAATGAAAGACTTACGTTAGCCATTTAGCAGAAGTGACGTACGCAAATCTGCTCGCAATACCTGCGAAACTAAAACTGACAAAACAAATGCACTTCTTGCCTTCTTTTTGTCCCTTGTTCACCCCTTTCTTTCTCCACTCCATGTGGAAACTGCGACACCTCCCCAGTCGCGGCAGGAGCATATAAATAAATAAGTGAAAAGCTGGCGAAAGGGCTCCTCCTCTTCCGCTACGTAGCCAAGATGGCGCCCGTTTGGGGCGAGTAGTGTCCCCATTGTTTTACACTGCATTTTGTGACCGTTTGCAGTGCACCATCCGGGTACTTTCAGTGCACTGAATTCTCCTGGTTTTGTCAGTGTGGCGCCCTAAGCACTGAAAGTCAGTACTCAAAGTGCTCAAGTGTCCGGTAGTAGACACAGCCAATGAAGCATTTAGCAGCTGAAGTACCAGATATTTCCATGAGGGGTTGGTAGAAACCAATAACAGAGCGAAAACAGGGCGAACGATGGACTTACATTCACCACAACCCCAAATTAATAGTAATGCTCCGTAACTGCTGGATGCGTAAATAAGCAACTGTCAGCAACTTAGAAGGTTGAAGATATGTCAATGTCGTGTTTGTGTGTTTCCGTTGCAAAAAAAAAAAAAGTTTCGCCGCATTGCTCAGATGGAACGTTACTGCATCAGCGAGCCATTTATTTTGTTAATCTACACTGACACATAGTCTTTAAGGTGAAAGGCCTTCAATCACAACCTCAAGCAATTAACTAATGTATTTGGCCAAAGTGCTCGGACTTCTGTTTGTCAACGAGGCATCAAGACGGTAGCTTTTAGAATTCAACCTTTGCAAAGTAAATCTCCTTCACGTCGACATTGATCTGGAACTTTAAATCACTCAAGGTTTGCAGGGCTCTATTGCTACAGCTGTTGACTCTGCAAAACAGAAAACATATGTAAGCTTTAGAGACAGTGCAGGAAAATTAAAGTGAAAACAGGCATTCTTTTACCACTGCAACATTTGTGGATTACAACATTTGCATACCAGTCACACTTTTCTTCCAAGACGTCAAAAAGGAGGATAGTGTTTCTCCATCAAAACACAATGAGAACAAAAACAATAAAACACCCCACGCTATACTTTCAGCATAGATTATACATGAACTCAGGTATTTCAACAACCCTGTTCAGTAGTTTTTCGCTGGTGGCATTCATATATAATTCAACGCGTCCTCTGGCGAGTTTTTCCAATCAAAACCCACAGCTATGACCCTTCAAGTATCTGCTTTGAATACCCATTTTCCCAAGGTCATGCAGCACGAAACTGGACTCGTCGACCTCCCTCTGGCTCTCAATACAATGATCTTTCTTTGTCCCTGTGCACCTCTCAGCTCAAAACACGAAAGAACTGTAAGGATTGCACATTGTCGAGTGCTGAATGCAATCAAAGCTCACGGCAGCACAACGCTGACGGAGAAATTGAAGAAAAGGGAATTGCGAATCATGTGTCGATTAAAAGTTTTTCAAAAAAATCTGAAAGTACATGGGGCCAGTTTCCCCAATCATATTAAAAGCACCAATCTGATGTGTTTCATTCATTCATGTATCCTGGGCAGGCTCTCATGTCATGCACAAGGTGCCCGTCAGTTTGATGCTGAGCAAGACTGAATTCCTGCTTTTAATACATTGGCACGTATTAGATTGATGAAGCTGGTTGCTTTTGCTTTGCTTTTTGCCTGGAACTCACTTGAATTGGGCTCCTTTGATGGCTCTTGAAGGAGACTGAGCACAGAGCGGTTTGCATTTTTGTTTTGGCTGAGAGCAGTAAAGGTTCCCATCCTCCAAACATGGCCACGAGGTCTGGACACAATAATTAAAACAAACCCTGAAAAAATATGTGATAACAAATATGTTAGCTCATAACAGATCAAAGGAGAGGCCACATAAAAAAGGCATTTCCCGATAAAACGCAATCCGGTGCAACTCCACCGCAACGTACAGCCTTGAAAGTGAATCAAGATCAAGTCTTAACAAAAATCAAACATAATAACCTTTAAAGAAAGCTCTCTTTGCTGGATTATTATTGTACTGGATTGCATTTTACAGCTGTTGTATGTATAGTCTGCGTCCCTTGTAGTTTCCATTTCATTGGGTTAATATTATTGATGGCAGAAAACGCTATAGGGAATATATATATATATATATATATATATATATATATATATATATATATATATATATATATATATATATATACATATATATATATATATACTTGTATCAGTTAGTTGTTATACTTTTATACTCACAGACAGACCTCATCAAAGTAGTCATAAAAGGAAAATAAGCCCTGATGTACTCTGATGAGGTCACATTTGTTTGTACTCTGTGTGATTGTGCGTGTCTGTGTGTGTGTGTGTGCGCGTGCGCGTGCACATGCGTGCGTGTTACTGCTTATAACCTTTTTGTGCTGTCAAATCTCCTCTGCTGTACCATTTCCATCCCTCTCACCTATTCAACATGCGGCATTCTCCCACAGACTCATGGGACTCTGCTCTCCTATGAATTGTGGGTGAGTGTGACTCAGCACTGCACGGCTTGCCTCCTTTTTTCCTCACTTCAACAGCCTCGATCACCCCTGCAACCCTCGAGTATTCTCAGACAGCCCCCACCGCTATGATTTCTTTCTGAAGATCATCCTTTACGCCAAAAAAAAAAAAATGGAGAAAAAAAGCAAGACTACATTCAGCAATCAAAGATGGATGCATCCTTGAATGGAGTTTAACGAGCAGAGTGTGAGCCCTTCATATGATTAGGTCTTGTTATGCCGAGGCCTGGTTAAGATTCAGACTGGCCTCTAATTATAGGGATCAAAAGAAAGCCTTTTGTTCTCGTCGGGGGAGCTTCGATTTAAAAGCCTCACTTATCAACATAAGAGGACACTGTGGACCAAAGGAGCGTGAGTGTGCACCGGGCACAGAGGGTCCTCGCGTCACACCAAGATGCAAGCGCATTCGTGTTCATTAGAAAGCAAATCAAAACTAAATGCACCTGAAAACTCCCTTTTGATCGCAGGATTATAGACCTTCACAAGCTACCGTGTGTTTTTTAAGGAGCCATCAGTCAGGAGGTTCATCAGGAGAGATTCTATCCGACTCCGAAACATCTAAAACTCGTGAAGCTGTGGGTATCGTCCGCTACCGCGTATCGATTTAATACCAGTGTTTAATTTAATAAGCTGTATGCCTCACTGTGTGGAATACACTGGTTTTATTCTTTTATGATGAAGGCATCAGGTTTGACTTAAACATTGCTTTACTAATGCAGTAGATACATACATAGTTGATGTATGATTCTTTTGGAGTTTCAGACAAAACAAGCCATTACCTCATGATCTCTGACTAACTGTAGTGGTCTTTTCTAACATTTCATATACTTCATACATCAATTTATACTAATGAATCAAAAGATAAATTGCTGATTTGAATTTGTATGAGACTACGCACTGTTAAGACTCGAAACAGTGACTTAACCACATTTATTATAAAGACTTGGCCAATACACAAATTCATTGACGTAATTGCATTAAAACTAGCTGGAATTACTGAATAAGCAATGCTATTACAGTATGCGTTTGGCTCGGACAATTTTTTTCTCCAGGAAATGTAAAAGAGCTCCACCCTACAAGATGAGGAAGAGATAACCTGCATCACTGGGTGGTTCTCAGGATGTGATTTGAACATGAGGATTTGATGAACATTTATGGGAATTGAATTTGTTTTTCTGGAGCAGAGACTTGCGACTTTTGCTTTCCAATTTCTACAAAGTTGAAGATTACTGTTGGAGCAGCTGACGGCGGCACAGTCCAGACGAGACTTCTTGCCGTCTGTTCAAACTGGACTGAATTTTGTTGATTTTTATGCCATCTGATGATGTATTTTTAACACGTAACCAGTTCTACACAATCTCATGGGCAAGAAAACTCAGAAAGTAAAAACCTCGAAACTTCAAACTTGAATCCTACACACACATTGCAGTGCTTTACAAGGTGTTACAAGTGGCGGATTGTCTGCTCCTACAACTCATTTAAATACAGTGACGTACTAACTACCTCTTTGGCTTGCCCACAACAAATAAGTTATATTTGAATGTTGGAATTACAGATGTGGGTCAGACAATGTCCTTGTCCACTAAAATCACTATCGGTCTTCAGTTTGCATGGTGTGCAATTTCCTTAGAAAAACATTAATTCCCTTGTTCTTCCTTTTTTTTCAGAGCAAGGAAAAGCATTGTTTTTGCACTGTTCCTGTAGCCTTCTTTCTCACTGGTGCTTTTCTGTCCTGTGGTGCAGCATCAGCCATGTTGGTCCCATGTGCGAGAGCAGTCCGGCCAGCTCTGGCAGTGAAAGGAGCAAGACCGATGACAGCAGGTTCGTCCTCTTGTATTTGAAGTGTGTTCATGAGTGTGTGTGTGTGTGTGTGTGTGTGTGTGTGTGTGTGTGTGTGTGTGTGTGTGTGATTCAGAAAATACAGCTTTTAGAAATACTTAACAATATGACAACCATAGACAGGAAGTTGACATAGCCACCACTGTGTTACCCGATGAGTTGTTGACAGTGGTTTTGAAGCCTCGAGTTCGGCCTTTCGATCGTCGCCATCTTGTTTTTTTGGAACCAGATGGCGGAGCTCATTTCTATCAAAAGCAGAACAAGACATTATTAGGCGACCAAAATGTAACTTTCATGAACTGAAAAACAAACTGTAAAAGGGTCAAAGACAAAAATGAAGGCATGTCCGTGTTAGCTATGCCTTAAAGCTTAAAGCATACTGTTATTATTTATTCTTTTCTGAATGGGACAATAATATATTTAATGAACATCATACTGTATCGAAGAAACCAACTATTGGGACTGTAAATTCATGTTCACAATGTTCACTGAAGTACTAAATAAAATGAAAATTAGGGTCTTTTTTTCGAACTTCAATAACATCAGGAGTCGCCCCCTGACGGCCAGTATTGATTGTGTACGTTTAAGACGCTTCCGCCACCAGATTACAGCTTTACATTGAATAACTATTTGGTGAAGCTTTCCTCGCACAGCTTTCACTAACGGACTTCACAAGCCTGCTGCCTTCCTTCAGCAGTGAAATTAACGTGAACTTGTTCACCCTGTTGGATTAGGCCTTTTCCCCACGTAGCTCCCCGCTGTTCAAAGACAGTAAGCGTTTCGTGGGCAGCAAAAATGGGATGGATTTTTGAGCAAAACAACCTTGAAGTCTGCAGCAGTGCGGACGGCGTCAACCTTCCTGCTTCAGGCTTCGCCGTCCTTCCAAATGACCTGGAACTCAGATTCCGAGTCACTAGATAATGAAGACAAATCCTTTCTGGCATATTATGGCTTTTGAGACTTTTTCTCAAACCACACTTCGACATTTTGTAATGATCGCAGTTAATGCACTAGCACTTGAGGCAGCGACTTCAGGGAACCACAATAAAAAAGAGAGTTAGACAAGATAGTCGTATTCAGTTGGATGCTAATTAGCAGATCATCCAGGCAGAGAACAAGTGTTTTCATATATTAATATTCGAAGCAGCGTGAGGTAAATTACAGGAGATCACAGGCCAAATACTAAACTATGATATTACCAAATATGGGGGGGGGACAACCTAATTTCTTTGAACGGCTGCACTGTGTAGTTTTCAGCTAAGAGAACTGAAACCTGCATTTTTAGCAGCGGATACAAATACATTTAGTTCACTATATTGAGTATTTTGGAGGATTCACTCAAAATAAGTTCATTCTTATGAGGGAACATCTCACCGAGTGCAACAGTGTTGCTCATTGACTACGTTTGCGTGCACTAAATATTATGTTTTTAGCCCTTATTTAGAAAAAAGACAATATTCATAATAAGCTGTTTCCATGTCTAATGAAACTTAATGTCAATACTATTCCTGCTTACATGCAGCCTTCCGATTTTGTTCCGATTAGTGTCATTTTTTTCAACCACCTTCTTAAAAAGATTGGCGTAACGATATGTTCTCATATTCAAACACATATATACACATGGGAACCATATTCCGAATTGGTAGATACATGTGCAAAAACATGCTCCTCATACCAGAACAATATCAGCATATCCCACATGGTTTACTCAGAAAATGCTCGATTCGGATTAAGGCCTAATTCCGAATATCCAAACTGAATATGATGTTTGAGTGATCTAAATGAAATTTGAAATATTGTCATATTGTGAATAATAGTGGAATATGGTTGTGCATGTTAACGTAGTTACTATGTTTTTAATAGTTTTTGGGCAAACCAATGGCACGTTGAAGGAAGATATATCAGACTTTGGCTCCATGCTTGATCGTGGAGTCTATTCATTGTTTATCTTAGTTGTTTTTTTTTCTTTTGAGACAGTACACAACATATTGAGACTACACACTACAATGAAACAAAAGAGCCTTTTTCTCTGTTGTTGTTCTGTTGTTGTTGTAAATAACTCCACTCTGCTCATCCAACAGGCCAGTGACCTGGGTGGACTTTTTAAAGGAGAGTGCCATCTACCTATTGGCTGCGCGGCCCAATAGTTCTGCCATGCACATCCGTGTGCCTCTATAGTCCAGGATCCTCCACTGCACCCCAGCAGAGAGAGAGAGAGAGAGAGAGAGAGAGAGAGAGAGAGAGAGCGAGAGAGAGAGAGAGAGAGAGAGAGCGAGAGCGAGAGAGAGAGAGAGCGAGAGAGAGAGAGAGAGAGAGAGAGAGAGAGAGAGAGTTCCCTGTAGTCTACAGACGAACGGAGGAAGATAAGACACATTTGTGTGACACACGGAGAGCAACTGAGCGAACTGGATGGAGCGCCAAGAGACAGCGGATCAAGGCATCGACGGAACCTCTCCCTCCTCTGCATCACCCCCAACCCCACGACAACACACCCGGCTGACGACGCACGCGACATCAGCCTTCACAGGTCCACGACGGGGAAAGAGAACAACCCACCCACGACCGCTCGCAGGCCGGTTCACTGAGTGGAGCGATCGCGTGGCCAAATCAAAGCTCCCAGGATGCTCGCACTCTATTAAATGACATATGCCACACACTGTTTGGCCCCTCCAGCTGCAAAACACACCTGTCTCCATGCGGGTATACATCAGTGTGACAGGCTGTTGCTGTTTCAAGTATTCATTTCTTTCGGGCCTCATCGTGCCCTAATAATAGTTCTCTGCTACTGTAATAGATCTGTGTCATTCACCATCGAAATTGTTAATCACACAACACAAGAGGCACGCGCAAATTCATTATTGGGAGTGTTTCACACGTGAACCGACTTCGAGGGTGGAGATTAACCGATACCCCTCCCCTGCAGCTGCTATTCTCAGAACATATACCAAAACGGGAATGAAAAGCTGTCCGCGTACCTGATATTATATGAAGAACTGCTATTCACGCCGGTATAAATTATTATGATTATTATTATTATTATTATTATGCATCAAAATAAAGCTGTATTTATTCCTGTACCCTCCGATGTATCCTCTGTTCATCCCTAGCCTCATCCAAGTGTCTATGTTCTTCCGAAGTATTAACCGTGAAAAAATAAATAAAAAAGGGACGTGAACCCTAACGAAAGCTAAGCCGGATAAACGACGTGCACATACTGCCATATCGTACATGTTGTTCCCGCTGCGCTCAGAGCTGCACTTTGTCAAGGTGGGAACATCCGCCCTCTACTTGTGGTCCTTAGTTGCACTGTGGGAACGAGGATGCGGATATGTGACATGATCACTGTCAGGAAGAAAGATGAAAGACAATGGGAAATCTGGCGCAAGCGTTTGTCCTTTGTTAAGACACTGTTAAAAAAAGAAAAAAGAAAAAAAAAAACATGTTAATGGGAAAATGTGGTGGGGATTCTATAATGTTACAGGTTATACAACGATTTAAAAATGCACATGAAAACTGCCCGTAGAATCACTGGAAACGTGCTGTAACCAGTAGAACTTCATGTGTTGTTTATGCCATGTAATGACGGGTTTATGTCCTCTTAGTCAATAAAGTATGGTTATGACATGAATCTTGATGGTCTGAGGGATGTGTCGCAGTGATGAATAAAATGCATGGCATTTAATTGAGAATCTTGGTTTTGTTTCTTTTCTCCATGTTGTTAAACTCCAATAAAAGAAATAAGAAACATCAAACATTTACCAAGGATAGCACAATATGTTTACACAATACGTGTTTAAGTCATATTCCTAAATATTTTGTACCTCTGTTTTGTTTTTGTTTTTTAAAGAAGCGATCCTAACATTTTGCTAAATGTTAAGCTGTGCTTAGTATCTCTCATGAACAATACATGAACAATACATATGAACATCTGCTGTGTAAGATTACATATAAAATATCCACATTGCTGTTTAATTCAATAGCTCATAACTATGTATATGTAACTATAAACATAGTTGTAGTAACTATGTTCATTTGGACTGGATTGCAAAGATTGAAGTTAAGTATTTCCCAGTAATTTCCTACATCTGAATATTTATACACATTTTGCAATATGCAGAGAAGAACATGTCATATTTAGACCTCTCTCATGATTTCTTTGCATTTATGTGGGGAAGGTAAAAACGGAACAAATCAGTCAAACCTTTAGTGTTCCCCTGACAGCATCGTGACAGACAGACAGAGAGAAATATAAACACTTCAAAACCACTTCTGTGGTTTCTGTTTCAGAACCACATGTTGCCATGATGACACACACACACACACACACACACACACACACACACACACACACAAACAGGGCTGTCACGGCTATAGATACAAATGTACAAAAAAAGAACAGCCACGACTGGTTTGTTGAAGTCTCCCTTGTGCGGTTATTGTCGATGGTTTCTAGGTAACAACGGGTGTCCTGAGGCGCTGAGTTTTCCACCTCGTGGTTTATGATACGACGGCGGAAGAAGCTGCCCATCTGCAACCGGTAGGGGGGCTATCGGGGATGGATTGAATCCTGTCCTTCCAGTCCAGGCATTGTAGCGTCGGCATTGTACGCATCGTTAAGACTCACAAAGCAACTGGAAAACAAAAAGTCAGAGACACTTTCCAACCAAATTATCAAGTTATAGCCACAGCTGATAGCTGACAATGTCTACAGCCATCGGGCTCTATTTCACGAGGTGAGAAAAGAAAAGCCAGCTTTTTTAAAATTTGGTCAATTTTATTTTTTACCATATATGACAAAGAATATGCACACACACACACACACACACACACACACACACACACACACACACACACACACACACAGCAAAGGGTTAACTTCTTAAGAAGCCAAAATCCTCATGCCAAGTCATTGTCAACTTTTGTAGAGGAACACTAGAAAGCTCCCTGACTGTAAACACAACAAATATGTCGCGGGGCGTTCGCGGCTCCGCAGCGCGCCCTCAGAGCCGCCCACGACACCATTGGTACCCGTCCATGAGCCCAAAGGAAGCTTCAAGCCGGTGCCTCTCCCATCCACAGCCTGTTCACCCTGCTGCCATCTGGCAGGAGATGCAGAGGTATCGGCTGCCGAACAGAATACAGAGCAGCTCCTGCCCTCAGGCTGCGAGACTCCTCACATCCATCACGTCCTCTGCGCACCATCGTGAATAAGCAGCTCTCCTCATGACGCACGTTCTGTACGATGCGCTGCATCGTTGGTCTCTACTTGTAAATATCATTTGGATTTCTTGCTCTCGTTCCATTCTATTCTAATTGGAAATATTTCAATGCAGTCATACTTGTTGACCCATTAGCTACGACGAATGACAATATAACTGAACCTTTAACCCTGAATCTGCCACCGCTGGTCGGTTGTATAGGCGCCACGCTCGACCGGAAAGCTCGACAGACGTAGCAACCGTAACTCTGGGGGCAGGGATTAAAAATCGGACGATTCCAGTGGCATTAAACTTGCTTTGACTCTAAGCTTATTTAGAATGCAGACGGTTATCGGCTCCATCAACCTGATTGTTCCCTGCTCAATATTCTAAGTGGATGGAGCAGAAAACAGAATACTGCTACTTCATCCAGTGTCAATTACACATTATACAGGGGGCACAGGGCTGGCCCTACTCATACAGTCACAAAGCGCTCACTGTACGTTGGAGATTGAATGTCAAGAGGGTCGTGGCACAGTCAGAGCAGACAGCAGCTGATTGATTGCCCGAGCTTACATCAAGAGGACAGCTCTGAGAGGCATCATGGCCACCGGAGCTTTCACCTGTGCACAATGAAAATGGAAGAGGATCTCTATCCCGCCAAGAGGAGACCTTCTCACCAGAGGGAGGTGGACAGAAACGGGAAGACAGAATACAGAAACTTAACCAAAGCAATGAGGACAGACTCCACATGTATTCTGTAGAAAATAGTTTCCTCTTTTCTCTGTGTTTTCTCACAGCCTGTATTAAAGCCTGTGTGGGACATATCTTCCATAACTTCAATGAACTACAATGTAAACACACTTGCTTCCCAACAGAGTGCTGCAGGAATGAGTCAGGATTTTTTTTTTCAATGTTTTTTTTTTTTTTAAGTAGCCACTCCTATCATAAACATTTAAGCTTTTACGTGTCTTAAAAAAGGCGACAACACATGAACTAGTTTGCCTTCCAAGCCACGTTGTCTATACTCGTAATCATAGAGCTGCATTGTAGTTTGTTCTCCAGCCAACATTAGCTTGTACTTCTGCCAATTGCATTCATGTTTAAAAGACCATAAAAGTAGTGTTCACTTATGGAGATTATCTTGCCGAAGAAAAAAATGTGTCAGTAGCGTTAAACTCGTGTTAAACCTTTTTTCTGCAACAATCCAATAGAAAACCACCAGTGGCTTTTTGTAGAAGTATGATGCTCAGTTGCCGGATTGGCCTACAAACATACTTCTTCCCTGCACTACTACGAGTCCACATAAGGTGGGAGGGTGCGGAAGATGGGTGAAGCAAACACAGGACTTTCATTCAGGAGACCGCTGTTTTTGTCCCGGCCAAAACACATTTTGGAATTCACAATGAATTTTCTCATCAGTCTTTAGTCGAGTCTTTTGTCCCTCGTTTGTCACGTGAGGTGTTCATCAAGTCATGTCAACCACGCTGTTTTCCTCAAGCGAACCAAGTGGTTTTGTTCCCTAGACCCATAACTTCCTGTGATGGTGAAAGTTACATTTGAAAAGACCCTCTGTGTGTAACAAGTGTTAGTTGACATGACTTCCCTGACACGTCCAAAACTGACTCTAAACGGCATCTTAGAGCGTTATAGTTTGAAGATTAGGAGTACTAAACCAGCTTGGGTATTTCACGCAATGGGGAGGGAATGTGTTGCCTATGTATGATGTATTAAAAAATCTTATGCTTATTTAAGAGAGGAAAATATCCGTGTTGTCTGTTTGTTAATCAGGAAGACCTAAAGTGTTTAAAACCGATTGTCTTTTGATGATCCACCACATGAGCCACTACAATAAAGGCTTATTTCATTTTGCCTTCCTTGTTGTTACTTGTTCTTATATTTTGGAGTGTCTGGATGGCCTTCCGGTTCGTCCAAACTTTGTTAGTTGTCAGGCAATAGAGTTATAAAGACTTTTCTGCCTCAAAGCTTAATGTCTCACGTTTTTCATTCAAATACAAATACAATGTCTGAAGCATCTGCGTAAATGTTTAGCTCTAAGGTCATACAGTCAGAATGGAAGAGAGAACAACACACACACACACACACACACACACAAATAGAGAAACAGACACAGAGACCAATTCCGAAAGAGAGATGAAAGGACACAAAGAATGCGAGAGAGTGTGTGTGGGAGGGAAATCATTTAGATGAGGATCTTATGTAATTGTTTCATAACAGATTCAATCATGGTGTTCTCGACCGGGCTAATTGCTGCACTAAATGCTGGGTCAAATGGGAAACTTGAGCTTTGAATTAGTCCAAGGTTGTCCCACCCAAGTAGCCTCACAAATTACCGGGCTAATGAGATTGTTTAAAAGCTTTGTGATGCAGCCTTCATACCATTTGGGATATTCAATTTAGGATCTTTATGCCCACTTACTCTTTATCTCTCTAACAAAAACGTCCTGCCACACTTTACAGTGTTGAAACAAAAACTTGAAAAAAGTTGAAATGAAGATACAAGGCCATGGTTTAAGCTATGAAGACAGCAGCACATAAAGCAGTGAGAATCATCAAAATGTATCTGTTTCATGTTCGTAAAAATAGTAAGCGTACAAATATAAAGACGATATAAGAACATTGTTAGAAAAATTCACTCGACCCCTCGGAGTAAAATCATTAAAACAGGAACATTTATTCGTTGCAAGGAAGGAGCAGAGTTAGAAGTACAAGGTGATAGACAAATTGCACATCCAAGACTGCTCAAAGATCTCTCCAAGAACCACCTTTTAAATACACATCATGACCCACAAACAGAAACCCTCATGACGTTTTCGGCCTAATCGGGAACCTTTCTCCTCGTCCCATAGAGCGGTTTGTGAGAAAGGGTCATAGGATAACAAAGAAACTGCAAGTTCTTTCAGATAGAAAGATACAGATTCACCTGTCTCCCTGCTATCAGGAGACATGCTGAGTTTGTGTGTAAGATTAAACAGAGACAGTAAAATGAGAAGTCTGAATATAACAGTGAAATAGTACATGATTAAGTGTGAATATTGTTTTTCTTCCAACAAACATATTTTGTTTCCAGTCCTAAACAAATGAATATATTTGCCAAGGTGGTTGTTAGGTGGTTGTATTCTTTCAATCACAATTTACTGAGTACATATTTCTATTTTTGAGTACAGACATTTCTGAAAGGGTGTTTCAGTGCATGTTGAAACCATTTGCAAAATCCATATTATACTTGCGTGCACATGTTTTGAAAAGGTTTGAAGACGACTCTATCTTTGATAAAAGAGTGAAATTTAACCTCAGACAGCTTTAACCTCAGAGGTATTGATTGCATCAAAAGAGTTCTCATATTGTGGGCAGCAGAGTTTCACACTGACAGGTAATTCAGCTGCACTGGTGCGCATCACTCAGTTTGATGGAGCCGTCAGTGGAACCATCCATTCAACAAAGTTGTTCCAGTTAATTTAAATTTAGTAGACCAAAGCAACTCTTGACACGTTGTAAGACCAACTGAATGATCAAGCTTTCATGCCAAAAATGTGAAACGCATGTTTTCAGGATTGTACCTGAAGGGTGAGGCTGGCAATATTCTGTGTTGTATTTTATGGTCAACAAATCCCATTATGAGACCAAAACCAACAACAAATGTATCCCAAACGTCCTTACATCAGTCAAACATACATCGTTTTGCTGTTATTAATACTCGGGCGAAAAATAGTCCAGAATAGTTGTGCAATTAACAGCAGTGCACACAATAAAACAAATTGACTGAGCCTTTTTAAAATATGAAATGACAATGTTTAATAAGTTTTATTTTGGTAGGAACCAATGAGCTTTGGCTACAGACAGGGAAGGGAAGTCAGACAACATTTTTATTGGTTATCATGAAACCTTTGGGTATTATAACTATGCATCCAGCCTAGAAAAGAAGGTTTTCTTTTGATCATGTTCAAATTTCAGCGCTTTAAAATGTTTCACAAAAATTGCATCAAGACAAGTGTGTCAAGTTGCATCGGGCAAAGATTCCGAGTCTGTAAGAGTGCCAAAGCAACAAGTGTGACTTTGTGAGCCATCGCCACCCAGACCCCTCCCATGTGTAATCCAGAGTAACTCAGAATAAAAGGTTATCTGGCTCGTCCGACAGAGAGTCCATCAGGGCCAGCTGCTGCTGCTGCTGCTGCTGCTGTGTGATGGCTTCACTCGGCTGGGCTGAGTAGTGGTAAACAACAGTGACGGTGTGGTCATGGCTCGGGGGAAGTGGCGCCGGAATAAAACCACAGCGAAATGTCAGCCATTCACTCACATCTGCAGAGTTCATCGGCAGATCTTATGGCCAATGCAGGATTTCTACTGCGCTCTCCCAGTTTGGGATTTAGCTTGAGGTGTTTTGGGCTTCGGGGCGAAAGATTCTATCAAAGCCGACAAGCCAGGTGTTGGTAGGGAGAAGGAAATTCTCCTAAAATATCGACTAATAATAGTAATCCTGATAAAACTGAATTTCAACACATCAAAAGAATTAACTTGCCACTCCATCTCCCGATCCAGTTTTGGATCCACCTCCATCACAGCCCACCTCCAAACCACCTTCAAACCAGCCAGGCCAACTTCTTCCTTGGAGCCTACTCGGCCTTCTCGGCTGTCGCAGTGCCAGATATAAAGCCACAGCCGTCTGGCTCACAGGACGGCCTCCTAGCAGGCCCAGCTCTTTGATTCTTTTTATATCCATCTTTGTTGTTTCCAATTTTTAGAAAGTGTTAACCTGATTATTTCAGATTATACACTATTTCCAGTGGGTGCATTTTATACATACCCCTTACAGTGCATCAGTTTTTATAGAAAAATACTTATTTTTTTGTAACCTACATTAGAAAATAAGGCTCACCCATTCATCAGTCCACTGCAGACAGAGCTTTACATTCTCGCTGGGCTCACGCTGCCATCTAGTGTTGAAAACATGACATTACAGCACAGGGGGCTATTTTAAAATATTATCATGATAAAAAAAATACTAAACATAGATACGTATTATTATGTGCATGGTTGTATGTATGTGTGTGCGCGTGTGTGTGTGTGTGTGTGTGTGTGTGTGTGTGTGTGTGTGTGTGTGTGTGAAAGGAGGAGGGTGGATGGGGGGAGGGGGGGTAATGTGCGATTAATCAGCCGTTTTTAAATTAAATGTACCCCAGATAAATGTCCGATCTGCTGCGCATGCGCGAACTGATAAGGGGGGCGGGTTTGTTGAGAATGACCAAATGTTTTGTTTTCTTCCCTTCACAAATGGGTCAAATGAGCTAACACGGACACCGACGACAGCAGACGCTTGTCAGGTAAAACAAATAAATGTTTTTTTTGTTTGTTTTTTTTTCAAAAGCATGGCGCATATCTGCGTTTACAGTCGGTGCATTCACGGTCTGAATATCCGTCGCTCCCATGAACCTAGCAGGGTCGGGTCGTGAGGACGTCAACCGGGTCCGTAGCACACAGAGGCTAGCTGCTAAATGTCAAACGTCACCCGCATTGCAGGAACGTTACTACGTTTAATTCGACAAGAGATAGCTTATAATGGAGCTCATTTTCTTGCACGCCAGGTTTAAAAAAAACACGAGCTAACGTCACGTTCGTTATAGCCCCGGTGGATATGATGTCATTTTGACGCGAAGTCGGGAAAAAACTTAACCTTCCATCATCACCAGTAATCTACTGTAGTGTGAGCATAACTCAGGAGTATCGACTTCTACTGGTAGCTGTTAACTAGATAGTGAGTGGTGTAACGGATCGTTATCGATCTGTACGCCCTCCCTCCCTCACGGATCGGCACACATGTGAACCGCTGATTATTCACACAGTTTGCGTTCCCCGTCACAGTGAGAAATCAAGCTATACGTTGTAAACAAGCAGCCCGTGTTGGAATAGACCGGAGAAGATCAATTCTGTAAAAGGGACAGCCGATGAAGGTTCCGTTCAATTACACTATGATGCGTTCAGGTGCCGTTCGGTGAAAATGAGCGTTGGGCAAATGTAAATTGAACCGATGTCAGGACGTGTTCACGTGTAATCTCGTGAAATGAATGAATTCTGACCTATTTACACTATCTTTAAGCAGATAATCAAACCTCATTAAATTACAAAGTTTGTTTCAAAATCAATGAAAGTACAATATTTTTTGCCTAACCATTTGATCTGTGTGAAAACGCTATAAATGACATTAACAAAGTACATTTTCTTTGATTGTTTACAGACTGAAATGATGTTTGGGAGGGGGGCAATAAAGCCTTGAGCCTTGTAGACAAGCTGCATAATCAAACAACAAAAGGATCTCTATCTGCCAATATGGTTTTGCAGATGGTATCTCAGGCTCAGGGGTCTCTAAAAGTTGCATTTGCTTCTGTTTTCTTTTGTGCTGATCCAATCTGTGACTGTTTCCTGATGCGAACCACATCTGTAGCACCACTACCCAAGTTATTAAAATATAAGATCTTGCATTTAACTGTTGTTACTAAAGAAAAACAACATATTTTTACACTCACTTGTTTTTGTCTCGAGTCAAAGCATCCTGGTAATCGGTGATCCATTGCTAGAAATGCCTTTCAGCCGCACTATTTTTTTCTTGTTGTCAAGGTCATGTTGCCGTTTGCTTGCTTCTGCAACTGGCACTGTGTTGGTACTATCATGAAGCAATAACATAGAAAAGGAAACACAAACAAGTAAAACAAAAGATGACAGCCAGGTAACGTTGATTGTGAGGTTTCTAGTCTCTGCAATTAAATGGTATACTGCTGTGAAACTAAGGAAGGTAAAGAAATACAAATAGTTAACGTGACAAATGTGACATGGAGTAAGTAGCGTATCCAACACAACCTTTGAAAGAAAAAGGTATCATGCTGAACAAAATGTTCCCAGCTGCATGGATTGTTTTGTGAGCATGCAGTGTGTCTATGAAGCCACTTTGTGCACCGCTGTCAGCTGTCGGGTTGATGTGGTGTTGTACAAAGTGCTGTGCCTCTCTCTGAAGTGCGGCAAATTCTAGGCCTGTCAAGTTCTTCTCAATGGTCCTGACCCGCTGCTGCTTGTAATTTGCTGCACGTTTGCTTTAACTTAGTCTGCTGAAGCACATAGTAAATCATTCTAGATGGGAGCGTTAGCGCCTCGGGTGTAATTTTTATTTTTTTTATCTTTCTCATTTGAGCGATGAGGTCTTAAAACGCAACTTTTGTCGCCAGCACTCTGGTAGCAGCTATTAATGATTAATTACCTCTATTTATATTAAAGGAGAAAAAAGACTTCTCCGCTCAGTCTTCTAAACTGCTTGCCGGCTTTATTTTTATTCATTTTTTTTGACTTCACAGTGACCTTGTACCAGCCTACAAGAAGACACAGCCATGGGGAATACGAGCAGCGAGCGGGCTGCCATGGGCCACGGGGAGAAGGGTCAGCGGAGGGACAGCCGAGGTACCAAAGAGGGAGGGGGCCCAAAAATCCTGATGGACAGCCCCGATGATGCAGATATATTTCACGGCGAGGACATGAAGGTACGTTGCGCCGCTGCCTTTGAGACGGGGTCACGTGTGACCATGTTCATTTTGCACCCGGGGAATTGATGGCGCTTGTTTTAGGCTCCTCTGGATAAAGAAGAGTTCCTTGCGTGGCAGCACGACTTGGACGTAGATGACAAAGCACCAACTCTGGACCGACCAACAGTCTTTCGCTGGACCGGCGATGGCAAGGATGTCTACCTCTCCGGGTCCTTCAACAACTGGGTCAACAAGATTCCTCTCATACGAAGGTGAGAGGGGATAGATAGAACCATGTGGTTTTTTTATAGTGTTATAATCCTATATTAATTTGTAGTTTTTCAATGTAAATGCGCTGTCAAGAGAGCAAATTTTCATCTGTAGCCCTCAATAGGAGCACTGTTATGCAGAAATCATTTGCCATTTCTCATTCAAGCTAATACCATTCAAGTGCAAACTTGAAGATTGGTTTCCCATGATAACAATGAGTTATTCATTGACATTCGTTGTCATTTATTAATGAGGCTGAAGAGATGCTCTGTGTTAACTCGATTTGTGTGCGCCAAACGTTTCCCCTTTTGTCATCCGTGTCAAAGTCAGAACACCTTTGTGGCCATTGTTGATCTGCCAGAAGGGGAGCACCAGTACAAGTTCTACGTGGACGGCCAGTGGACCCACGACCCAGCGGAGGTGAGTATTACATTATTAAATCATACCGGATTTATGAGGGAGTTTTTAATTCTGCCTGCGAGCACTGTTCTGAGGGAGGCCACATTCGAGCTACGTTGAATAACAGGAGCAATCCCGTTTCCTCGTACAAATAGGAAAATGATTCATTGTCCAGTAAATGTTTTTGAGAGACAAAGTTTTCAGTCTCGCTTGTGTCCCTAGAAGTCTCCTGTAACCTGCAAATAAAACACTTGTCGTCGACTTAAAACAACGATTATGTATTATATAAAATTCTAAATAAGCGTCTGGTAGGGTTTAAATATCCGCGCTTCAAGTTGTGCATTGTCTCGCATTTCCTTGCAGCCGGTTGTGACCAGTCAGCTGGGGACAGTCAACAACATCATCCAGGTGAGGAAGACGGACTTCGAAGTGTTCGACGCTCTCATGGTGGACTCGCAGAAATGCTCCGACATGTCAGGTGAGTGCTGGACGAGCCCCTGACTGTGATGGGCGGGGCCCCAAAGCCGGTACAGAATGACATTTTCTTTCTTATTTTGAAAAATTCATCCACTATGTCAAAGACACTTTTATTCAAAGTTATGAAATCATGCAGCATGAACTTCAAGTGCTTCAAGTCAAGAGGTTTGATCCTAAATGTTTGGTCATGATTTCGAAACGGAACTGTGGAAATGTTTATCTCCCCCCCTCTACCTCCTTAATCAGACTTCTCCAGCTCTCCTCCCGGGCCATATCATCAGGACGCATATGTTCCTAAACAGGAAGAGAAGATTAAATCGCCACCCATCCTCCCACCTCACCTGCTACAGGTCATCCTCAACAAAGACACTGGGATTTCTGTAAGTAGGTGTGAGGCAGTTTAATGAGGCATAGTCCCAATTATTTACATTTACTGAAATAATAAAACTAATTTTGCGCTTTATCGTCACATACTTGTGGTACATTAACTGGAAATAGTCACTTTTTTGAGAAGCAATGTTTCTGTCATAGACCTTATTGTTGAGCATCAGGCAACGTCTCGACTCAGTAGTTGATCAAGTAAATCTGTAAAAATGGAGACGAGGAATGTATCCAAAGGACTTACACTTCCGCTGCATGTGCAACGTTCATGTTTTCTATGAAAGTAAGTTCAATAAACTTTCCCCCTCTGTTTCTTTTCATATCCAGTGTGATCCTGCACTTCTCCCAGAACCCAACCACGTCATGCTCAACCACCTCTACGCTCTTTCCATTAAGGTAAAAAAAAAAAAAATCAAGCTGACTCGGTCACACCAAGTGTTGTGTATTTTTCCAGCACCTCGTGGCTCCTGAAAGTGTAACAGAAAGTCTCTGTGGTGCCGCTTGAGAAAGGACCAGCTTTGTTGTTTTGAGTAGAAACTGTGAAAGCGCGAGCTGCTGCAGCTGTTAGCGAGCTTCACACATTGCTTGCACAGCAGATTGTATCTATGGAATGCCGACGATGATGATAAAGCTTCTGAAGAGAGGAGCTGAAGGACAGATGCTCACCTTTTTTTATACATTTTTTTTTAATAGGAAAAAAAAACTTAACATGCAAACTAATATATAAATACCAACAATGATGCCATACAAAATACTGTTGGTATTATTTTTCAGCTTAACTTATTGACCTATCTGGAAAGTTGAAGGTATTTTTAGCTCACTGCGCCGATGCAAATGGGCCGAGACGTTAAGAACCGGCAGGTTTGATCCAAACGTTTTCCAGTCGGCTCGTGCACCATCCGACCGTCTCGTCAGAAAGTGTAACGGAGGCACAAGCCGCTCTTATGAAAAAGTAGTAGCGGTCGACATTTCCACCGCGCCGCTGTTGATGGGGATTAGCGAGCGGAGCGGTTTTAGATTAGTGGGCGGGCCCTGCCACTCATCCCTGCACATGGTGATGACTGATAACATTGTTCCCGTCGGCCCGCACGCAACGCGGCTGTAAGCATGCGTTTCATTGTTTCTGACGAGTTGCTTTTTTAGTAATTTATTTTCCCAATCCACGTTGTCTTGTTCTCCCCGGTCACAGGATGGAGTGATGGTGCTCAGCGCGACACATCGCTACAAGAAGAAGTATGTCACCACGTTGCTCTACAAGCCCATCTGATTGAAGACTTTTTTTTAATCTGAGTATGTACACCTGTACACAGTGTACAAAACATCAGCTCAACTTGTTCTTTCTGTTACATAGAGACAGCAGGGGAATTATTTTGTCCTGGATTGGAATCCTGAATTAAGCAGAAGGCTACAAATAGTGCAGAGCTTCTGTTTTGTACACTCCCTGTGTATCCAGTTGTTGTGCACATCTGTTCAGGATAATACATATCACTCGGTCATTCCAATCCCACATAACCTGCCTTTTATTTCTTCACTGATTGCCCTCTTTAGTTATCGGCAACACTGTCTTTGCTTCGTAGACATAGATAGGCAGTAATAATGGAGGTTGGACATTTTGTGAACAGAAATGTAATGAAGAGTGAGTAAGGCTGGGCCATGTGGAGAACATCAAGAACACCAGATTTGAGATCAGTAATGTGGATAAGCTACGAAAGAGTGAGAAAAGGTAACCTTTATAATGTCATGCAGCGTTTAAAAAACACTCGCGCCACATGGCAATATTCAAAAAGAGAAAAATAAAATCTATATATTGCCCAGCCCTACTGGTAACGCTGGGAAAACAGGTCAAAGCACCTCAGATCCACGAGGTCGCTGAGGTGTTTCATAGAAAACATGACGGCGGAGGTGAGGAGGGAATGCACTGCAAGTAGTTCTCCACTGTTTTCATTTGCCTGTTAATCTTGAGAATGTGTTTCGTTATATTTACCGACAAAGCGCACATTTTATCATTTGTGAGAATATTCCATAATGTTTTTTTTCTACTTAGTTTCTATAGTTGGTTGCACTGTTGTGGTCACGATTTACACGAGAGCAGCTTCTTACTTTAGACTGAAACCATAATATATTTTTCTTTGATGAGTTTTGTTATATAACAAATGTATTAGCTTTGCACTATGAGAACACGCGTTTATTGTTAGAGTAGAATATGCATACAGTGTATGTACACTTGCAGCACGAGAATGCATCAGAGGTACAGCGCTGACCCGTCTGAACTGGTCTGCAAGCTGAATCACATTGAAATGCATTCCAGAAATGAACAGTCGCACCAGATAGTTGTTTCCCGCAAGCTTAGTCAGCACGGCATCATCACTTTGTGCCATGGAACGTTGCCAATCTTTTAACAGCAGCGCCACCTTTAGATGGAGGCGGGGGGGGGGGGGTGGGGGGGGCTTGAATTAAATATTGAAGATATTTTGACAAAAAAAGACCAAGAGTCCTGATTTGGGAGCCAGATCATGTAAGATTTGTTCACGTTTGTACTGTTGATGGTCCGTGTGTGTTGGATGAACTCTGGACTGTGCTTAGAGTTTAAAAAAAGTTGTGGCATCTACTTGCATCAATGCATCATTGGTGGAATTGCAATTATCAAATGAGAGCATGATGTTAATGTTCCTTCTCCAGGCCACTGGAGGCTGACAATCTCTTCAGTAAAGATCTCATTTTGTTTGGCTGCAGCGTGGTGATTATTTATTTATACGAAAATGCGAAACGATCAAATAAATCACAGTATCATGAATGTCGTTGACCCTTTGAACCATGCTGGTGTGTACATTTTATTTTTTTCTCCCTAATTTTGAGAGATATTTGTATTAAATATTAAGTTCAAAATTCACATGTGGTTTGTTTGTTTGTTTTGAGCACACTGTTCTTGAGGTCGGCACTGAAACCCAACAACCCCAACATGTCAGCTGATTGGGAAGGAGCGTACAAGCTCCTCAAACACAACATACTGAAATATTTACCTGGACAAACAGATCAGTTGTGAAGTGCCTTCACAATGAGGAGGAAAAAAAAATAAGCCTCTTAATACCTCTTCATTAATCAACAAAAGCCTCTTTGATAATAAGCAAATGTGTATAAAGAGGGTTTCATTTAAATTAAACCAATAAGCTAACTAAAGCCTTCAGGAATGATAATCTTTAGACTAGCACTTTAGAATACTCTGTAATCACCCTCAATTAGGAAAGCTAAGACGCCAAAGAAGTCTAAAAAGGGCCCAAAGACCAGTGTTTATCAAGTTAATCGGTTAAAATAATGTTTTCATAACATCCAGGAAGGATCACAATGCCCGTGTGCAGTTCCCCGTCTCTTTTAAGACCTGAAGAGAGATGTCCCATGCTGATTGGCCAAGAGGAGAAATGCAGAAATGACAGCAAGTACCAAAGAATTAGGGACGTTCATAACAGCCACAATAAAAATTATATATATGTATGTATGTGTATATATGTATATGTGTGTATATGTATATGTGTGTATGTGTATATATGTATATGTGTATATGTATATGTATATATATATATATATATATATATATATATATATATATATATATATATATATATATATATATAGATATATATACATATATATATAGATATACATATATATAGATATACATATATATATGTATGTGTATATAAATATATATATATATATATATATATATATGTATTTATATATGTATGTATATATGTATGTGTATGGGCTATGATAGGACAGTTCACTTCAAAATATTATAAAATACACATTTTTACTATCGCCTATATTCCTATTTATCAATTTCTCTTGTTGCAGCGTGTTGGACGCCTCGGCCGTGGAGATGTCTGCATTCCTTCCAGAATAAGATGTTCATCATGATAATTGTGTTTATTACACTTTACGCTCATTTAACAATTGAGTTGACTAAGAAATACTAAAATAACATTCCGTTTGCAAAATGCTTGAAATGTAGAACACATAAAAAGTGTTGTTTTACCCATGTTATTAGTGTATGTATTGACCTACGGTGAATGCAAACTAAAAGTCAATAAAACAGAAATAACACAGATGTGCCGGGAAATCGGACACACGCTCCTCCACGTCGCTCCTGTTCAGGACACATTCTGTCCTTAACCCCCCTCTTGACCTCATCGCCGCTCATATCACGGTTACTCTGGGATTTTCCATGCCTCTGTACATATGGGGGAACATGTTTGCAGTCTACCTCACATTTATCTGGAGATTGGACACGAGGGTGTGACAAGTTGCTGTCCGACTCGATCACGTATAGATATAAACAATGTAAAGAAGACACTCACAGGCATCGTATAGTACAGTGTGTGTGTGTGTGTGTGTGTGTGTGTGTGTGTGGGCGAGGGGGGTATTTAGATCAAGTGTTGATCAAAAAAGGCTGCAGAAGTAAAAGTATAAAATGTAGAAGGTGGAGCTCATTTGAACATTTTTTTTTGGAGTTGCCACTGATAATTCTTTAAATTGTGGAATAATCTGATAAAAAAAAATGTTGTGGAGTGGAAGTATGTAGTGGTCACAAGGGCCTTGAATTTGTACGAGGCCGTACTTCAGTGAGTGTACTTTTCACCATTCATACATGATGTAGAGTACAGGGAGAGTTCAGGGAGCGTGGGAATTCTTACCTGCTTTTACACATGCTGGTGTCTGTGTACATCTTGGAGTCCATACAATGTGCAGCATGAACAGCTGACAGGGCAGGTCCTATATGATATATATATACACATACACAAAGAGGGGCCTGACGTTAAAGTGAGAGCTACTTGACTCGACCCTCCCGGCACGATGAACCCCCTCCAGGCGCTGCTTCTGTTGGCCGCGGGCCTCTCTGTTGGTGAGTATGACTCCCCAAAATGCTCTATATCTGTATGCATTGTATGAATAATGGACGCGTCTTCTGGTGGAGTGTGAATGGGAGTTCTGACGCCGCCTGCTTGTCGTGCCTCAGCTCACTCGTTGGACTACTTGGCCCTGAACCAGTTCAGAAAGATGATCCTGTGCATGATGCCTGACAGCTGGCCCATTTTCGACTACGCCGACTACGGCTGCTACTGCGGGAAGGGAGGCTCCGGCACACCTGTGGATGATCTGGATAGGTAATGATGCACTATAGTGGCGGGTGGTGGCAATTTCATCATTCAATGCAAAAAAAAGGTTTTACGCATTACTACTCTGCAGTTGAATATTCAACATTTGTTCCCCGAACCCTCAGGGACTCACTGATGTCAGCTGCTGAGTGGTTGAGTGTGAGAGGCTGTGAGGGCTTGAGCTGGTGTAAATATGAATGGGACAGCACTTTGCTGCAACATCACGTGACTACATCAAAAATATTGCGTACAATTGAGTATTTATTTTATACTTTTTATTCACCGATTTGAACATCTTTCTCACGAGATGAGAAGTCATCTTTATATACTTGTTTTTGTTCAAATGAAATATTTGTTAAATATGCTTGCCTTCCTCTTATTCATTAAATGCTGATTTACGAAAAGAGTTCATGAAGGGCTCAAAATGTCCGCCACAGAGCCCTCAGGCACTTTGACAATTTGACAATGGGACACCCGTGAGCCCTTAAGGACTTTGTGGGAGCGCACCTCAAAGTCTGTGAGTTCGTAAGGGTGGAGATTGGGATTGGGCCGAGCACTGACGAGAAAGAGAGATGGGAACGTGTACCCTGGGGCTAAATGAGAGTGGCCCCCTCGTGGATGATTTTTAGGGCGCCGATTGGATAAATTGTATCTCACTCATTTGTATCTTTAATTAGTGACTGCTTATTAGACCCGTCTTTCTTGGGCGAAACAGGATAAGCACATATTTTGCGCAGACATCCTATTTTACAAATCTTATTGGGTATAATCCATAGCTCAAAAACACAAATATTGAGAATTTGTATAATGTATAAATATTAATATTTTTTTTAAAATTAATAATATTATGAATATATATATATATATATATATATATATATATATATATATATATATATATATATATATTATATATACGTGCGTCAAATACCGACGCCCTTTAGGCATGCGCTGTGTTACAAAGTGATCCGACCAGCAACGCCATGTGACCAGCTGGAATGAGAACGTGTTGAAATTCACCTTGTTTTAATCTTGTTTTGTTTTTTACCTGCAGATGCTGCCAAGTCCATGACAGGTGTTACAGTGAAGCCATGCAGCACTCCAAGTGCTGGCCCATCATCGACAATCCTTACACCGAGTTGTACCACTACAGCTGTGACAAGAAAAACAAGAAGCTCACCTGTGGTGGTGAGTACACTGAGACAAAGGGGACTTTCTCGCTCTTTTTTCATTTGCTCATGAAACCTGCAGCCACATTGCAACTACTGGTTCAGTGTCTCGTTCAAGGACACTTCAACATGCCAACTATAGGGGGACCGGGGGTGAAACCGACTACCTTGTGGTTTCAGGACGAACACTCCCCATAAACTGCATGAGAAGTACACAGACAATAAATGTCATTAATAAATTCATGGCGAAATTCCTGTACTTGCATGGAAATGTTTACGTTACGCCGTTAACAGGTTACTTGACTTTTTTTTTGACATGGACACAATAGCATTAGAATTTCTAGCACATATCTATGCATGAAAGAATACCAGATGCATTGTGTTCAGTGTATATAGTGAATGCTAATTTCCAACACCTGTCCACAGGAGGCTTTTTAAAAAATACAGCAGAAATCTCACGGAGACCATCTTTTAGGTGGTGGGGCGTGAACATTTTTCTTCCTCCAAAGTCGGCCTTTTGCTAACCACAGAATTCCTCTGCTTTACCTCCCCCTCCAGCCGAAAACGACGAGTGTGAGATGTTCATCTGCGAGTGTGACAGGAAGGCCGCCGAGTGTTTCAGCCAAGTGCCTTGGCTCCCCGAGAACGAGCACCTGCCCAGCGACCGGTGTCAGTAAAGACCAGACAACTGAATCACAATAGGAATCCACGCTTCAGCACAACATATACATTTTTTGCTTTGTTTTGTTATGTGACAGATGAATTTTACTGAGGATCATTGATGTATCATATCTGTAACCATCCACCATTCCCTCCGTGTGCAGAATTACTCCTGTTGTGTTCGTAATGGCGTCGCCATTCTGTCAATAAACTGAGTCTGATCGGCCTTTTGTCTCTCATGCTGTTTACTGTTCTTAAAAAGCGACGTCTGAACTCAAGTTACCACAGGGGGCGCTGTTGTAATTTCACAGATGTGCTGGGAAACCAGACACTTCCTCGTTTCAAGCCTGGGATTTTCCACGTCTCTGAATGTGTGGCGAAACAAGAACTTACAGGTTGTATTTGCCCTCGTGCTTATGTATGTAGGAGCGTGAGAGTATTACATCATCATGACAAGCTGAACCAAACCAATTGAAATACAGCTGCATGACAAAGATGACGATTCATTCTGTAAATTGATGTCCGCCTGATGATTATTTATCAACCATTCAATTCTGCTTATTGAAGACGTTTAAACAAAAAACAAAAAATAGTCTCGTAAGCCGTGGAGCCTGGAAGACGTTCCAATCAGAGGGTCCTGGGGCTATTTTCCTGTACCGATGTGGGGGCCTTGGGCCAGAGGATGGGGTTTGTGTACAGATTGTAGCACACACATTTGTGATTTTGGGCTAAACAAAATAAATTGTATTGAAAATTGAATTTCAAGAGCATGGCCGGAGCAAATGCAGACACAAGACAATCACCCACTGAGCACCTCCCTCAACCAAAGCCTTTGAGGTGAGCCTTGAACATAACCAGTAACAGCGCTTTTATATAGCGCACCCCAGACCCCCAGATCCTCTCTCTCGTGGTTAGGTTGAGCAACTCAAGCCTGGAGAGACACTCTGGGCTCAGGGTTCAGAGCTTAAAGACTGTGGGAATTCTTCCCTGCTTTTACAGATGCTGGTTTGTGTTTGTTGTCGAGGCAAACACACCTGTGTTGTAAGAACAGCTGACGGGGCAGCTCCCAAGGTCTCGCTCATGATATAAAAAGAGCGGCCTGATATTAGATTAAGAGCTACTTGACTCAACCCTCCTGCCCTCCAGGATGAACACCCTCCAGGCGCTGCTTCTTTTGGCCGCGGGCCTCTCTGTTGGTGAGTACGACTCCACGATCGCACGCACAGTTCCTAGGAACACACGCGTCTTCTGACTTCTGCTTGTCGTCCCTCAGCCCAGTCGTTGGACTTAAAGGCCCTGAACCAGTTCAGAAGGATGATCCTGTGCGTGATGCCTGACAGCTGGCCCATTTTCGACTACGCCGACTACGGCTGCTACTGCGGCAAGGGAGGCTCTGGCACACCTGTGGATGATCTGGATAGGTAATGAACCAGCCTGCTTCATCTTAAAATACAATAAAATATCATTTTCATTGTCCAATCTGATTAAAATGCGTCTTGTTGGACTTTTTATTTTTACCTGTAGGTGCTGCCAAGTGCATGACCATTGCTACAACGCAGCTATGCAGCACCCCGCGTGCTGGGCCATCGTCGACAATCCTTACACCGAGCTGTATGAGTACAGCTGTGACGAGAAAAACAAGAAGGTCACCTGTGGCCGTGAGTACGCCGAGACAAAGGGGACTTTCCTCGGGCTCCTGTATTAATCAAGCTGATATTATCATCTTCTATTATCATGTTCTTACTGGTTTTAACAGACAACATCCCATTTCTTCAGTTCTGACCTCTCTCCACTGGCTCCTAGTTTTAGGAGTGATTTTCAGATTTTGTTGATCCATCTTAAGGCCCGCCTGGGTCTGGCCCCAGATTATATTATTAAAATGTTAACGGCATTTGAGCCAACTCGCATCCTTAGATCCTGTGGTGGGGCCCTCCTGGCCGGTACCAAGTCAAGCTTGAATCAAAGGGTGATCGCACTCTTTTGCCATCATGGCAGAATCAATAACTTCTTTTAAATCACTTCTTGAAACCCATTTTTATAGAATTACTTTGAAGTGATTTCATCCTTTTATGTCTTTTTATGATCTATTATGCAGTCATTTTGTTCCCATGGTTTTGTTTGTATATTTTATATATTTGTTTGTTTTCTACTGTTCTTTTTGGCTATTTGTTTAGTTTAGTTGTATTCAATGCCTCTATGGTATTGTCTTTTTTGTTTACTGCAATTTAAGTTGTGTCTATGCTTTGCTTATCTGTGGTAGCACTTTGCAAACTTATCAAAGGTGCTAAAATTAAGTTATTATTAGTCGTATTATTATGTTATCCTCACTTTCTTTAATTTGTATGAAATATTGGTCAGCATTTTGGTAGTCACAGAGTCTCCCTCTCGCTCCTATATCTTCTTCAGCAAACAACAACGAGTGTGAGATGTTCATCTGCGAGTGTGACAGGAAGGCCGCAGAGTGTTTTAGCGGAGCGCCTTGGATCCCCGAGCACGAGCACCTGCCCAGCGACCAGTGTCAGTGAAGACAGCTGAGATAAAGTGACAGATCTATATAAAGAAAGAAAAATGGTTGTGCATGTTTAGGCTTATTGGGAATATTAACGTGCACACACAGACACAATAATGGGACACCGTTGCTTAGAACCATTTAGTATTTCCTCCTCATTTTCCATGTGCTGATATAACCTTGTTGTTAGGTTTATTGATGTGTGTCTCTCATCATGTCACATGCTGTTTTAACCACAGAGGGCACTACAGTCTTCTATTTCATTTCTAGTTTGCGGGGTGAAAGTGGCAGCACAGACTTTTATGTGTTGGTCTATGTCAGCTGTCCTGTTATGCTTTCTGTAAAAGTCCCATGTATTGTATGTCATATTGGCACTTAAAAATAAATAACTCTGTTAGGAATACAATTAAACTGGGATTGTTTTGTTTTTTTGCTTCAGCTTGTGTGCGTGTAAATGAGGATTTTATAACTTCTTCTTTTTAAATAGATCCATCAGTAAGTCGAGTTTGTTAGCAATATTACTATTACTATTATTATCAAAACCATGTGTGGATTCTGCCAACGGCTACCAGGAGCCACTTTTTGGCAATGGCAATACAAGCACAGCGCTGTGTGAAAAACAGTTCATTTCCAGCTGCTTTTGTGTTGCTGGCAGCACTTGTTATTAAGCCCTCTTCTCTTTAGCCGCTACACACAACTGACGCTTTCGGGTGAGATTCTCGTTGCTTTTATTCAGATCACTTGACACCAGATTTCCAAAAACAGATCCACTGCATCGTTAGTGTATCGGTGTCAGCTAGCCGCCGCCACTAGCTCCCGCACGCCACTCCCAGTGATCCCAGGCGCAGCACACTGGATGAGTGAAGTAGCTTCAGGCCATTGTGCAGACAGCACTAAGCCAGCAACCGTTAGCTGGCTGCTTGGCCGTGAGCCAGCTACCGGCCGCTGCTGGATTACAGATAAAATGAGAAAAACGACAACTGCAAAGAATCCAAAAATAGATACTGGACCCCTTGAAGGCTGTTTTCAAATCTAACACCTTACGCAAGTATGTGCGTCTCTTTCTTATCATGGTGTCATTAGCTGTTGGTAGACACGTTTGGAGCCACGTTACAACGAATGAGCAGAACTTGCACCTCGAATGCGTAACATTATAATTAATGGCATCGGAAATACCGGTTCCACCACCTTATTACCATAACGTACTGCGAAACAAACAGGTTACATTTGTAGGTAATTCAAGTTCCTGAGAGGAATGTATGTTCCAGTTATGAGGAACGCCCTTATTATACTTTGAAGAACAGTTGTGATAGTTTTAACAGGTGAGAGTACTGTGTTGCGTGACTGAAGCGTTGTTGTTGTACGTCATGAAGTCTCTCCTGAGATCATTATCTCCCTGAGGCGTATCCAATAAATAATGCTACGTTACCATTGGAATGGTATGTTCTTAAACAAGTGAATGGTGCATAATTATGTCAGAGATTATGGGTTGATGAAAGGCTTGGTAATTTACCTCCATGGGTAATTAGCAAACAGATCAGGCTATTCTTATGTAGCGTTCGTAGCTCAAACTGCAAACAATGTATGCACTGTAATTCATAGATACATAATTCTAGTAATCAGAAACCAGGAAGTGTGAAGAACGACAGTTGATGGGTCAAATAAAAACATGAGACCGCCGTCGTTGATTTCTAGTTCACGTATCTTATTTGATCACAAACCAAAGTGTTTTTTAAAACATAACCAGGTATTTTGGTTGCCTAGACCTGACTAAGTTGATTCCTTTTGAAGAGAAAGGTTTATTTTAAAAAGGACGTATGGCGAGACGCATGGACGCGTCTTTCTGGACCTTCACGGAAAAAGGCGCAATAAACAAAGAAGAGCTTTTTTTGTAAGATATCGTACTAACCACTGGATTAGGATACGTTGTACATTTCACTATAGTTGTGCGTGATAACATGTCTTGTGCTCTATGGCTTTCTTTAGCTTATCTTTCCTTGAACACCGGACACCGGCCTCATGAATAAATAAGCTCTTCAGGGTACAAGGTGGGTAAACCTGCTGCAGGAGAGAGAAGGCGGCACCCGCCTGAGAGAAAAGAAAGTGAGGGACAAAGAAACAAGTACGACAGAGAGGTGACTAAGAAGGAGTCGAAAGCAGACAGAGACACTTTTCTCACCGCGACTGCAACATTATGTAACGGAGGACTCCACCCTCGGTGTGTGTAAACAACATCGAGGATCGTGCAAGGAGTAACAAATCTCGACGTGTTGTTCCAACTTCCAGGGGAGTGTCCAGGAGTTCTTTTACTTTGTTGACTTGTTCCCTCCAGTATGATGAATGATGAGCCCACATGAAAAGGAACACCGGGAATAACGCCAGGAGCAATAACGCCCGTGAGAAAGCACATCGGTTCAGTCAGTTGTTCAATTGGAGAGAGAAAACAGAAAGGTTAGCAGCTGTGAGCTCAGAAGGTTCCCACCACAACATCACCTCTCTTTGTGTACCGATACGCGTGTTTTGGTGTCATGTTTTTTTTGCTTTTCCTCAAGGGCCCCCTGAATCTTGATCAAGGCTTATGTGTCACGATACACAATGCACACTGACAAAAATAAACACATTGCCAACTTTAGGCTGCATTTCTATGAAGTGGCATGTGTTAAATGATTGGGATTTAACTTCTGCAGAGCGAAGGGAAAAAAGAAAGCAAAGCTCCTTTATAAAAATAATTTAATCACAACGGTGACACAGGATGTATGGATCACATTTTGACAGGGTAGATCTTCAGCCCATCCAACACTCGAGGCTCACACAGCCATTACTCTGTTTTTAAATACGTGTTAATCCATATAGTCACATTATTGTTCTCACAGTTCACAGTTTATTTTCATTTGGTTGACTCGGCTCGATAACGTCCTCTGAAGGTGGTGCGGATCGGCAGAGTTCTGCTTGCCGGGGGACACGTGCAAAGGCCACAACGCTGGCCGCTGTTGGGACAGCGTGGGGTGACAACGGTAGGCGTCGCCTTGGTGACCGCTCCATCCGCCTGTTTCCACGCACACCTTGTAATTCTGCCCCCCGTTGTCGTCCCAGTGTGGCGCCGCGCCGGGTCGCGGCCTGAAGGCCACGCGGAACTCCACTCGCTCCGCTGGATCTTTGCTCTTCGGTAAGCTGAAGTCAAAGGCGAATATGTCCACATCGGAACTCCCGAGGCGCTGCTGCTGCAGGAACGTGCAGGGAATGTCATGGTGGCTCCGCCAGGAGTCAAAGGTCACCCGCACGTGCACGGCCTTGTCAACGCTGACATGGTTGACGCGCACTTTGCCGCTCAAGGAGTGCTCCGAAACGTTGCAGCTCTCCAACTGCACGCACGCAAGGGAGGCTTGAGAGGCAAGCGCCGGCCGGGGCAAACTCAGCCGCAGCCTGTTGCGCTGCAGTTTGTCGGAGGTGGACTGTTGGCTTTGCAGCTTGGCAAAGAAGGGTCTCCTCGCCAGCGTGGAGCCGGCGTAAGAGGGCTCCGAGACAAACAGCCGCACGGCGGTGAGAGCCAGTCCCACGGTGTCGGCAAAGACCACGCGCTTCTTGCTCGGACCGCCGGTGCCGCCGTCCCTGCGGAAGCAGCTCCGGTGCTCTGAGGGCACGGGGGTGGAGAGCCGCGGCGAGGACGAGTAGATGGGGGGAGAAGAGGGAGCGGTGGAAGAGTAAGAGGAGGAGGAGGAGGAGGAGGGAAGCAGAGGGTAAAGGCCGGTCAGCTGGTGCCGACGTGGTGTGGCCTTGAGGGGAGACATGAACAGCAGCTGGGAGAGAGGTTGCCGCTGGCTGAGGCTCAGGCACACGGCGAGGTCGACGGGCGTCACAGCCGGCTGACTCCCAAAGGCATGGAGGACTCTGAGGAGGAAGACATGACGGGGTTTAAAAGGAGATCTACCGTCACGAGGATACTGTTTCACACCCAAGTGCGTTGTAATTGCAGTAAAAGGAGTTCAGTCAAAAGCATAATTAATAGCTCACCTCGCACAACTCATTTTCAGGCTGTAGATGTTACCGTAAATCTGGCGTCCTTGCCAGACACGACTGTTGTTCTATCTCGCTCTCTCTCTCTCTCGGGAGGTTGTGTGTATGTATGGAGAGTTTTCAAACGAGGCTGAACCTTCTCTGACATCACATTACCATATTGGTAGAGTTTAGCCAATGGAGTGCAGCACCTTTGTTTATGTCCTGCCCACAAACGCACTGCTGCATGAAGGGCAGAGCCTCGCAGCTCACCTTTCATGGAATTCCGCTGCCGTGATCGAATCAAACTTTTGTCTTTTTCTGCATGTAGATACAGAAGATGTTGTACCCACTGCAGTTCAGACCAGATACATTATATAGTATAACACACCAAGATTAGAATGAATACATGTTTCCCACTCATTAATTATATGAAATGAGTTGAAAGTAAACCTTATAAGTAACTTGAACTTCCAGATGATGTGCATTGTTTTAATGAGGGCAGGCCCTTTGCTCGACATGCTGATTGGATGAATGTGTGAATGAAACTCTAGAGGATGCATTAATGGACAGGGAGTGGGAACAACCCTTCTTGCTAATAGTGTTGTATTGAAATTGACATTTTGAATTTAATTAGTCTATATTCCTGAAGGCCAATGTATGCCTTCAACACATCAATTAAAGCAGATCAGAAATGCTTAACACGAGACAATTACCAGCTTCAGCTGTTTTCAGGAATGGTGCTGATTACACTCAGTATGACGTCATGTGTAGTAGTAATAATGATATTAGCTCCACAAACTTTTCAGGCCGTGTGGTGTATCGGACATATTAAAATATATCCGATACTACTAATGTGTCAGGTCAAAAGTTTTCTATTGGCCCAAAGAAAAATCCAAGAAAATTGTGTTTTCAGTCGTGTGTGTGTGAGTGTGTGTGTGTGTGTGGCTGTGTGTGTGCGTGTGCTTGCATGCATGCGTGCCTGTCCACGGCTAACCTTATATACATGACCCATCAGCCGGAAATATATTGTGGGCTCATTCATGGCGAGGGCAGATGACAAACTGTTGCCAAGACGTGCGAGTGGAAAATGTAGTCTAGACGGTGACAGTTTAGGTTTTTATTCATCCGATCAAACATGACATCAGTCGTCCTTGGGGACACACGAGCTGAGTGCACCTTTTCTAATTAATACAAAAACAAATTAAATGAAATGTCTACATTGCTGAACAGAGGCTTGTGTTTACTGCAGGCTGGGAGTTTTCACCCTGCTGCACCCTGGACAGCGAACACAACA
This sequence comes from Clinocottus analis, assembly GCF_023055335.1. Classification (NCBI taxonomy): domain Eukaryota; kingdom Metazoa; phylum Chordata; class Actinopteri; order Perciformes; family Cottidae; genus Clinocottus; species Clinocottus analis. The sequence goes on along the minus strand of NW_027175854.1, from coordinate 10,408,522 downwards.
TTCCAATGATGAAACATTGGGTAGAGTTCAGTCGGTAATCCAGGGAGTTGTGACAGAATTTAAGAAACTGCCTCAGGTTGTTTTTTCAGCAACTGGTTCAATCACGGTACGCTCGCTCAATCACATTTTAGGAGGCGATATCGATCAGGTTTGGGGATCCGTCCAGAAACTAAAGGTCCACCCTGTTCTCTGATGTTGACTTCCAGCTGTTCCAACTGGAAATGTTTCTTTTGATAAATGTCTTCAGGAGATTTTGATTGAGCAACACATTCAACGATAACACACCTATCACTCTTTGAACCGCTGACCTTTCATCTATTTATTCGTGCATATTCATATATATATATATATATATATATATATATATATATATATATATATATATATATATATATATATATATATATATATATATATATATTCATTTTGTTCACAAGTACAGTTCCCAGAGCACACATACTTCTTACTCTGATACTTCTTACTATGATTCTTATCATTTAAAATGACAAAAATGACAGAAAAAAAAAGATGTTTTCTTTTATTGTCACTCTGCTGCACTGGTTTTAACTGGGCTCCATGAATTTAAAAAAAAAAAAAGTATAAATTGAGATTTAAAATATGATGCAACAACTATGACAACAAAATGATGTAGAGTAATACCTCAAATATACATCTCAAAACAAAACAAGCAACAACGATGTTGCATCCCATACAGAACATGTAAGCAGTGCACTTCATGAACAAGGGAGTCTCTTGTGTCCTTATCAGCCTAAAGCTCTTCAACTCTTCTCAGATGAAGAGAGAGCAGAGCCGAGAGCTGCCGCGTCAGCATGCTACAGTATAAACTCACTGTACATACTCCAGTGCACACAGCCTGGCATGCCCTCTGTGCAGACTTGCACGGGTGAGGCGAGGTCACCGAAAACTAAAGCAGTGAGTAAGGCTTTACACATTCCTTCCACCGCAGTCAGCGTCTCCGTGTTCAGTCTCTCTTTATCGCTCGGTCTGTCCTGCAGCTTCTCTGGTGGCAGAACATGCCATTCAGCTCCCGTCGTCGAGACAATGGAATAACATTTAACGCGCCTCCTTATATCCGGTTGGCGTTTCGTCCCACCTGCTTGTTTCTCAGGTGTGTCAACTGCTTCTTGAGGGTGTATTCTGTACACTCGACATGGCACACAGCACACACAACACAGACTGTTTTAGGGATGAATCATGCTCAGGTGTGCGTTGGTGAAGTTTGAATTCACACCTAAATAGGGTTACAAATGTTAAAAAAAAAGAACGCTTGAAAGAACGTGAAAATTAAATCCTACCATTTCACCAAACCTTTAAAGTTGTGGCTGTGTGCCCAGTATGCCTTTTTATAGCAGGGATGAAACTTGAGTATCACCTTTATTGCACTTTTATGCTATAAATGTTCAGCATTCTATGAGCGTGGCCTATTTCCTCCACAAGCTGTGTCTCCACAAATGTGCCTTACCCCCTCCCCCCACCATTTATTTTTACGGGCCCATTTCCGAACATGCCCCACTTATCAGTTTAGATCCTGTCATGCTACTCTAGTATTCTAGAAACGCTGTGTGAACAGTTTCTTAAGCCTATATTGGGACAAATGAGATTCAAAAGTTGTCCTTAGGGGTTGGTCACAAACCAATTTAATCAGGATTTGTTTCTCATGCCGAGAGCAAAAGTGAGTGCCTTTCTGTCAGAGAAATAAGAAATTGTGTTAAATTCTGTTACACTTGATCGAACAAATACAAAGAATTCATTTGCTGCTAACTTCATGCTCGGCATAATAATATCCCACTTTGTGGCCTCGTATCATAACCTACACTTTCTCCAGAGGTGCTGGAGTATCAAATGGAAACTTTCCTTTTTCCACTTGTCAACCCAGGCACTCGTCTTGATAAGTCCTTCCATTATCATCATCATCATCATCATTGTTAAGAAAGAAGGGCTCAGCTGTATATGCTGCTGGGCATATCTCTTCATCATTCAGACACGGTTCAGTCTTCCATCATCGACGTTACACAGGTGCTGCGTTCTGTCTGACTTCTCTTACTGTCTCGTTTTTTGGGGGGTTTTCACCCCAGGCGTCTTGATTCCAGTACACCACGCAATGAAATACATTGATCTGTAATGACTGCCCCCAGCCTGTTTCTCCTCCAGGTCATTGAGAAAGTCATGATGCATACCAATTGGCTGATGTCTGCCGCATGCAGATGTTCAATGAGCTCACATAGAGTCATACGGCGTGCATCATTAATCTCAGTTTAAAGTGTCTGTCTGTCTGTCTGTCTGTCTGTCTGTCTGTCTGTCTGTCTGTCTGTCTGTACCTGATTTCTTCATGTGGCACATGTGTCATCGCGGGCTAAATTGGATTTAGAGAAGACAGTGTGTGAAGACAGAAGAAGTGTTTGTGCTGTTTTTTAACATCAGTGTTGTAACCTCACCAGTACGCCCTCATGAACATTTCAGACAGGCAGACTCATTGCATTATCATGCATGGAATGTAGCAACCACCTTTGCTGGTAGTTTACTTCCATATCTCCGTTTTCTGCTATACATCGACTCTTTTTCTGCTTCTTTCTACTGTACACTTTCAGTGGCAAATACTGTACTTTTCACTCCACTACATTTGTTTGAAAGCGTACTTATTTTGTCTCCGCACTAACTGCCAGACTGCCTCATACTAGTTTGACTTAAATGCATTTTGTACCATAAGTCTCTGCAACTGCTGCTTAATAAGGAATCAGAAAAATCCACAAATTAGCCGCACCGATATTTAAGCCGCATGGGTCAAAGTATCGGCTTATGACCTGAATTTTACGCTGAAAAGAAAAAAATACAACCAAGAAATAAATTCCCATCGTATTTCTATGTAGCAATAAGACTTTATCAGTCCCTGCTGGGTAGCGATGGGAAGATCGGATCATTTTACCGACTCGGTTCTTTTAATCTCGTTCAGTAAAAAAACAAATCTTTTTTTGAGAGGACTCGTTACTTTCGAGTCCTTGTTCACGAACGACACATCACTACTGCTGGGTAATTTACAAACTACCCATCACAATATTCAGTTAAACATATAAAACATTGAAGTCATAAACACATAAATGCATCAATAATTATACCAGACTTACTTTTGCTATTTTGTGTATTTTCTATTCATAGCACTTTTGTAGTTTTACCAAAGTGACATTTTCAATGAAGGACTCTTGTTCCCGAGTATTTCTACTCGGTGGTCTGTACTTTTACGCCAGTGAAACGTCTTTCAGCACCGTGTTCGTCCTGTTTACCGTCGTCCGTGTTGAACCGCGTGCTTGAGGACACACTGCCCCATCATGCTAGGAAAATCAAACATTGATTATCAGTATCAAGTTTTAATGCCGAGCAAACTCGCTCGCTGCTCTTTGGCCCAACACTCATCAGACATCACCTGCTGTTGAACTGAGACCACTGAAAGTTTACATTTTAATGTGGGTTCTATACCTATAATTGAATTCACTGATGGGAAATACAAAATTAAAAAGGCCAAATTGATAGGTTATTTGTGGTTTCAATATTTGTCTATATCTATTTATGACTGCAGGATTTTCACAATTGAAATCATGATTGAGAAGTGAAGGCATTTCTATGCTTGCTTCTGGAAATATAAATGCACTGTTGCAAACCACTCGACTGATATTTCTGCTTAAAACACTTTTGAAGTTTTCATTTTCAAATCCAAAACGCCTCAGACACTTTAAGACTCAAGTCCATACTGGGGGAAATAAATAAATAAATCGCTATAATAATAGTATCTTCAAAGCCAAAACTTTATTTCTTTTGGTGTGGGGGGTGGGGGAGAAATAACATCTTCAAAGCTCAAACTGCATTTCTGCCAGCAGAACGATTAGGATTCCGCTTTTAAGAGGAACGAAGAGAGGGGTTGATGTAAGCTTGCAGGGCTCGAGCAGGAAATTGCTTCGTGTAACCCCATTACCACCCCGCGGGACCTCCATCATCATTTGTGCTGACTGTGGATACAGCCAGGAGGGATGCGGGTGTAGCACCCCCCTGTGGGAGGAGGAGGGAGGACTCCTCTCCACTGTGAGGGGCAGGCGAGCTGCAGTGTTACGTAACAGGACAAGAGCTCCGTGTCGCTAATCCTGAAGTGCTGGGGGGCGACGCGACATTTTCATTGTCGGTCTCTTTTCCTTCGTTATCAAATTCTGAGCTCTCACACATTAGATTATTAATTGTGTGTGTGTGTGTGTGTGTGTGTATTTGTGTGTGTGTGTGTGTGTGTGTGTGTGTGTGTGTGTGTGTGTGTGTGTGTATGTATATATATATATATATATATATATATATATATATATATATATATATATATATATATATAAAGGTGTGAATTCCTCAGTGAGTATTTCCAGTGGCTTGTGAAACAGAAACAGGTGTATTTAAAAAAAAAAAAAGATTTGATGGACATATTTATGGATGTTGCAATGTAATATATATATATATATATATATATATATATATATATATATATATATATATATATATATATATATATATATATATATATATAAAATGCATGAACTCATTTCCAAATAAACTTTTGTCGTTGTCAATGTCTTTATTATGTCGATTTCTTTGTCGACCGCTGGTACAAACAGCAGAGGGAGCGGACGGGGTCGCGTCGTCTTTTGTGAAACGCCTCCACAGCGTTAGAAAAAGAGATGTGACCCGACGTCACAGCGCTTGGAGACATCAAAAGAAAGAAAACAAAGAAGTCCACCGATTTGAATTAAAACATCCGCTCCATCGAAGCAAAGGCCTTTCCTTTTCCCGCTTTTACTGACGGAAGGGCAAACGTCGTCTTTTCAATTCACGCTAGTAGCTTCCGGGAATGTTCTGATATTTGAGTGTCTCAGTCTTGAATCCATTCAGCTATGCAGAGTTGGTTTTGTGTACTTTGGCAGTTCACTGTGATCACATCACAAAGACAGACCTTTTCAGCTAAATGCATGTCCTTCTGCTCGGTTTGAAGAAGAAAAAACCCCACTGATATAGCTTAGTATGTCTATGCACAAGGATGTTGACCTGCTGCAGCTTAGTTAGGGTTTCTGCTGGTGGGTGGGTGGTTTGGGTTGGGAACACAGCTGACATGAGTAGAGTATTAAAACATACTAAGCAGTTTGGAAAATAAATACATTTTCTGCTTCTTTCTCCTTTTCCCCTTGTCAAACAACTAACTAAATGAATTCAACTTATTCTACTCCGAACACATTACAGGGAATAATGTTTGTGGGTGTGGCTGTGAACGCTGTGCAAGAACAGCCTGTGTTGTGAGCTGTGAGATACTTAGTTAGGTTAAGGCAACACATTGCTTGGTTAGTTAAAAGTTTGAAAAAAAAAACATAATTGTTTGTGTTAAAGTACTGAACAAACTGAACAAAGTAATGAAACTAACTTGAATAAAGGACCACTCTTGCTGGGTTTTCTGACGTGATGTTATGTAACATTACGAGCAATGTTAGTTTGTTCCACCCGTTCGCTTCGTGGGCTTTCAGGCTTTTTATCCTCGTTATCATGACTTTCAACGGTTGCCTGTATGTAGATCACGTCAACATGGCTTGAAAACGGATGTAGTTCCCCTTTAAGTAAAAAACACGGCTCCTTCTTCCATCAACTGCCTTTGGATGAGCGAGTTTTATGCCTGTGGAAGTCCATTTGCATATCAGAGTGACATTAATGTACCCAATGTCTTCCCTGGAGGTTTGGGAATCTACGATTTCTATGTCATAAAAGTGTAAAGCAGCAGTGCTAATCATTAAAATATGACTATGACAGAGAGAATCGTGTTACATTCAGCAGACTGAACAAAACAGTGAATGCCAACACGTCACTTTCAGCTGAACGTGGTACGGGGAAATCAAAGATTAATCTGTGAGTTTTGCACCGTTGCCTTATATCACAACAGACAAGTTGCCCTTTTTTCTCACTGTTAGTAAAATCAAAATGAATAATGCATATATTTTACAGCTGGCTTTGTTGGGGGCATCAGAGATCTGAGTAGAGGTAAACTCAACAGTGGGTCTTGCCAGGGGTCCTCAGCATGTGGAGGCAGCAGCTGGGACACCCGGGGTCCAACTCTGCCGTCTATGAAGTCACAAGCATGGATGTGAAAGCAGGACCGGGAAGCCAAGCTGCTCGTCCCCCTTAATCTGGTACACTAGTTTCCTGTCCAGCTCTTCCATCATCCTCATGTCGCGGCCCGACCCCATCTGCCGCGCCGGCCTTTCTATTAATGAGGATGTCATCCGCCACTGAACATCAAGCATTGCATACAGTAGGGTAACATATCTATCAGCAACGGCGAGGATAACAGACAGATTTGCAGAAAGTGTCGAGGGTGGTTTATTTTTTTGGGGGGGGGGGAGAATACAATATGGAAATTAGCCGTCTGTGTTTGTCGAGAATCAATTTGTTTGGATCAAATATATCTGGGATGTGAGGAGCTCGCCGCCGTGCTCCGGCCATCTTATAGCATCTGTGACCTTCCACCAGGAGCTCCTGACTCTCACGGATATCAGCAGACAGCCCCGTGTTTTAATACGCAGTCGAGCCAAAATGACATATTTTCGAACACAAGTCACATCGCTATCACTGTCAATCGTTATGGGGGAGATCCATGACAATCGAAATGTTATGTGCATTTCTAAAAATAAAGTTAGTGGAGCAATAAATGGAAAGACGACATAAGATATGCCGAACAGCTGCGTTCTCCATAAAACGCTTTGTTTCCTTCTGAAATATATCGGAAACAATGATTGAACCCAAACTTATGTGACACGCGAACCCTCTGAAGACAGAAGCTGCATTGTGTCATAATGACTGTGATGTTAACATGTGGGAAATGAAATAAAAGATACACGCCATATCCCTGGAGACCTTAAAACACTAATGTCGCTCATGAAACACATGATAATAATGAGGTTTCTATTGAAGCTTTATGTGATTTTTTTTCCAGTGCGGCTCCATCTACTCATATTGTCCCATTTTCAAAGGGAGCGTAAGTGAGTACACGTGTGCATGATGAATAATGTATAGCATTATTATAAACTCACTCCTTGCTGCAGGACTGAAAACGACAAAAGCGACGTTCCACAATGCCTTAATTGCGTGCAATCCCATCGACATTTATTCCTTAAAACATAACAAGATAAATGCACTCAGAGTACATTTCCCTGTCTGTAATCCTACAGAGGATATTTGGTGACTGAGAGAAAGGGAAGTGGTCAGGGTAGCCCCCTTCCACAAGTAATAGTAACTTATATTTTGATGTTACATACGCCCAACCTGGACTGAATTTGTCTTGGTGCACGCTCTATCAAAAAGCTATCGCTCGGTTCCTGCACACTTTTCCTTTTTTTTTCTCTTCCTCATCCCAAAAGTGTCACCTCCAGCTAAGCCTGGAGATTGAAACGACGTGAGACACTGACACCCGCGAGAACTGACACCACTGTCACGCTCCAGATCTTGAGACGACGGTGCATACTGAACATATATATTAGCATAAGAAAAATAAAATGACTCTACGGTGGCCTTGACGGGATTTCTCACCACCAACGTCTGCCTACAAGCATGGAAATGTATTTATTTTTTCATCTACATCCTCTGCTTGCCATCAGTGCATCGCAACAGGAGCTGGGCTTTGTCAGAACAGGTATAGCATGTCCGACCTATAAAAAAACTTTTTTTACCCTCCGGGGAGTGGAGCATGAAGCTGACTTACTACCCTCCGTGCTTTACCTTTCTTCAAGAAAAACTATGTAAATATGTTTTATATCAACATTGTATCTCGTTTGCAGAAACGCCCAAGTCCACATCATAAACTTTGTGAAAATTATCCTCATAAAGCGGTTAATAGGATATCTTACAACAATTCATTCCTAATTTTTCGTGCAAAGCGTCTCTTCCGCTCGTTACATTCAGACCACCATTTAAAATATGCTTCCATCTTCACAGGATACAACTTGGACAGATTGAGGCAACAGATCGATTCGGGAAAGGTTAGTAAAATAGTTAGTTAAGTTTAGTCAGAGACGTACGAGGCGTTACTCCATTAAGAAAGTTACACAACAAATAAATCAACTTTGACTTTGTTTGACCCAAACAAGCAGGACCGGGAAGCCAAGCTCCACTTCCACCTGCCCTGTGGCTCTTTGGGTACTTCCTGTTTCTTGATTATATGGATATCATACACATTGATCTACAAATTGGAGTGCATTCCTTTTTATTTATGCAACAAAAATACTTGGTTGATGGTTACAGTTGTTTTAGGGTAAATAACTGCTGCTCCTGGCGGACTCCCTTACATAACATGATGTAACGTGTAACAAAGTACAAAGTCAATGTTGACTTCTGGTGTCCTGGGTTCGTTTGGCCCACAAGCCCTTAGTGGACTTACTTGCCTGGAGAACTTTCTTGACGTGCTTTCACACACCCTCCACACAAGTACAGGAATACATAATGGACAGAAAGTGACCCTTGACACACACCTGAATAGGATTTTCGACCTCTTTGGGTCTTTACTTGCTGCTTCCTCAGACCTCTCATTATCACTGAATGGATTTTTCATTTCTCATTTTCACTTCTCATTACCACGTGCCTTGTACTAACTATGTCTTGTGGACACTACTGTTGTCGATTCCTCTGAATGATCAAACCGGTTCACCATCACTGAGTGATAGCAGAGAGAAGGGGGTGTTCATTGTGGACAAGGGGAAGATGTTCTTTTCGCGTGAACTGTGAAATTCAATCAAAAGAGCTGGGATTATGGGCTTACTTACTGTACCCGAATGGCCTTGTTATTATCTGAGGGAATTGGAAACCAGCACGGTCTTTGGCTGCTGCTCGTCTGGTTCACCGTTTGATGAGTTGCGTGGCGGAGTGACCTTTTGTTTCTCGCCATCCTATGAGGCCTCTTGGACACCTGTGGATCCGCTGCCACTCTGAAATGGTTTTTCCTATTTTAGAAATGCATCTTTTCTGTTTTATGATACAATAAAAAATCAACAACGGAGGGTGCAAAAACAGCAGCCATTTGAAAGATGGTGTTTCAGGTGAATAAGGGTGTCACAAATAAATAACCCATGAAACATGCCCATCTCATTAGTCATATCAAGTTATCTCTTTTTTTTTTCAATCACGATAAAAGCCAGAAAATACTGTCAACAGCCATAAAAATAATTTGGCAATTTTCAAAAATAAAAATGTTCTTCTATAAATGAGATTATGAATGCTATATGATCACGCCCCTTCTTACAAAACCTTCAGAATATTGATAGGAATGAAATTATTAGAGTTTGAGGGAAAAAAACAAGATTTTGATGAAACGGCCTTCACATGTAACATTATATGCATTTGACTGAAGTTGAGGAAGGTAAAACATTTCAGTAAAAGATATCACCTTGAAACTTCCCCAGACGACCGACATTAAGACTCATTCTAACAGTAGATAGTTCAACTTGTTCATCTGGAGAATCTCAGTGCATTGTCAGAGGTCAGCAATATTCCAGAACCAGATGTGTCCTAATTTACAGACTGACGGACCGTTTTGCCAAACATCTGTGAGTGCTGAAGGTTTTCTGTTGGGTGTACTTCCACAGCTGGGGAGGAAATGGACCGCTCAGGTGAATCCAGGTGAAAGTTACGGACCTTTAAAGCTTCCACCTATTAAATCCAAACAAACCTTGTTGGAAGATATTTGAAAAAAAAGGAAAGTGGCAGATAACTTCTTACACAAATATCTGATTTTACATGTGTATAACATCATTTTTCCTACAACTTGTTTGTAAGTGGGATTGCAACATCAGAGAATGAAAAAAAACTCTCGGCTTCCAATGCTTCTCATCTTGTATCTCGTCAGATCTAATAACTCAACCACACACACACTAACAAATTAGAGCGAACAACATGTTTACTCATGCCTGATTTACCCAGAATCCACTTAAAAAGCTGGTCTCCATGTGCATGCTCTATCTCTTGGCTCCACTCGATGGCAGTAGAGCATCAGTCATGGCGATTAGCACGAACCTCCTTTTCTAGTCTGCATCATTGAGAACCATGCACGAAACATACGCACAGCAAACACAACACTTCTTCTTCTTCTTCTTCTTCTTCTTCTTCTTCTTCTTCTTCTTCTTCTTCTTCTTCAGCAGACCCACAGTGTGGCGTGGCACTGGTGCGTTTTTCGTGGCTCCGGCTTAATCAGCCTCATGAAATACTTTCCATAAAGGCATGCAACTTCTGTAACCTTGGACAGACTATATCAGCAAGTGATGTATGCTGTTGGGAACTTAAACAACAGCCTAACTGTAGGTCCTCTGCCAGGCACTTAATGCACCGAGGGCTGCATCTTGGCAGCGAGCAAACAGAAATTCTCACAAATTTCAACAAGTTCCATTTTAATATATTTCTTTTTCTACTCTTGGTAATGACCTAGATGTTCTTGCTTGGCCTAGAAGAAAATATCAATTTGGTAAACTGAAAACATTAAAACATTATGTAAATATCAAATTACGCCAGAGCACTTCCTATACGTGGCTGGTGAGGTAGTATGAAACGTTGCCCCTGGTGCTGGAGTAGAATACACACAGTCTCCAGTGTATTCGTATCAAGCTCGGCGGCTGCAATACCACGATGCTGCGGTGGAAACGTATTTATTGCACGATAGGAAGTTCCCATGTGGTGGCTTTAAGACGACTGCATGTAAATAATGCATTCTAATCCCCGCCGAGCTCCAGGGGGAATGCAAACATCTCGAGTGTTATGTGGCTCCATTCGACGCATTCTGCGGTCGCGCGGCACAGTGAGTGTTGACCTTGGGGAAGGTAATTTGAGACAGTTTATAACCTGTAACGCATACGTGATCCCCGTAGGCATTGCATTGCGGAGTCTTCCTGTTTCATTCCAGTGTATTTCTGCATTATTGTGACACTGTGAGCCTCAGACTGAAGGACAGTGAAGGCTGTTGCTTCAGGTCCAAAGGTTGGCACGCACAAAAGAGCCGTGGTGGCCCTGCACTAAACAAAGCATATAAAAAAAGGCAAGACTCAGAAATATTATTTAAGCAATGTGTTTTCACCCTGAAATAAGAAAAATAATCCTGCTGTCATTTCAAGACAACATAACCCCGGGTGGGAAAGGAAGGATGCAGCAGAAAGCATCTGGGAAAGAAATATGTTCTGAGCCTTAATGCAATCAGTGGAGCTAATATATCTGATTTTACTGCTCTCCACGTCATTGCGAGTAAGTCACCCTCCGCCTTGAAAAGACACAGTCGGATTGGAGCTTCTTTCGACTGAAAAGAGACGTGCGAGGGAATTAGACACGCAGGTAGGCAGGACCGTATTAAAAATTCGCCCATCTACTTCCTCATTCCCTATGATGCCGTTTGATCTCGCCCCTTTTATTCTCCGTGCCCTGGTTCTTTTACCCCCACCGCTATCTCATTTCCTCTTTATATCAAAAATAAATATATAAAATTCTCGAACCCCATGGAATTATTGTGCAATTCCAGGGTACCTAAATGGAGTTTAAAATCATCTGAGAATCACATCTCAGGAGGAGGATTGCAGTCATATCTTGGCTCCTTTTGTTTGGTAATGGACAGGCAATTCATTCGGTGGATGAGTGGGGAGAAAATGTAATTGCACTCTTGCCTGCCCTTTAGAATAAAATCAAGAAAGTGGTGATGATGCTGATATAGCACACTTACAATTCAATGAAATTATATGATATAGTTAATTAAGATTAGTGAAATGAAAGTCTGAATCATTAATTGTTGTTAAATTAATAATCACCGATCTCTATCATCACTGCCCATGAAAATAAATAAATGCAGGATTTAGAATGTGGAGATTTGACACTAGACATAAAATAAGCAATTAGGAATAAATGAAAGACAAAGTGTTACTCTATGTGTCTACTTTGAATTCTGAATGCCTTGAGTGAGAAATAACTTTTCTTCAAAACTGAAATCCTCAGTGAAAAGATGTGTCTGCAGACAGGGTTCTCACCTGGAGGTATCGTGTTTTTATAAGATAGCGCTGTTATTTAAACACCTTTGTGGTGCCGCCTTCATATCTGCGCAATTCAGAAATATTAACTGTGACCACCGGCCTTCAAAGGATGAGTCATATTAAAACCACCTGTGTGTCTGGCTTTGGCCAACACATGTATGCGTCGAAGGCAAATCGGAGATTGGAAAGTACAATGATGATGCTTCACTGACTGATGGAAAAATAACTTAATGGTTGACAAAGTGGTGTTCAGCTCTTAAGTTTTTGACTTTGTAGCCTTGTTGCCAAACTTCCACCCAAACAAAAGCCTTGGAGTAGCATAACTCCAACTGAAATATTAAGATAAATACCTGAACATCCCTGGGAACAGATTTTCAACAATTTAATCTTAACTTTATCCTTACTTTTTTTGTTCCATCCCTTCACTCATATCCCCTGGCCTTCATCGTTGAATGCAGATTGCTCAGTCGCAAAGGCAATATTGTTTTCACCTTGTGAGGCTTTCTGTGTGCGTCCTCATGGCAACATGTGGTCCTAAAGACATCCACTGCAGCGTGTACTAGCACAGACGGCTATTGTCTGTCTGTGGAAAATATTCAGTTTACTCCTGTGCAAGATGCATTGAGAGAGCGTCACATGTGTTGTAGTTGAGATCAAAATAGAGACTGGGTTCAAAAATGGGCGTGGTCCACGCAAGGGTGCCAGAGGTAAGGGGTGGGAAATGGGCAAGTAGCCATGCATCCTCACTCAGCGAAGATCGATGCAAGAGGGGTTTGTATTGATAATCTGACTCTCGTGAAAGAAAACAATGAGCATATTTTCACAAATGTAAAACTAATATGCTGCAGATATATACAGTATGCTGCAGATGTATACAGTATCCTTATTAAATGAATGTATTTACCCTTGAGCCATCCTTTACAGTAGATTACAGCTCTGAGTTAGATTTTACTCATTAACATAAAAATAACACATTCTTTTGGGTGTTCTGTGTTATGCATGTCGTTTGAAAAAAAGGTTTTATATCAGCTGGGGCTCTGTATTTGAATAGCCTAAAGTGCTGTAACAAACCCAACTTATTATCCACAAACTACGTTGAACACTGTATAAAGTTCTGAGATGCATGTGGTTTCAGCTTGAACATGGGGTAAGATATGGATTCACCAGGCCAGGGTTTAGGGTTGGTCTCGAGGGACGTGGAAACTATTTAAGAGACATCCTGCTAGATATCTAATAGCAATATCTGTTTCTTAAAGATTGACTATACATTGACTATAGGTTTACTTTTTCCAACATTGTGACTGTGAAAAAGTGCAACTTGTCTGTTTGAAAAAAGCTTAAGGACTAATAAATAAAATGAACTGCAGGTCTGATGTGTAATACTTCATCTTGTGCTACTCTACGCATCAAATTGGCTTTCTGTAACAGAAAATGGCGAGCCTTCAAGACAGGGGCTTTAGCTGGATCACAGAATCAAGTCAGAAAATCTTATCTCACTTTCAATTTTGTTTTCCGTGGCATATTGCCATAAGTTAATTCCATGCCTCCTTCTTTTCTCCATCTGAATTTCATTGTGTCTGCCTAATCAGCCAGAAGCAGGAATGATCTGCTAACATTTCATTTCTCCATGAATTTTTGATTGTCAAAAATTGCCCTCAGGGAATGAACTGCGCCCAAGGTTGGGTTTTGATTTGCGATTAAACTATCAAGAAATCAATTTTGTCTGCTTTGAATAATTTAGGGTTTAATGGAATGAGAAATGGCGGAAAAAAAGGGAGCATGGGCTATGAGATCGTCTGAAGGGTATATGTGTGTGTGTGTGTGTGTGTGTGTGTGTGTGTGTGTGTGCGCACGTGCTGGGGGGTGCAGTGGGTGTGATGTGGGGGGTGTACGCCACTCAAAAGGAAAGCAGGGCCCTCCGGTGTGGTGCAGAGCGGCCAGGGAGTTGCTGTCATTCACCTGTGCTGTTGGTGCGGCATGTCAATAAGGTGTCTGCGCCAGTGATTTGTTGTTAGCAGCTAGTCCACTGGAAGCTACGTGGAATTCCTTAGTTGGGCATTAGGAGTTACTAAACTCGTGATTTATCTCCTTTTCTTTTAGGAATTGGAATAAATCAAGTGCAAGACACAGAAGGAACCATGCAAAGTTTGTTCCGTAATTGGTTTCAGAAAAGTTTTTCCTGATAATATTGTACTTCCCTCTTTGAATTGGTGATGCTAGCCCCAAGTTAAGACTCCAATAAGGAAAACAAGAATGACAGAAATAAGGGAGCAAAAGAAGGAAAGAAAACGAGTTGAGTTACTTCAGGGACTGAAAGAGGTTATTCATAGAGAAATGGCAAATTTAGCTCACATCTCAAATGAGCACCTGATGGCGAAGGTTCAGAAAGACCCTCTGATGCCATCTAGTTGCTCCCATTCCCCACCACCGTCCCAGTGGGACGCGCAGGGGTGTCTCATCGCCTGCTCTTCTAAAAGAATGGCGGCGCTGGTGTGTTCCTTGACAAGACACAAATAAATGGAGCTGCACTGACTGCACGCCGCCAGACCTGACAGTTGTTGAATTAAAGAGGGGGCTGTGTTGTCAAAAGGCTCAGATGGCTGGTACCAAACTGGAGCCGGCAGCCTTACTGTAGCTCTGGTACAGCTTGTCAAAATGTTGTTTTATTTGAAAAAAAGTTAGCAAGCTAACTCTATTGGGCTAACTTTAGCTGCCATGCCTTGTTTTTCTCATCTCTTTTTAAATTTGCATTTACATCTCCAGAATCTTAAGGGCCGCTGAGTTATTGCGATATTGCAAGATGGAGGACGCTTTGAGAGAAAGATTCCCCCAAAAGCATCCTATTTTAGGGCTAATTACTTACTAGCTAGGTAGCATGTCAACAGAAGTTGACATAGCCTGCAGAAGTATTTCTTGAAGCATCCTCATTAGTGGGTTTCACTTGCGATCCTCCACAAGTTTGCAAGCTACAGTTGACGAGACAAGATTGTTGACAGAGAGTAGGTCACAGTCGGTGTGTGTGTTTTGTGAGTTGGTGGTCACGCTGCAATCTGGAGCAAGCTTATCGAGGACTTGACGCAAACCAGATGTTGTCAAACTGTTCTCATGAGGTGTCAAAGGAGGCTGGAGCAGAGGACGGAAGTAGGGCGTAAACCAAAGCAAACTCTGGTTCTGTACAGTGAAGCCAATGCTGAAGTGCCTTGAACCTGCATTCTTTCTAATGACCATCAGGGGGCGACCCCTCTGATTGCAAAAATAAAGGCTGATCGTATCAGAGGTGTATGAGAAAATGAGCCTAATTCTCAATTGATTTATTACCTCAGTAAACATCGTAAACATGAGTTTATGGTCTCAATAACGTCTTCTTCAAAACAGCATGATAATCATTTGGTAAATTATTATTACATTTTGAGTATAGGACCAGCCGGCTTATGCTTTGGGGCGGGGCTACCTTATGAATCGCAGCTAGCACCAAGATCATCTTTTCCAAAATTCTCATGAATTCTCCGTCACGTCTTTGATTGATCTTTGACCTCATAAAGTTCTCCATCAAGGTCAAAAATTGGTTAGGAAAAGAGAAAACGAAGATATTTTGTCTTTTCGCTGGTGGCACTGGTTCCCAAAATAAAACGAGATAGCAACACCCAAAAACCCAAGAAGCCAACAGCCAACGTGTCGATCTAGAGCAGCGGTCCCCAATTTCTTTTTGCGCCACAGACCGGTTTCGTGTCAGACAATATTTTCTCGGACCAGATTTCACGGTGCGGGCAATAAATATGACGTAAGAAATTTGACATAATAAAATGATACGACCGGCATAAAGCAATTATAAAGTGCATGAATATAAAACTCACCGTTACGTCGAATTAGTGGGAGCCCTGAGCTGGTTTTACTGCAAGGACCGGGTCAGGGTGATGGGAGGCACGAGACTTTATATCCGGTCTACGCCGTAACTTAGACCTTTATGTCCAGTCTACTGCTTATCTGAAACCTTTATGTGCGGTCTACTTCTTATCTTAAATCCGCTTCACAAAGACAGGATGTTTGAAATGGAAGCAGGTTTTCAGAGCTTTTTTTTCGCAATCTCAGAATATTCTGTCTTGATTTTAGACCAGAATACCGGCAGAGTTGAAGGAGACTTTTAAGTTTCGTTTTTGGGGTAACGTGTGTCAAGAGGCTCAGAAAGCATTTTTTCTGTGTGACCCGGTACCAACCGACCCGCGGACCGGTATCAGGCCGCTGGGGACAGCTGATCTAGAGGCTTCAAAAACCCCAATTCAATGAATGACATCACACGATAAAGACCTCTACTTCTATTGTACAGTTTATAGTATTGACTTAGCACTGTCATTAAAAACTCTGTGATCAGGAGGACGTCAGTGTACAAAGGAAATATTCTCACTGAGTAGGCTAGACATTTTCATGAATATTTTATTTTTCATATCCACAGTCGATGAATGTAAATACATATTGACAAGCCAGTGGAGAGAAAATAAAAGTCTTAAGCTACAGGTAAATGTCAGCAAGCTATTATGTTTACAATGACAATGCTTACATGCTGCTGTTTACTGTCGCAGGTATCAAGTTTACCATGTTCGCCACGTCAGTTTAGCCTATTTCAATGCGAGCAATTAGCACGAAAAAAGAAGCATAGCTGAGGCTGCTGGGAAGGTAGTTAATGGTTTGGGTCTTTATTTGGTCATAAACCAATCATAACAATTTGATGTCTACCTACCGATGACGCCAGATGAAAAGTCTAGGGATCAACAAAGTCAATGGAGCTTAAGCGGTAGTCCCGGAAGGAAGACCTTACACTACGGGTTCTCCATATATCTCAGTCTAATTCGTCATTACGTAGCACCTGATCTGTGGGGGGCCGAGTCAGAACTCCGAGTCACTGCCCCCTGTTTGTCCTGGTTCAGGATAGACTCCAATTGCCAGAGAAAGACTGTGCACAATTCATTGTTTTATCAAACGTAATAAATGCATTGTTTAATTTGGAACAAGTCTCTCCTGATTGAATTTGTATTCATTGTCTTGTACTCAGGGTTTTCTGTACCAAATGTTGTGCCAATTCATCCAATAGGTAATGAGATTTTTCACAGTGAAAAACATGGTGTATAAAAGTTGACCTGATGATGGCACTGGACAAAACGTCAATGGATAACCAAACTTATTAGGAACCATTCTCTGGGCACAACAAATATATGCCCCAGATTTCAAGGCAACTCATCTCGTGGTTTCTGAGAACATTCTTATCAAAAATCCAAAATAAGAAAAGTAAGAGGTTAGTCAAAGTGATTAGGATTTGTCTTCTGGGAACAACAAAAGTGTCTATACGTTTATAACATATCAAGTACGGGCCAAAGTGGTGGCCCTACTGACCAGTATTGCCATCTCTAGAGCCACGTTCCTCATCTAACTCTCTTTCTATGGCCCAGTCCACTTCTGATGTGTCCTTGAGCAAGAAACTGACTCCTTATCTACTGTCAGTTTTGCTACACTGTTGCTATTACTATCTTTTTTGCTAGTGACTACATTGTTACGGAGTAAACCTTTCAAAGTCACTTTTAAGGGTTCAGTTCATTTCAGAGTTTGTGTGTACTTTATTTGTTCATTGGTTGTGGGATCACTTCATGGACCCAAGTCACAGAGGAATACATGGCTGAAGTTTTGGTCCAAAAGATTCTGAAGTTTTTTTCAATTTTTTTTTCTTCCAGTGGAAAGTTTTTAACGTATTTCTGTGTAAGCTATACCTGAACAGGAACAATGTCACACTAAGTTGTCTAATGAGTACATCCTCAATAATGATATCACCAAAAGAAACAGATGGGGAAATAGGGATTTAAACTACAGTCTGGTAGGTGCATTACTTTCCTTCACCTGTAGTGTGTTTCCTTCTTTTGCGGTCTTATCAACATATATTTTGGTCTCCCAAGTATATTTCTACTCTGCTTTCAAATTGCTCTGAGTCCTAATCTTTGTGTGAAGGTGGCAATATGCATTTAAGTAGCCCATTTAGAGCGTTTGCCGTGGGAGATAACTAGCAGAGTGTCTCATTTAAATTCACACTTTCGGAATATTTCATGACTCGACTCATGACCTCTTGTCTACGATTTTTCCCGCTCTTGATCGCAGAGACTACAATGAATCAAATTGAGAAGGGAGTGCAAGCTTTTATGGATGATGAGTATGAAAGCAAAAATTAGTGATGCAGCTCAAGAAGAGTTTGGGAAATAGGACTGACGAGGAGTGTTGACACATCATCAAACTGAGACTGACTACTTGAATAATTGGTTTGTACCTAATTATATTAGAGTGCCCTCTTGGGTGTGTGTTTGTATGTGTATGATTATGTGTGCGGAGCGGTGTCTGCGTTCCTTTTGCGCCTGTGTGCCGGGGTAGAGGGCTTTGCTCCGAGGGAGCCCTTGGATTCGCTTTCTAGCGGGGGCTTTCGATCAAATTCGGAGCAATTTTTCAGGAGTGCAATTAAATTTGAAAAGTTTACAATCACGTTAGGGAGCTGAGGAGAAAGAGGGGAAGTGCCGGAAGGGCGACCTGGTGTTTTGGTTCCAAGGCTATGATAAGAATGCAGCCTCTAAGTGAGTTGAATGAGAAATAGCGTCGGCACAGCTGTTGTTCCATTAAAGGCCCCCCCTGAGGAGGCTTTAGAGGGGGTCCGAGAGGATGCGATATGGCCAGTGTGCCAGCAGGCCTCACCGCATCTGTTAGCAGTTCTTCATTTGGTGACATATTCTGTTATTTGGTGTTTGACCATGACCTACACAGATTTGGAAACAGCTTAAAAAGGTTAAACATAGACATTCCATCAGTGCATTAATTTGCCTCGGTGGCCTTGGTTTCTTATTCTTCTAAGCAATTCTACGACAGCAACACAGCTCTTTGTATTTCCCTGGAGATACACCACCTGAATAGGTAAGCAATGGAACAATGTAAAATAGGTGAAAAAAAGAAAAGAAATAGAAAGATTTTGATCTTGCATGGGTTGCATTCAAGTGCAGGTGAATCTAGTTTCCCAGCCTGTATGGAACTGTTGATCCTATATAAGTGCAAGCCCCCGCAGGAAAATGGGGAGCTTTGCATCAAACGAGAGCTACGCAGTTGAATGTGACTCGAATGTGAATATTTTGTTTCATGCCCCACATTGTATACCTTGAATCTTGAATACTTAAAAGTGGCTGCAATCTTTATTAATGCAATATCAATGGATGGAATGACCACATGTAATGTGAAAGGAGACACTCTGATGTTATTAGTGGTATCACCCAACGTTGCAGTTCCTCTCGGTTCTATCTGGCAAGTTAGTCTTTTTTGACTAATTGTTTTGGGTTTTCAGCATCTTTGCGTATTTACTTCTCATGGCGTTTTCGGCTAGAGCTGTGTTCAGCAAAAAAAAGGTGAGTTTAGCAACTAAATAGAAACCAAAACAGAGCAAAATAAGAAGTGCATATTTAAATAACGTTCATCAAGTGCTAATGCTAATGTTGCTACTTATCTTCTATGTTTATATAGCCAACTGTTGGTTGTTTGTTCACCACATTGAAATGTAAAAAATATATAATCTTTAGCGTGTTTGCAGCTGGTTCTCGCTGCCTTCCAGTGGCCGAAAAACAAACAAACAGTTGTTTTGTGTATATGATCAGAATTTTCAGCTTTTAACAATTTGAACTACGCATGAACCGATACAGATATCAAGCCGATACTGACTCAACTGGTGAAATCTTTCACAACAATGAAGCCGAGCTATTTATTTCAATGCTGTATTTATACACTGTAATTTGTAATCCTGTGTTAGGATATATTTTTAACAACTTGGTGTACTATTCATTAGTTTTATAAACAAAATAAAATAATTCATTAGTTATTATAATATTTTATTTTTTAAAGTTAAGAAAGCAACGTTTTTCACTTTCACTGCTGAAAACGTCTGATCTTGTCATATGTACTTTAAAGTTAAAAGTTCATCTAAGTGCATCTGAATAAAATACCTGAAAAGCCTTGACTAAAAATGATTACAGCTACACATAAAATGCCATATTTTATTGGCTTTTTTCATAAAGAAAACAAAAATCCATAATAATAATAAGCTCTATGGATACTGCATAATGTGAACATTTTTGAAACAAGTTTCAACTTATTTATGCAGAATTGCTCAGACGAAGCCTGAAATCTAGCTCTTAGTCAGGCCACTAAAGACATCAATGTCAGAAGACGCATTACTTTTTTTTCACATACACGTTCATATCTTCAGCCCCTGTGACCATGTATCTGTTCCGGCAGAGAACGAGGATCTTTTCCTATGAGTAATTTCTTTGTCGGCTACTTATCTTGATTTCCCCTCTCGTCTGAATAAAACAGAGAGCCGAGCTTGGAACATATCCAAATTGTAGAAACAATATCTGACTTGGCTGCCTGAACTCAACTCCCCCTTTTACCCGTAAGCCTATTTTTGAAAGTGATAACATTTGTCTTGTTCTTTATTTACCCTATTTCTGTTTCACTTTCATTATTTCAATTTTGTTATATTAAATCCAAAGTGTTCACTGTTGCGTCACATAAAAAAGAAAATACACACCCACAACACTACAGGCAGTTATTGTTTTCAATATCTTGTCTGCAATGCTTTTAACACTATGGCATTTTAGGAAAATCCTGCATCATCTGCAGTCTGGTTTTTACATGTTTACCGCCACTATCTTCTCATGCATACTGTATTTTATCCCCCCCATAAGACTTTTATACACCAAGGCAAAATCCAATCCAGGAATGTTTGCATGGGTTGAGTGGAAATGAAATTACTCAGTCTAACCATAATGCCTCCCTGAGTGAGGAGCATGTGGTGTAGACGGCATGGGGATTAGCGTCCGTAATGGGGTTTTGAGGATGGTCGGGATTTCAGATGTGGGAGCGACGGGGTGCCAGGGGTAAATACCGGGCAAGGGACGAGAGGATTTAGCTGGCTAGGGCTTCACCCACCTCCTCCACGTGGACCTAGTATCGCCGTGTTGTTAAAGTACACCCATTTCCCACGGTCATTTACTCAAGGATCTCCTGTGGGGGATTTGGTTATCCTCTCTGAAAAGGCACAGCAGTCTTATAATACTGCTCATACACGAGAGGGGGTGAGAGGGTGAAGAATATAGAGAATAATTTATCGTGAGGGAGGAAGAATCATAGAGAGACAGATGGAGGCCAAAAAAGAGAAAAATTGGGTACTCATGTGGCTGTCAAAACCAGCATTCAAATTTTGAGGAAGTTGTTTGCTTTGGTATTGTAGTTTGATGGTACTTCATACCGCTGAGGCGGTACGGAAACCCCAGAATTACGCTGATCGAGAAGAAGCCTGAGAGCCAGCTCCTGACCACAGAATACAGAAATATTTACGTGTGAAAACAAATAGCACAAGGCCTTTCCAATGAAAATAAAGTTGCCCCCTTAGGCCTATTAATGATGAAAATGCCTCTTCAATTATAAGAATACACAAGAAACAAACAAAAGCTTCTTTGATAAAAAGTGAAATAATATTTTCATTGAAAATAAACCAATAAACAAAAATAAAGCCTGCAGTTATTTTCATAGTTATTGTTTGAAGAGCAAACTTTTCACAAATACCGCTCAGGGTCTTTGTGAAACGTTTACTAAATACCACTCAGGTCTTTGGAGGTAACCTTGTGGAAAGGTGTTCTTTAGTTTCTACTCCCACTTGGTTTAGACCAGTGATTCCAGATGAATCTGCTAAAATAATGTTTTCATTGCATCCAGGAAGGATCAGAATGCCCCTGGGTGTGCGGATACAAATGCACCAAGCTGCTCTCAATTCTTAATGAGGAGTCTGACTCCAACTCGCTCAACGGGTCACCTGAAGTAACCTCCCTTCAGTTCAGGGCAGATGTGACATTTGGTAAAAGAGAAACGACTGCAAGTACCAAAGAATTAGGAATTGCTACACTATGTACCTTCTTGTACTTTACATTTATATTTTTAAAAAAAACCCTTCATCAATTGTGACTCACAGACCGAGATATCTTCAGTTTTGAATATGTTATGGCGCACACTCCAAAAATGCGTCACTGCGCCACATCCTCTTTTATTTCATTCAGGCTATTGCATATATATATATATATATATATATATATATATATATATATATATATATATATATATATATATACACACACACACACACACACACACACACAATTAATAATATAATATGTGTGAGAGCTCAGGATCTTCATTAAGCAATCAAATGGAAAACGCCTCCTGCCTTTCTCCTGATTGGCTATTGTTTGTTGAATTGAAATACAATCTGCATTTTATAAATACATGCTCCTATACGAAGAACTTTCACCTCCACATCGTTGTATATCCAACAAATTGTGATCGGGCCTTCCTGTATCAGGGGACTGAGAAGCAGTTCGTGCAGCTAAATGTGAACAGTCTCATATTTGTGACAAACAAGACTTTCATCTCTGAGGCCGCTGTTGGTGTTCCACACTGACTTACCTTTTCATCGATTTTTGTCTTGTTTTGTTACTTTATGTTGTGTCATCAAGTGTTTGTTGTGAAACGTGCACTGTGACATCGTTGAAACCGCTACATCCATTTCGTTAATCTCTGCTTCTTTACAAGAACGCGGTAACATTAAAAGTCTCTTCCTCCCGTCTTCTTAAACAGAGTTCCCGCGGGTGCTTGAAATGTCTTCAATATTATTCTTATTAATATTAACCCACCTCCAGCACAGTAAAGCTGCCTGACACCAATCCTTTGCGGTCAAGAGTGTTAACCCTTCCCGATTGTTGGCTTTTACAAAAATACTTCTTCCACCACTTGCATTCCAACTTCCAACACTGACCGCGTTTGTCTCCTCAGCAGGGGGCACACTTCTACCGCCCCGCTCCGGAGGGAATGCAGCGTTTTTATCCTCCGATTGGCTCGACAACACTAAAACCACAGCTCCCTGTCACAGCGGCGCGGCGATGCAGCGGCTCACCAGGCGGACATGCTCGAAGACAGATGGAGTCAGAGAGCGTGTCGGGACAGTCTGAGATGAGCTTCACATCTGCCGCTCACAAGGAAAATCGGGTCACAGACGGCCGGGGATTACACGGTGGAAAAGAGGGAGTCAGTAAGAATCGGAGTTCAACTTTAACCCTTCCAACCCAGCGGTAACGGAGCGGCGGGCGACGGGGCAGAAAAGCCACGGAGACAGGTCGGGGCCATGAAGTTAAGGGATGCACCCATGCAGGACGGGGTGAGGTGAAACCTGACCCAGATGCAGATCATGCGGCTGCTTCTCGTTAGTGAATATCAAATTAGTAAAACACAACGCAAGTGGCACATTTCTCCAACCACCTCCAGCATAATTAAATATAACCAACGCACTGCGCTTGATTAGTTAAGTGTGAGGGTTTTGTAAAGCAAACACACGTGTGCACATTGTTTCCGCCTTTAACAGTGGTACTGGACAGAATGAAAACACCACTCCTTTAATACCTTGGACAATAAAATAGGTGCACATATGCATGCCATATGAGTCCAGTAAGGTCTGACACCACGCATACAACACCAAGGTGACCTTCACACTGATGTGATTTCACATACACGCCCTCATAGATACACATACATACATACTGGTGTCACTGTGCAACACATAGATGCTAGACACAATATTATGAAGCATGCCTGAATCATGGATATATATATATATATATATATATATATATATATATATATATATATATATATATATATATATTGGGGCACCTGTCATCAAAAATTACAAATAATTGATATTCTTCCACTGCTTTTTTGTTTTTTAGCAGAAGGCCACTCATTTAAGTTGTAATTTGCCCCACATGCAGTGCTTTTCCCTCAAAGCTATTTATGGCAAGCAACTGAAGCAATCGTCTGTGTGGCAGGAGTGCAAGTTTGAAGACTCAACAGAGTACCAATAAGCAGATTTTCACATTCAGACACACTGCTGATAGAACACTCAAAGCAAAGGGAGGAGCTTTTTACTTCCTACTTTTCCTTACTCCCGTCTCTGACCCATAGACTGTATAGAAGAAGCTGACGTAGTCATCGTGACATCACCCATTGGACTGCCGTTATGAAGCTTTAATTTTGGCAATTTCGACGACGCCATCTTGGATTATGGACGTCGCCATCTCGACCATATTTGGAATGCAAGCTGTCAATCACAG
Organism: Clinocottus analis; assembly: GCF_023055335.1. Classification (NCBI taxonomy): domain Eukaryota; kingdom Metazoa; phylum Chordata; class Actinopteri; order Perciformes; family Cottidae; genus Clinocottus; species Clinocottus analis. The sequence continues at coordinate 10,384,221 of NW_027175854.1, read as the reverse complement.
TGAGCCCGCCCTAAAGCCTACTCTGCTTTATGAACAGTTTTACTCTCAATGTATCATTTACAAATTGAACATCATGCTGTATTGCAGAATTGAAACTATTGAGACCATAAACTCATGTTTATAATGTTTACTGAGGGAATAAATCAAGAGAGAAGTTGAGTCACTTTGTCACTGACTTCTATACAACCAGAGTTATTTATGAAACCAGAGGAGTTGCCCCTGATGGCTAGTAGAGAGAATACAAGTTTGAAGACACTTCCTCATCACCTTTGCTTAGCATAATCCGAGGTTTCCGCCATCTTGCGTGTTTTTTTGACGCTAATACAGTGTACTCAAACCCTCTTCTGAGGTATTTGCTACTGTAGTGGGTGTCTCCAGGACCACACTTTGCCATAATGACACACACACACACACACACACACACACAGACTCACAAGGTGAAAACCAAACCGGCGGTGTCACGGCCGGTAAACATTGGGACGTATTCCCCTCCCCACATGCAGCAGCCCTTCAGACACCTCAAAGGTGATATCGCTCTAATATGACGACCGATATAACCGGTCAGGCTTGCAGCGTGACCGGCTCAAGCAATATGTGGTGACAGCGTCGCACAGCAGGAGAAAGTGATGGCGACATAAAAACACAACAGTACGAGATATGACGGGGCAGTTTGAGGCCAAGTGTGGGCACCCAGAAATGAGGAAATTACATTATTTCATAGTCGACAGAAAAATAAGGCATTAAACCCTTACACACTGTTCACTTGAATGGTTCAGCCATTAATTTGAATTAAGATTTTACCGTTAGCAACACTTTGTCTTCATTTATTCATTGTCTTTATTTATTTAACAACTATTAAACACGGAGCTCTTGATCTTTTGAACACAAATCTATTTTATTTGTCCTAATTTAAAAGAAAGAGAAAATAACAACCCCGTGTTGCATTTAATTATAAAGTTTGTGCATGTCAAATAGCGAAGCAAAGGTCCCGGGGGATTTTTCCTTCTAAATGTATGACTTTAATCTCAGAGAATATTCTCACATATGTATCATAAATGTATGGGACATTCTGACTTCATCTTGCATTAATACCCCCTCACCCGGCTCCACAACAGCCCAAATACAACGCCATATTCTCCAGCTTTCTCTAGATATCACTACTTTTTAAACTAAACTGCATATTATGTAGAGTTACAAACACAAAATGAAATGTTTTGGACTGTGTATCTTAAGAGTCAGGCTCCATTAAGCTTTTAAATGCAGCTCCGCATTAAATAGCAAGCAGAGTGAAGGTCACCTCTGTATATCACACCAGTGGCATAATTGAAAATAATAAGATATTAGCAGAACAGTGAGTGCAGCCCTGAATCCTGACCCATATATCGTGTCCCTTACACAAACCCCTCATCACTGGGTCTGAGAGATCCCGATGGTTCATTAACAACAGCATGAACAGCAGTTTGCAGGTCAAGTGTTTGATGCACTTCATTGTCTCAGAAAAGTCCCCAGCTTTCATGCTCAGAGCGGCTCATATGGATTGGTAAGCGCCGCTCGGGACAACTATAGCTACAGCGTGACCCCTTCACCTCGGAGCTCCCTGACCAGAGCTCCCCTAATTGTCTGCTTCCCCCCCTCAGACCGCGTTACCCATTCCAATTAGAGCTCAGCGTTTGCATGCTGCTGAGCACAGCGGAGAGCTGCAGACGGATCGGCCAGAAATGAAGGGATCGAGAGAGAGAGAAAGAGAGAGAGAGAGAGAGAGAGAGAGAGAGAGAGAGAGAGAGAGAGAGCTTAATTATCCACAGTTGTATGCTATTTCACTACATTTTATTGTAACCATTAAATTCATTCTTGTGCTTGGCACTTATATAACTCATATAAAGCATCGGCATTCTCATGCTGGACTCCTGCTTTTAAATCATCAGATTTATAAATGACACAAAATGAATTCCTACATACACTGATTCCTCAACATCAGTAGCTCCATCGATGTATATCCTCATTCCCAGAGGTGTCAACCTCCTCCACCATCAAAGACAATGCAGTAAAGCCTACTATACGTAGGTGCTGCATATTAAATGATGTGTTATTTATTTCTTGTGGGTTATTCATTATGGTATTTGGCTCCTTTCATTAGTTACTGTTTAAAATATTTCAAATACTTAGTTTTACTTTCTCGTACATATTAATGATCAAACTATATGAAATAGTTACATTCAGCTCCACCTCGCATGGCGTCCGGGGCTCGAGTCGTTCTTCACCAGCTGCTCCGCTACCGACTGATGAGTAACGTCCTATCATATCCATGCAGCTGCACAGCACAGCCATGCTACGCTAACACTTTTAACACTATTAACCTGTTGAGACACCCCCGCTGCCATTTCAGCTGCAAATATTATGTTAATTTATGTGTTAATCAAGAGGGAACTGCTCTTTCCAGCAGAATCCTTGCTGCCGTTTGCATCCTTTGAGAGCTCCTACGAAGAGGAGATACCTTTTTTTTGTGTGCCAAGTCTAAGACTGCAATTGACTCATATCTGGACAAAATCCAGATGCAATTTACCAGCCTAGTTTCACTCCCAGGGTGTCAGTGACCTGGGGCGTCTTGTTGCCGACAAACAAGGCCCTCTTAACCCCGGAACACGTTAAAAATAGGAACATCTTCACTAACACCGGGTGTATTTCACCCAATGAAAAATACTTCTCATCAAAATATATTAAGATGCTACAATACAAGGCAAGTTTAAGTACTCTTGTTGTATTTTACCATATATAACTTTTCATAAAACACAAACAAAAAAAACAGGTATCATCAAGGGACCCTGAAAAAAAGGCTCAACATCAGGTAAACAATGTAATTGTCAATAAAACATGATTAAAAATATAAATAATGGAGCTATGAACTTGTTATTTGTTCCACATGTTTCTGTAAATGAAGAATTTCCCTTCAATGGTAAAACCCATCCAAAATAGTTTTACCCTCCATCACTAACATTGGGTTAAAATCAACCGAACATGTGCCCGTTGAAAAAAACAGATTGGATCAGAGAGACACGCCCATCTTCAATATGACATGCCCATTTTCAATAACCTCTGTGGGCAGCATGAAGCTACACAAGAATCCACGCAACTCAGACAAAAGCAACACATGAAAAAACCACCCGACGTTAGTTTTCTAGGGTTAACTAAGTCCAATGTAAACCCGTCCGCCCCATCATTACATGCTCATAGCAGCAGACAATAATCTTTAAGCCAATGTGCGAAATGGCCTCGAAGAGGTGTTACACAAGCTCAAGACCAAACACAGCCCGAGAAGTATTCACGGACGCAAAGCAAGGAAATCCACTGGACTGTTCACGATTTCCGCACGCAACACCTCGGCTAATATCGATGAGAATGAAGCCTCACAGCTACACAACGATACACGTGTTCAGAGGTTTTGGACCCCCAGGAGACCTGTATTTCACAAATTGTTAATTTTATTTATGTTAATAAGTACACTTGTAATGGAGTCTAAGATATATATATATATATATATATATATATATATATATATATATATATATATATATATATGTAATATACATATATATATATCTTATTACTTTTGATTGGGGAGCAGTACTTTGTTGAATTTCCTGTTTTTCCTTGGGTAAAGTTCTCCAACTGGGAGACAGAGAGACGGGTGACGCACAGGGGAGTGGAATAAAACCGAAGGACCAAGTCGCTGCAGAATCCTTTCAGAGCTAGGCGATGTCTGTCCGCCCTAAAAAAATAAAATAAAGTAAAAAGTTGTGTTGAGAGAGAAATGAAGGACAAAGGTGGATGGGGTGGGGCCGCTTGAGAGCGAGAGAACAAGAGAGAGAGAGAATGGAGGGAGAGGGCAAATAAGAAAATCTTAACACAGAAAGGGGAAGATGGAAGTGGTAATGAATAAGTGTGGGCAGTCAGTGAGTTGTCTGATCAAGAGGACGGGCTGCTATCACACACATGCTGTCAGTGCAGCAAGAGGAGACAGGCCTGATGGATTCGTATGATAGATGTGTGGACGCATGGAGCCGCGGCCCCAGCTGCTGGGCTTAATGAAATGTGTCCCACTACAAGATAGAGCGCTCTGATTTAAACACATCCTGCCACGCTATCCCTCTTCTCCCTAATACAGCCAGAAGGAAACGCCGCCGCCGCCGCCACCGGGCTCCTCTCCCGGTTTGTCTTCCTATTTGAAAGTCAGCTTTTTTTTCATTTGGAACCAATTCGCTGCCTCGAGTCTCTGGCCCTCCGGAATGAATCACGCCGCGATTCTGTGCACCTGTAGATCATTGACGAGTCAAACTTGATCTGAAATGTGCTTTGTTGGCTTTGTTTTCAAGCCCCCGAGCCTCATCTTCTGCTCTGGTGCACCTTCAGCATGTGTCAGGTTTAAAACCCTCTGTTCTGAATCAGCATTAGAATAATAATTTTTAAAAAAAAAACGCTACACTGTATGAGATTTCCATCTTTTTATGTATTTTTTTTCATGAAGTTGGAACGAGAGAAAGAGAGAGTGGAAGAAGAGAGGATCTTCTCCTTTCATGGCCTCTAATTTCTTCTCCCCCGTTTCCCCTGTAGCCTCCTCTCCTTCTCCATCTCACGTCCCTCTCAGTCACTCCTCCCTCGCCCCCCCCCCCCCCCCCTCCTCGATGCATGTTGTCCCCCTGGGGCTCTGTCGTCCTGTTTTTCTGCAGGAGTTCAGGGCACGAGGCCAAGGAGAGTCCTCGTCAGCCAAGTGTTTATAAAGCTTTCTGCCATGTCAACAAGGACGAACCCTTTCTCTCCTCTCTCTCAGTCTCCACATCCCCAAATTCCCCCCCAAAAAATGCCGCTGTCCACTTTTTCACTCCAAGGCCGGTTTGTGTCTTCCCGATCCGTGTCCTTTGCCCGGCCTCGTCAGTGTGTGTGCGTATGCCGAAAGCGCCCCGCTTCCTCCCCGGAATAATTGATTTAACAAATTGCCGGCCATGTTTCATTCTGAGGATAGTGACAGGAGCAAAGCGGGGAGACGGAGCCGGGAGATTAATTAGGAAACAAAGTCATCTTTATGGAAATGAAATGCATCCTCTGATCATAGCCTTCCTTTCCCATCAGTCTGCTGTGTTTTTGTCCCCCTCAGCGCATGATGAAGGACTGGGAGACCTCCAGAACATCACAGAGATGACTGCCAGCGCCAGACCCCAGCGCGCCTTAACAGCACCCTTTAGCAATGGCGTCTTCCAGCTTCCCACACTTCCATGGGTGATGCGTTTTGGGCTGCATCATTGCAGATGACGGAAGAGGATACTGTTTCGTTTTCAGGAGCATCTGTTTTTTTAATTGTTCGTTTAAAGGGCTGCAGTAAAACAGAGACCTGCATAAAAAAACAACCCTCATATCTTCGTTAGGCATTCGTTCAAACAAGCTCGGTGCATCAACTGCATGAGTGCACATTGTAAAACCAGGATATCCATTAAGTTTAGTGCATACTTTCATCCGACACCGTGCACTTCTGTTTGGTGTGGGATTAACTCCGCTCGGCCCCGCAACTCTTCGGCAACCCGTCATCCTGCTGGTTTGCTGCTGCACATCTAACCGTGACTTTTATTTGTTTAGGTGTTTGCCCCCTTCTGGCACGCGGTTCAGAGAATTCAGAACATGCTTAACATACCTGACCGTTCTGGTTGACCACAATATCCGTCTGAGAGCAGATTGAATATGATTAGTCAGAATGAAAGACTCAACAACAACAACATCACCAACAGAAATCCTAGAGGACCAATCCGTCTGTCCGATTATCAGCAGGATGTGTGTTTTCATCCTCTCTCTTTCTCTCTCTCCATTTATTCCCCCCCCTCCATGACATATTTTGACAACAGCAGTCATCCACCCCCTCTCAGATTCCACAACAGATGACTGGAGGTAGGCCGTTACCAGAGACAAAATCAATAGACAATAGGGTAGATTCAGGCTTGCTGGTGTGTGTCATCAAGCTTTATTGGAGAGGATGTCCATTAGACACAGTGTGCAACACACATAAGTCCACAGAAGATAACAGATACACTGACACCTCATCTTCATCCAACAACCGCACGCTGTACTTTCTTTTTTGCTCAAGTTCTTTGAACAAATGAAAAGTTCCTTGAACAAATATCACTTGACTTTTAAAAAATATACAGCTTTTGCCAGATTTTTTTTATATATCCAATAGAAAACCTCTTATTTTACTGCAACAGCTCTGGTTCTAGTCGACCCGAGATAGACCCATACTGCCCGAGGCCGGCTTTTTCCAGTCGAAAATTGTCGGAAATTTGAGTTTCTGGAGAACCTTCACGGTTCTATTCAATTCAATTTAATTCAATTAGCTTTATTGGCATGAACGTTGCAACAACAATATTGCGAAAGCCTCAAGACACAGCACAAAAACACAAAAATATATAACTCCCACAGATAATAACAATAATAACAAAACAGATTGAAAGAGTGTGTGTGTGTGTGTGTGTGTGTGTGTGTGTGTGTGTGTGTGTGTGTGTGTGTGTGTGTGTGTGTGTGTGTGTGTGTGTGTGTCACTCGCTGTCCCTCAGGTTGTGACACAGCAGGACATAAGGAGAAACGAGTTGTGCTGTGTTTCCTTCTCCCAGCTCTCTGAACTCTTGCTTGGAGCTGAGCCGGTCCAGCCACGTTCCAGCTGATTTCACGTGGTATGCGACCTGGTGGCACTGACGACTAGCATGTTTCAGATGGTCTGGTTTACTTATGTCGGCTGGCAGAGTTAGTTTAGGTTCAGTTACTTAACTTATTGTGTTACTATGCACCTTCAACACCCCTATACACAAACAATCACACACCCAGCATGCAACACTACTGATACCACGGATGTTCAGACTCCATCGAATGTTTTGTTCTACAATATAGTTCGTACTAATTCTACCCAGTTTCTTCCACTTTCTTTATTGTGTGGTCTTTCTCTGCTGACATTCATTCCTTAAGGCTCTGTAGTTATACTATAACCATCTGATACTCGCCTAGTGTTAAGCACACTCTAGAAAACTAGACCTCCCTTGGTGTGTTACCATGCAGTGTCATATTATTTCATGTGTCCATGCAGGCAAATTGAAACAGCCACATTTTATTAACAACACATTTAAGAAATGACTTCTTTGTAATCATCCAAAATAATGTTCAGTGTATATATATTTCCAAGTAGATTCGTGCGATGCATTCAGTGGGTAGCGCGCCGTGTCTTGAGTGGACTGGTCTGACTAACTCCCGGGCCACTTTGTTTCTCCCAGTCCGCCCCTCTCTGTAGATGCCAAAGGCTGCGGCTGACATTTTTACAGTTTCCAAACCATGAAGAAAAGAGAAGAAAATTAGGAATTGCTATTTAGTTTCATTACCGAGAGACATTTTAACAGTCTCTGACATCTGCACCCCAAAGGGCGCGAGAGCCGACAGAGTTATCGGTGCAAAGCGCTCCTTTGAGTGTGTACGTTAATGATCATCTGAATGTGGAGAAACAAAAGGGCCAATTAGAATAACCATCATTACGCCCTAATCATCTGGGGTTGCACACCGAGAAATGAACATTTAGGATGGTGCTGAGTTTGCCCGTTCCCCCGGGGTCCTGGAGCATCTCTGCTGCTCTGCCTCCCAAGCTGTTTGTGTCTCACGCTCCCTCTCTCTGTATCCATTTCATTTTTGTCATCCTCTTCTTTTCTTTTTCTTTTTTTTTATTAGCGTCCCTGGCTGCCCATGAGCTCTTCTGCGGATTTGTTGTGGAAGATCTTTCAGGTGCAATTTCTCCCGTGGTAAATAAGTGTTGTGACAGGAGCCATGTTGGAGAAACGCTCAGGCAGGATGAGTGGAGAGAAACACCTTGGATTGCAACGAGTGTCCCAAGGGTTGTTTTCCTCTGTGGCTAGGACGGGCTTTGTGTGTGTGTGTGTGTGTGTGTGTGTGTGTGTGTGTGTGTGTGTGTGTGCCCCACTGTTCTGTAACAGTCAAACCCGCAGAGTGCAGAAAATTACTTTAATGGAAGAAATAATGAAATAACAACATAAAACGTGAAAACATATTTAGCACATCATAAGTAAGACCAGACAGAGAAGACCGGAGTATTTTAAGCTCTGAGACAGAGAACATTTCTGTAGACACACCAGGAGGAAGAAAGTTATTCCTGATATGAAACAGAAATAAATCAGAGCCAGGGAGTCGGGACACTTCATGCTCTTATATGTTTACCGCAGATTTCGAGTCCATGTTTTAAAATGTGTTTAATTGTCGTTGGTTCAAGCCAAAGTTTCATAAGGTTACTGCGCCCGAGCAACCACTGTACTGATCTAGAGTGGTGAAACTTTAGCGTTAGTGGACACTTACGGGGCACTATTTATTTCATAACCTTTTAAATAAGTGCACTCAATGACTATTAAATATACAAATACTTTAATATGCATTCGTGATTAATATTTATGACATGAACGATGTACATAATGCATTAATAATGTATAATTACTCAAATTCAAAATATACTGAAAAAAACATTAGTGCTCTTGTCCTTGATTGTTATGCTTGAGCAGCATTACTACTTTTTGTACTAATGTTATAGTTTATGATGATTTTATTTTCACTTTAGAGATAAGCACCAAGCAGCAATATTCATATCATAATATTGTCATAAAATACAATTCCTATTGAGGATGTGATCTGAGTAACACTAATATATATCTCAAGAGTCTACATTGAGCCCAAAAAAGTGTTAATTAATGTTTAATACTATAAAATAAAATGACAGCTTGTATGGAGTATTGTTGGTGTGAGTTGCATATGTCAGTGAAACATCTGAAATGTAGTTTCAGTTGTCTGAAAGTGTTCTTCAAGTATGTCTTAAAGGAAAGTAAAAACCTGTAGAAACCGTCACACAACTGTGCTACTGTCAAATAATACAACCAAACACAATATTTCCATCAACAACAAATCAAAGATATTACCATTCTATCATGGATGTGACGCGTGTGTCAAATGTACACACGCCGTTAATAATTTAGACAGAACATCAAAGGGATTTCCCTGAACATTAAAGGCCCCTGAGAGAGTCCGTCAGCTTCCTCACAGCGAACAATGTGCTGCTACACAAAACACACACACAACATACCGGCCACGTCCTGCTGGACAGCACCTTGCGGCTCCCTTTCAATCACAATGTGTAATCCAACTTCCAATTCCATTCACAGCCTCCGACACGGCCAACGGCTCTCCTTCCTTTCTCGTCCACGAGGCCGCTGACCTAGATTCTCATCTCCGCTGCTGTCGCAGGTACGGAGTGTTGGGCTGTGGCTGATGACGGCTCCAATGCAATCACATCATTCTCCGTGTGGATTCGGAAGTGTTGCTGGCCGTGTTCAAAATGACCACCTTGGCTTCTATTTCTCAGTTTCCCCCCCCCAATCCCACTCTGTTGTTGCGAGATTAAATTGACCCAAGTTGCGAGAGCTGGACTTGATCAGGGTCGAGGTGGAAAGCCCCGAGGAAGAGCCTCTTTTGGCACGAGTCCAACTCTCTCCCCGAGTTCGGATGTGAAGTCTTCTTATTTCCTTTTTTTTAAGTCCAAATGGCGCCTCATCGGGGGGGGGGGAGAGAGAGAGAGCGGCGCATCTCGACAACAGGGACTTTCCAGAACAAGACAGGCATCAAATAAATAAAAAAGAGCATTAACAAGAACGGCAACTTTTAGCGAATAACAGGCCGCTCCGGTGCACACACGCTCCAACACACAGGCAGAGAGAGAGACGGGAGATATGCAGGAGATGGACAGATGCTGAACTAGAAACAAGCTAAATAAGTGATGAAATGGTCCGCTCTCGGAGAGGAGATGAAATGTGTACAGCAGCGGCAGACTCTAGACTACACACTCACTGTGCAAAACACAACATTGTGGTCAATGCCGTCCCTTTTCGTTTACAACCAAAAGTCACTGAAAGCGAATGCGGCCCGTTATGCTCACAGTGTGCACACTCTTTCTACTCATTTATTGAAAGAAGAAACATCCCACATGCTTGAATTCATTTTAATTCCAGGTGTTTTATGTCCTTGGATCAGAGGACGGTCTTTAGCTGATGGAGAATCTGACACTCACGCTTGTTGGGATCAAACCTCTCAGGACACAACTTTAAGCTTCATTTGATTGAGGTTATTTTATAGCGAGAAGGAAGAAACAACCACTAAATGTCAGCCTAAGTGACATTCATTATTATATCTTCTGCCTCCTTTTGCTTTATTACACTAATCCCTCTTGATTTTTCGCACTCACTTTGATAGCAATTATGTTGAATTGCTATCGGAATATCAAGCGCGACGAAGTACGGCAGAGCCGGTAAAAATAGCTCCTCGAATGAACACCGTCAGTCAAACAATCGCTTCACATGGTGAAGATGTGAAGCAGAAACACACAAGAGATAACATTGGTTAAAGGTCATTAGGATTGCTCAGTGCTTTTTTTCCCTGCAAAAAGTCCATCCACCCTTAACCCAGTCTCTTCACATGTGGGTGCTAATTGATTTAACCAATTAGGTTTTCTGGCAACAGGAAGCGCTACGTTTATGTGAAGGCACACAAGTTGAAGGACGGAGGTCAGGCTGGAAGTGCCGCATGGTCGTTACTATTCACGGCAGCTTTTCAGCAATAAGCACTCGCATGTTGTTGGTCGTGGCGGAGTCGCCACTCTCGCACTGGCTTTAGATTACTTTACATTTCATTTAGTTGACGCTTTTATCCAAAGAGACTTTCATTTTTACTCGATACACCGTAGACACAGCAACGGGGAGCAATGCGGGGTTAAGTATCTCGCTCAAGGACACAGCGACATGGACTAACCACTGATCTGATCCTCTGACTGAAAGACATGCATTGAGGATTCACAGGAGTTTAAGCATGGATGTAAACCACCTTTAGCGTTAATTTTCGCTCTGCAAAACCGTAGATTTAGCTGTCCTTTAATGTGAAACCAAACATTGCTCCAACAAGCAATTTTCATCAGTGAAAAACTCTTGGAAAGCAGATCACTTGGTGTTGCCCTCACGGACTGACTTCTTCATCAATGCGATGCAGGACGGTTACAGACAGTTGTATTTGTGACAACGCAACCGCTGGAGGACAGTTTGCGGTAGTTTTACTCTCGCTGTTACCGTGGTAACCACAAGTGAGGGTGATCAGAACCATGAAACGAGGTTGATCGTGCTTCAATCGCAGATATTTTAAATGAGAGAGGAGACATTGCAGCGTGTTTGGGGAACTGAAACTATGAGGCATTGTTGAGGTCGGGGTTCAGGTCATCAGAACATAGTTTCAAAGTTAAAAAGCAGAGAAATCTTTCTTTAATTGAAAGCTTCTTTTAGTTTGCCACCATCATCACATTCAACATGTAAGAGAATACACTGAACTTTGGGAGCAAAGGAAGTTTCATTACATTTTCTTTTCTTTTTTTTACCCGTCCTCTCCTCTGCTAATGAAAATTCTGGCGGACATATCTGGAAGAAAGAATCTCCTCTATTAATTTCATCCCGCTCCTTCTTTATTGGTCTACCCACAGCACCCAAATTAAATAACCCTGTCAGGTCTAATTCTAGTAAGACATTGCTCTCTTAGCGCAAAGGACACACACACCCACACACACACACACACACACACACACACACACGTTAACCAAGGTGTACCTCAAGAATAACCAATCGGGGCTTGTGCGTGGCATTTCTGCAAAGCTCCACAGTTCAAACCACGAACTTTAGAAAATCAATGGGAATCGAGTGTGTGGGTATTCAAGTATTGGTTAAAGCGTAATCAAGAGGATCAATGCCGCACCTAAACACACATGTTGTGTTGGTGGATGGTTTACACAACATTTAAGGCCTGCGATCCAAACACGTGTGAGCTGATGTGTGGAAGGGTCGGAGTCGTGTGGATGGAACCTGCAGTAACCTCCAGTGCATTTTGTTATTGGCGACCTTGAGGTTCTCGCTGACCGCTTTAGAGCGCGCTTGTTTACCTGACTCTCACTCTGTGTGTGTGTGTGTGTGTGTGTGTGTGTGTGTGTGTGTGTGTAGGGATCCCCTCGGGTCCGTGTGGGAGCCGAGTCTTTCTCGCCCTTGATAAAAAATGTAATCCATAGCCAATGGATGATTAAGAGAGTGATTAGGAGTTTTCGTCCATTTTCGGACATGCGTGTGGACGGCGTGGAGGTTTGCGGCCTACAGGCCGGCTTCGCTTCAACAGCATGTCACGATTAACGTCAAATTAACCAGATGAGTGTAGCTGGCATTATCTTCCTCCTCCGGAGTCTTCAGACTGGAATTAGGGCAATACTTATTATTGCAACAAAAAAAAAAAAAAGAAGTGAAATCTCCTTTTGTGAAAGCCCAGCGGTGGGCGCAACATCCCCGTCAGGCAGCTCTCGCGTGCCTCTGTGGCAGGACAGACAGGAAGGAATGGAGGGAGAGAAAACTGGGTCAGATTTGCTGAAAAGTGTTGTTTAAATCTTAAACAGGAATCATATCAGTGTTTGGCCACTCACACAGCATTTTGTGGCTTTACGGTTGTGAACTTACTTGCCTTCCCTCCTGTCACCATTTTTATTTTGAAGCTCAGACACTTTAAAACAATATATTTGGCAGTTTGTAGCATCTTTCTGCTTATCCTTGCTGTTATTTATAAATGAACAAATAATTTACACTGTCTTTTCTTGTCTTTAGACATTCATAAATTAGCAAATAGAAAAGAGGGTCATTTGCTCTGTGAGAATCCACAGACGACTCAGCAGCTCTGTGGAGTTCTTCGATGCGTTTGGCTCATTGTCTGCATTTGCATATTTAATAACACCCAGTCTAATACACTTTAACATACTGATGGCTGAGGCCGGTATGCAAAGTGCCACCTGCCCATCAAGATCTAAACTAATGCTCGTTAACACACGCACACACACACATACACCCAAATGCTCCCATTAACCCCTTCATATATAACCGTAGACGACTGTGTCTCGCCAACAGGCTTTGACAAACCGGCAGCAGAGAACCGGCAGAGAGCATGAGTACCCAAGTCATTTACTGTAATGACAAAGAGTTATGAGCATGAACTAGATCAAAGTTGCTGTGAGGTGAGCAGAAGGAAGGCACAACTAGACGACCATGACACTTTATTTCTGGTACAAAAATGTGTTTATTAACACACGCACATATTCAATTATTATTACGTTTTTTTCTCTCCAAATGTATTAAATAAGAAACGTGTATTTTCCTCTTCACGATGCCAGACCTTTGACTGTCCAGTGTACAGAGCACTTTGGGGCAATGCCTTATTCTCTGATGTGGTACAGGTGCAATGTGCAAAAAAACCTTCGCATGCAGTGCCCACAAATTCGCGCTGGCTTCAGCGCTCCCCTCCATCCGCACATCTTTCATTCCCTGGAGGAAGTGGCTGTGTTGGTTGCAGCGGTCGGGAGCCGGCTACCCTTGGAGTGCTTCCCCCCCCTAGAGTCTTGAGTTTCTGGGTGTTTCAACTCGTGTTTTCGCGCCACACTGCTTATGAACTCTCTAGCCTGATGCTGTGAGATGGGGGGGGTTAGAGTTATGAGCACAGAGCACTCAAGCAGTTATAGCAAGCCGGAGTAACAGGGAGCCTGTTTCTAGAGCACTCTAAAGGCCGACGCGCACTGAAAGCGTTAGACGCTCCTGTGGCGCGCTGCAGGCATCAGAGCAGCAGAACTACAGCAAAACGGTTGATATTTAGGCAAATTAATGGTGTATTACATATAAGAATTGATGTTTCAATTATTTTTAAATAATGAAGGTCCTGGTTGAACTATAAAGTGGACAAGATTTAATTATTGATATGATGAAAGTTTAAGTAGATAGTTGACTGCTGTAGAAGATATGTCCCTCTGTGAGTTGTTGGGACTGCAAAAAAAAAAAAAAATCCACTGCCGTTGCGGCGATGTCGCACAGCGAATCTTCTTTTACCTAAAACTATCTTTGGCGGAGTACAGACACCGTCCCACAAAGAGCACTCGCACCAGACACCAACATTTTATTCTGGACTGCCATCAGGTAACAAACCAAGAGCCCATTGCCCTTTCTTAACTGGTTCCATCTCAGGAGCACCTCTGGAAACGAAACGCAGCAGAGGTCACTCTCATTTAATGAGCCGGCTGCTGCCGTTAACATCTCTTCATTTTAGTGTTGAGTAATGCACCAAACATGACACGTATTGTTCCTCTATAGCTAACAGGTGCTAACTGGATACATCTGGCAACAGTTGTTGAGGTAGCTAGCTTGAGGGCCGTGGGGCATGTGATTGGAGCGCTGGAAGGGAAGTGACAGCCCCACTGTCATGGGAAGTGACAGCGGTGCTGTATGTAAATGCAAATCAACTCTTAGAAAACAATTACAACAATATTACAATTTGTTTTATTTAAAAACACAATTATACAATGGAATGCCCATATTTTCTGTCTTCATAAGTTAACAGGGACTCCTCCATTAATTATGGATTATTGAATACTGTTGGCTGCAAAAAGAAAAAGAAAGTAGTTCTACAACAAAGCGGTGTTCTACAAATTCAACAAACAACAACAGAAGGCTGGATGTGTCAGACGTGTTGGAAGCCTTTGCAATCATGCAAACTGGACTTTTTAGGAAGTGTTTGGTTTAGAAACACAAACTTCGGAGGATCCAACAACAACAATTGGGACACAGCGTCTCTCCGCGGTCCTGACACATTCATACAGCCTGTCTGTCTTTCTCCAAGGTGCTAAATCAGTCAAGCCCATGCTGTGTCCCAATTCCAAACTGCACATGTGCATTGTAAATATTGTACACTACTCTTTATAGTTCTTTAAATAAATCAGCCTTTTCTTTACTTTAACATGAATTAGAATACATTTTCGCGGCTTTAGCTCAGAAGGGATAAGAGGTCCTCCCGATACAAGGTAGCCGGTTCAATCCCTAGTTTCTTTCTCTCTCTTCTCTTATTATATTTCTTCTAGTGTGAGCACACCACACTGAAACATTGAAGTACTGTCTCTTTTTCCCTGTCCAAGGTTCTGAAATGTTCAACCCAAGTGGTTCTGTGTTTCCGGTGTTAACATATGATTGTCTCTGTCCAAGGTGCTGTAATGTTAAAGCCTAGCCCCTCTGTGTTTCCCGTGTTAACCCATTATTGTCTTTGTCCAAGGTGCTGTAATGTTAAAGCCTACTCCTATTTTCCAGCATTAACCTATTATTGTGTCTGTCCAAGATACTGAAATATTAAACTTGTCCTGCGTTTCCAGAGTTGACCCATTATTGTCTCGATCCAAGGTGCTGAAAATTTCAATATTTGGCAGGTGATCGATTGATCGGTGAACCTTCTGTCTATCACTGCCTACGATGGGCTGAACTCGAGAAGAGCCAAAACAACTTTGTTTTAATCCCTAAAAGCCCTCTGTATTGTTGAGAAAGAAGAGTCAGCCTTCGGTGTCGTCAAACACACACACACACACACACACACACACACACGCACACACACGCCATTATGTCCTGATAGGGCACCGAGTTGTCCGTGGTTCAGACACCGATGCATTACTTGATGTCTGGCAAGAAGGATTTTTGTGTGGTGTTTAATGTGCTGACCCCGATAGAACCGGCATGTAAATGATCGAGCGAGTCCACCTTTTCTTATAAAGTTTTAAATAAATCCCACAAGGCAAGGACACTAAATTTGAGCGGCGCAATTAAAATCCCTTCTTTGTTTTAAAATGAAAAGTACAGAAATTCCCCTCCCCCCCCCAAAAAAAATTCCTTTATGCATTTTAAGAAAATGCAAATGTAGATAATTGTCTGGTGACTGGGAATTGCTTTGCTTTTCAACAGCGACTGCATGAGCAAGATGAAGTGTTTTTTTTTAATGAGGAGAGCCACACGATAAGCCCTGTGGGTTCCACCGCTCTGTGGACGCCCGCACTGGATATGAAACGCTTTGGGTGTAAAAATGCATCAACATGGCGGGTTAAAACATTAACAAAAGAAGGGAGGTCTGTTGATAATGGCAGCTATGTTGCCTCATTAAGCGTGAAGAGTCAACTTCCAGGATGTGCAGATGAGACTTTAATTGCATTTTGCTGTAGGTTGTTGAAAGTTCAGTTTAAACTCTGCTGGCTTACATTAGATATTGATCTGTCTCAAAGGGCAAGATCAGTCAGGTCATATGTGGAGACGCACCAATAATAATGATATTGTATATCGGTCCAGCACTGACTCAAACAGCTGGATCATGCATCAGCGACAATGGGCCCATCTGTTATTCGACAACATTGTTTTCATTACAAAAAATGGATTACAATAAATCTATGCGTTACTTTTAGTTTGACAGAAATCAACATTTAAGTCAAGCCTAATGTTTCCTTAACTATTAAGAAATGACCCCATTCACTTCCACACCGTGAGGCCTCCAACCTATTAATTAAATGCTGGTATCAGATTGGCACCAATTTTGGCAGAAACCCAAAGCCCACGTATCGGTATCGGGACTGAAAAAAGTGGGCAATGAACAAACAATTGTTTGGATATATTATAAATTATTGCAGACAGCATCCTGCCTAAAGTGCAGCTTCATGCAGCGATACTTCCTAAGTATAGCCTCGAGCTTATGCTTTTCAGATTGAAAAATGTCATGGGCCCGCGCTGTAAGAGAGATTAAATTGGCTGAGGCAAAAAGAAGAAGAAGACAAGTCACAAACATTGCCCGCCTGTGAGCTGTAGTCCTCCTTGTCCTCGGCAACCCTTTTAATTCTGCTTGTCATGCTGTAGGTAGTTCTCACCTGCGGCGTCGCATTGTCCCCTATCAAACCGTCAGGCAGTGCTCCAAACACCCCCGACGACTGCAGTCGCAAGTCTTGTTTTTTTCCCAAAAAACCTGGAGGATTCCCTTTTTCATTCTGCTCAGGTGCGATGCCCCACTGAACTGCCACTGGCAACTTGATAAATCATTCAGCAATCATTCAGCACAGACATTGGTGACACTACCGTGCCTGCTACTGTGAGCACCACTTTGAAATTACTTGCAGTGGGTCGGCTCTGCTGAAAAGCATCCTAGTACGACTTTGCTCCCTGGCCGACTACAATGACGCCTGTTTTTTTTTTCCTTTTCTTTCCCTAGCGCTGTTGTTGCTGTCACCTTTTCAGCAGCTCATCAGGATTTTTTTTTTTTTTCCCCCTCTCGTGAGCTGTCTCTCAGCTTCTGGAGAATGAAGACAAATGTGGTTCTGTGGAGCTGTAACCTTACCCTGTGCATTGATCCCCACCTGTAACGTGTTTCCTACAAGATGGACGCCAACACATTACGACTGAAGTTGTATGAATATGGTTTCTCTATTGTTTAGTTAAACATGTTTTCTAAAAGCGTACCTCATATTCTAGGAACCACACACACACACACACACACACACACACACACACACACACACACACACACACAAAACTCTCCATTTAAAGACAAGTGAATCATTCTGTGCAGACGTCAGCCGTTGCAGACACACCTGGCAGAGATCTCCACTCCACTGAGAGGACCGTTCTCGTTCACATTTGAAGCTTTTTTGGCCACAAAAGAAGGAGAAAAGATACAATCCTACATTTCAATGATGTCCCCAGAGAGAATACTGTTGCAAGCATTTCCCCCCCAAAACTCCTTTGATTTCAAATTTAATTGCAGTTCAGAAAAGCCTTAGTGACTTTCGATCATTATTTTGGGGGTTTGGTTTGCCGGTTTCCTCCAGGCCCTCTGCAGTCTCCTCCGTGGTTAGATGGTAGACAGGTTTTAATTGATTTGTCTGTCCATACATGTACTTTCTGTGACCCAATTCCAGTAGTGCTAACTCTACATTAACCTTCCATTTCTATTAAGACCTTTTAAGAAAAGCTTTGCTGTAAGAAAACACATCAGTTTGTATACCAGCGTGGCACAGGCATTGTTGTGGTCTTGACACTGAAACTGTTCATATTTAAATCTGCACACATTTTGATTTTAAGCTTCCAGGGTCTTCTATCAGAATGGTGATTTATTCTATTCTCATGCAGCTGTTGCTCACGGGGATCTTTGTCTCTTTCTGCCCTCCCACTCAGTAGAGTTGAACCATTGTACAGCGTCTTAATTGTGATTTGATAAAAAATTAAATTTAAAAAAAAAAAGAGTTTGGTTTGGAGCTTCAATTTGACGTGTAAAACAGGAAATGTGTTTCTATTTCAGCCGAGTTGCTTCAGTGGTTTGGTCCACGAGCTACGAGTTAGTGTTCCAGGGAGCAGTATAGCTGTGTAAACAACTGAGAAAAAAAAAAGTAAATATATCAGAGCTACAACGTCCATTTCCTCGACCTCAACTGAATCACCAGCAGCCTTCACGCAACGTGATTCTCTCTGTCACCAGATACATCCACATTGCACAGTCGAGCTTCACCCTCTCCCTAAAAAAACAATACAAAAAACAACAACAATCATTTGTGTACTCAAGTAAAACTTTTCTTTTAATGAAAAAGCTGTCAAAAAAATCATATTAATCTTTTCATAGATTATTTTAACTGCGGCTGCAAAGGCAGAGTTTGATGTATTTGTGTTTAGTGTTTAGCAATCACACAACGACAGGCAATTGTGATGTAGAAGCAGCCTCGTCGATAAATCACACAGTTGTGGAGCAGAATCAACAACACCGAATTGAGTTTCATTCTTCCGAGGGACTTTACACTTTTGCCAGCATTTAAGTGTGTCCCTGTTTGTGTAACGATTGTTGCGTGCCTGAGTTTTTCACATTTGGTCTTGTGTATATGTAATTAGTCGTTACATCTTTTATTGCAAAGGAGATCTTGATCTCAGGGAGTCCTCCTGGATAAGTAAAAGTGTAACGCGCTAATTAGGTGACCTGTAGACGTATTCTGCCCACAGCTGTTTCACCAAATACCCCCAAAAAGAGCAAAGAGCTGCATGAGGCAACGGAGCAGACAATTGCTTAGCATTTTTCTCCCAGAAGTCAAACCTTAGCACAGTAACTGACTTCTGAATTTGCAAAACAGTTGGTCAAATAAAAGTATAACAATAGACGGAACGACTTATGTCCTGGCCATTGTCAGGACCACTTCATTAATATTGAAGCGGCAGAAGATCGATGGAAGTAAAGCACTCAAAACGGGACGTATTAGTCATTACGATCCTTATCAGACACACAATAGGGTAATGAAATGAATTACACTTATCAGGGCAGATATAATTAGGACACAGTATACATGGCAGTAGCTGCATACGAGGTGGAGGGAAGATATTACCGTGCAGTTTCTTCTGCTGAAGGCTTCTGGAAGCCCAGCTCAAGGTTTTGTACCGATGGCTGGGTGGAGGTGATTCATCCCTATGTTAGTTAACATCACACTTTTACTCAGGAACAGAAATTGTTTACGTTGGCAACTGCTGGTTGTCAAGGTCAATTGTCATCATATTCACTTGTCTGCCTTGTACAGCTTTGAGGTCGTGGTGGAGTGGCCATCTGGCAGACCGGGGGGATTTTCCCCGTGGGCCGACACAGCTGTATTTTGTTCTGTCTGACCGACTCATAAAATAAAGTAGATCGGCCCTGTTGCGTTTCATTTTTCTTTTCTAAATGGACACTGTGCTGGTTGGGATGAGATAGAAACGTGCTGCCTGTCTGGAAAAGGCCTGCCTACACATGCATGTGTGTGGGTGCGCTCAGCCGATTGTGTGTCTCCCAACAGACATGTGTGACAAACATAAGCACAATAACTGAATGGCGAAACACATTTAGAGCTGCATTGACTGCGCAGACAGAGGAAATCCTCTTTACACGGGTTACTGTGGAGAACACCGGCCACTGAAAGCGCATCATTTACCTCAGATGTATATACTTGGTGAATGCAGGAACAAATAACTGATCTTTATTGAAATCAATCATCATATTGGCATGTCTGAAACCTTTCAGTGAAGGAGTCAGCAAATGCATGATAAGAACAAAAAAACTAATCCAATGTCTTAAATACAAACGTTCTGATCTCTCAGGAATTGATGTGGTTTTTAATAGGAAATAATCTGTGAATCTAAAAATGCACAAAAAGACAAATTGTACTTTAAAATAACTCGCTACATGTTAACAATTAGGAAGGTAATCAGCAGCAATTAAGATCAGTGTGTAGATGGATTAGTGTAATGTGACCTGAACCGCCGGAACCATCTGGAAAGCCGCCAATGGAATCTGATCCCACCGAAAGGGCCGGCACTTTTAAGGCGTCTTTGAGGGCAAGTTATTCTTTTTGAACAGCAAGCGGAGTATACAATCTCGTAACGCTACTTTTTGGAAGGTATATTCTCTCTCCTACTCATTCCACGGCTTCTGTATTTTTACGGAGCGGCACGAAGCACGAAGACGGCCGGCGTGTGATCGATTGTCTGGTTCCAAAAATGCCAAGGGAGGCTCTTTTTGTGTGTATCAGTCCAGCCCTGCTTTAAGGTCACAGAGGATGTGAAAGGGGCTCAAAACCTCCATCATTAAAACCCCCTAATAAAATATGGTGTCCCGTTCTCAATTTAATATAAATCAAAGCCTTTCATCCCAAATGGTATCCCTTGTTGTGTTCATTAATTCAGTTCGTCTTTCATGGAGTGTCCTTTCTGTGCCACTTTCAGGTCAATATTAAAGTTGACGTAAGTGAGGGCGACAGAGGTCCATTCTCACTAAGTGTAATACAAAATCTTTGTCTTCTTGTAATTGGGAGAGTGAGTGTGTGGTCAAACCTCTGAGCAGTCAGTGTCACTCATTACGGGCCAATTTACAAGATGGAAAAAAATTAAAAAAAGAGCGTTCTCATATCCACTTCAAAAGGGCTTGCGTAATCCCCCAGTCTTAAGTGTTAAACCCTGTTCTTACGTCGGCATTAATATGCCAGCTAATAACTTCATGATGGCAATATGCAACCTGCACTTTTACAACATCGGGGTGGAGTGAAATCATTGGTCCACATTCATATTTCCATTTCTATTTTACCATTTCTTTTATTGGGTATTTGTTCAGCTTTTAAAGTGGACTTTACATGATAGAATAAGCTGTACAGGAGTTTGACTTTTTGTCCTTGCTAAGCTCCAGCAGGAACCTGTGTATGACAGACGGCCATCCTCAGTGTGCTCACCTTCTTAAAGTCTCTCGGGTGACTTTCTTTTCATTTTTTTAGCCGCATACACTTGGTTGTACTGTGGCATCCAGCTTTAACACTCAAACACATTGTTTGTGTGACAAGTCGGTGTCGCAAGTCAGCTAATAGCTCGGAAGTGCGTTGCTTGCTTTGTACTCATGATAGCAAATTAAAATCCTTGAAAAGAGAGTTATCCAGTCTGTGAATTGTATGGGAAGTTTAACTGCAAGTCAACGACTCCAGATGGACAATTACTTAGCAAGATGGTCACCTGTCACAATGGATCGGTCAAAATGAGTAATCGATTGACATTGGACTGGACAAGCTAGATTGAAAATAGAACGAGGTGATTTCATTGGATTATCCCTTCTGTCACTTGTGTTTTCTTTGTATTTGGTGTACACTTGTATTAGATATTATTTTTGTATGGTTATTATATTCGTCGATGATATTGTTAGACATGCTGTGTGAGACTCACTGTCAAGGAGCTTGTACGAAGTAAAAAAAAAAAAAAATGTTGAGCATTTTGTTGTAACGTATTAAGTGCCTTCGCAAAACTAAATGTAAAAAGATGAGAAAAAAAATACCCTCGCAGTTATTCATTACAATTTTGAAAGGCTCCGAACTCCCACACAGGTGTGTTTTCAGTTGCTCAGTCTGAGGAGACCTCTCCTCGACTGGAGGTGGGCCCGAGCTCTGATGGAAATTCATGAGCTCACAAATCTTCGTCTACCAATAACAATGAAGGAGTAATTTGTTCTGCCCGAGCAGGTGCAACACGGCTAACGGGAGACGCAGGAAGACGTCAATCAATTACAGTCCATACTCACCCACGCACTACGGAGAAGGTTTAATCAGGTAGATTAAAGGAAAACATCTGTGTGGGTGTTCAGAGCCTTTGACACCTACAACCTGCTGTATTCGGCCTCATCAGGTCTTTTTATTTTTTAATCAAAAACTCCACTTTTGTTCAAATGTTGCAAAACCTCTGATTGGTGCATGGAAGTAAATGGTTGGTTGGGGCTTTAATACTATACCTACATGCCAACACGTTATCTGCTTTGTTAACATTTTTGGTAACCACAGTCGACATACAGTTCAATGTATATTTATGAATGTGAGTATTGTATTAAGACAGACTTGAAACATTCTGAACTCATACTTAAACTAAAGATTCAGGGTGCACAGAAATCAGTGATTCGTGATTTACTTCGTCTCATCCAGTGCACCTGTTATTTGTTTTATTTGGCGGTCAAGCGACTCAATCAAAGATCCCCAGAACTCCCATACTGATGTGTAGAATAGATTAAAGACCCAAAGGCAAAAGGCAGACAGAGGCTTGAGAGCAGCTTCATTTGAGAGGCGAGTCTGGTGAAAGTTGATTTGGGGGTTTGCGAAGAAGAGCAGAGCTATAACCTGGTGAAGCCGACTGGCGAGGAGCTGGAATCAGACGGATGGAGACCACAGGAGGAGAACGGATCAAAAAGCACAGGTAGAGAGAGACTGATGACGAGCACAGGCAAACACTAGGAATATACTGACCGGAACGAGTACCGCTTTGGCAAACGACTGGCCTGCAGGTCCATGTTATGTGAATAGTCTTTGGCAATTAGACCCTCTTCATAACATCATATGGTTTAAGACGGCGATGAAGCCGTTAGTAGGGTAGGAGACCTCCAGCAGCGGCATGATTTGCTGATGGACATTGTTCTCTGATCAAATATCTGGTTGGTTTTAACTGAAAGACTGAATGCCCATCATCACCATAAGATATTGTGAGCGCCAATATCCATACCATCATTCTACGTTGTATGGCAGATTGAATATGTCACTTTCTATTTTATTTTGTCCTCTGTCTCCTCTGTGCCGTCGGATTCCTGTTTGTTTTTTTAGAATCCTTTCCGAGTTTTTGTTGGAATTAAATATTCTTTATACGATTGTCAGCGTTTGGGTCCTTACCCCCTCCTTCCTGTGACAGACAATGTCCCACCACATAGCAAACATACAAATGCAGTGTGCTACAACTAGGTGGACGTCTACTGCGTCCGGTAGCGTTTGCAGTATGCAAGCCAGCATGCTTTTTCTGCCTACACTGACAGTCTTTTGTGCAACAGCTATATGAGCCAAAGGGTCAAAGTTCAAGGCGTAATGTTATGGCTCAATTCCACTTGCCTTAAGATCTGGACCCTCAGAGAACTGAGTAAATTGAGCAATGTGAGAGGCTTTTCATGGTATAAATCCAAAAGGGACAGCAATTTGCAGCAACATATCACCGTAATGACAGCAATGTAAGCTATGTGCAATTGCAGGGTTTTATTTTTTCGTATTTCACTGCCTGATTTAACAGTCTTCCAGGCGCCAGCCTTAGTATACAAGAGGCAATTATCAAATAATTGTTTTACTTGTTTTTCTTTCAAAACCGCTTCATTAAGCAACGTGCAAAGAAATTGATACATAAACCAGATGTGTACCATAGACCATATGCTTGCAGTTTCTCTGATTTCATTTATTCTTATGGATTATATAGCCATGGCTTAACACCCATGTGCTGTTCCCTTTTTTATTTACCTTATTTTGTGTGTTATGCCTCCGGGCTTCACCTGTTAACCAGGTGTTAAACGTCACAACGCCATGAATTGTGGTTCATTCCCTCGGGCAAAGTCTGCCAAAATGCAAATATGTGGCAAGTGTCCTTAAAATGGCTCAAAGTGTTTGCTAAAGGCCCTCAAACACGTGAGGATTTGATAGGGGGACAGCTCTAAATCTGAGTGAACTTTACAGGAACGCGCCTCAAAGTGGGAGAGTGCAGGCTTTGGCATTGTCCCTATTGAATGCAACCTGAAAGCGTCGGTACAAACACAGTGCAGGTCTGACTAAACTAACGCTGAGAGAAAACAAACAGGGTGTCAAACAAGAAACACAATGAGGTAAGAATAACTGGACCGTGACCTTGAGAGCCTTTACCTAATGAGACAAAAGGCAGTACAGTGAATTTATTATGTCATACACATTGATAAATCCAAGACCACTCAACTGAGTTGTTGTCCAAATGGCAGTGTTACAGTAAATGTGTTGCGATAGGTGCTCTAAGTTCATTAGTCCACTGCAATGAAACAGACGCTACCTGAAGATTCCTCTTCCTCGGTTTATGACCAGGAACAGAAGGACATTGATGATCATTCGTCCCCTTCATGAAGTGCAATACCATGCTGCGATACCTTTTTTCGGCCCTGAGGTTGCCATGAGAATAAGGAGACAGGTTGGGAAGATGGTGCGCAGGCTATGAATAGGATAACATGAAGAGTGTATCTGCACACGTCAATGCTTGTGGGAGGCAGAAATAAAAATTAAAAAAGAAACATCCACCTCAGACCATTTCAGAATTTCCTCACAGTAGCAGAGTTACATCGCAGTTATCTGTTTTGTTTATACAGTGCGTCAACAAAATTCCCGTCGCTATTAACCGTGCGAAAAAACATCGGCTCATATAATCTCGAAGGTTGGAATAAATTAAATGAAGATAAAACACTTATTAAATCGAGGAGTGCTCCGCAGAAACACAAAATGAATTGGTTAAAGCAGAGGGATTTTCTTCACTAATTGCTTTCGATGACAGGAGACATTGTTTGTCCTTCATTACCATAATGACACAAACAATTTTAATCTTTGAACATAACATTCAAATCTCTGTGCATGTGGTAGGGGCTTAAGTGTGTGTGTGTGTGTGTGTGTGTGTGTGTGTGTGTGTGTGTGTGCAGGCTGAGGGGTGGAACAGTACGGTGAAGTAATAGACTTCCATTTACATGAAATTGTTGCAGACTCTGCGAATCCCAACGCTTTAGTGTTACAAATAATTCACATGCAAACTTAAGTTGCAAGTTGTTAAGTACAGTTAACATGCACAGAACGCCATTTTGTCATTTAAAAAAAGATCTTTTGACAAAAGATCCAAAAGAAATGGAAATTGCTCAAATATATGTATTTTTTTTGTGACACAACTCCCTTCTCCATAGATCATTTTAAAAAGCTTGACAACACAAATGATGTGTCACAGTTTGGGTTTCTCTGGGTTTCTGTTTTATTTTGTAGTTTGTCTCCACACTTCCTGCCCTTGTATGCCTTGTTTCCGATTGTGCGCGTGTCTCCTGATGTGTCTTCACATGTGCAGCCGCATTGTTTCCACCTATGTCTTGTTACCTTCCCCTTGTATTTAAACCCTGTTTGTCTCCTGTCCAATTGTCAAGTTGCACTGCGTGTGTATTCTTGGTCCTGTCACTACTTTTGTTCCGTTACACCGGAATTCTGTTTGTTTGGAATCCTGTTCTTGAGAAACGTGTTTGAGGCTCCTGCAGTTTATTTTGGAAAGAATAAAGCTACTCTCGTTCAACATGCATCTGCATTTGGGTTCTCTCTCCGAGCCTCCCGTGACATGGCGGGTGCCACAGAGATGGGCTATTGGAATACCTATGATGTGCTTTACAAAAATCAAAAGGCCAACTTCATCATGTTGTCTTCATCTGAGGAAAGCACCTTGCGTGACCTAAGAGACGTGATCCAGACCAGTTTGGGGATGGGGGGTGTTGGTGCAAGAGGAGGAAGTGAGAGCCTCCCCCATTCTGAGCAGTAGAGTGTCAGACACTAATGCCTCTGGATAGAAACTCTACTCTAGGGTATTAAGTCAAACATGGACGACTAATGCCACGGGATAAAGCGTTCAGCCTCACTTACAGGGGCACAGGCACTCCCACAGGATCACGGGGGCCTGGGCGGCAAGCATTAAATTACCACAGACTTGCCTGTGTCAAGGGATAGACTAGAGGCAAGAGGTGCAAAGCCAAAACCAGTATCCACAGCGTCGAGCCTTTTTTGATTTAACATATGTAGTGCGGGCAAGTTGCCAATACAGATATATAACCGAGGAGAGACTTTATTGCGTTAGCTGTGCAGAGTGAGACAGATAATCAGCAACTTTATGTTTTAACAAATAACTGGATGAGCCTCAATGAGCTGTGTTCCTTTTTTGCCTTCAAAGCACCATGCCAGTATCTAGCAAGTATTAACTTCTTAATTACAATGCATATAGATTATCTGTTTTGGATGCCTGTGGTGGCTGCCATTGATTTCCATTCATTTTCACATGGTATGAAAATGAATGGAAATCTGTGAGTTGTGTTAGATTGTCATTGATTGGTAATGCAGGTTCAGCCTGGTGGTGAAATGGCCAAAACTGTCCACCATGAGATAATAATCTCATCTCTTTCTGCGTGGTTTGCCTTGAGTCGGCTTCATGAAGGTCCATCTCAACGATGAAGCTGACACAAGCTGGGCACTTGCGAGTTACTTGACGGTAATGCGAACCAAGAATTTTAGCAGTCAGTTGGCAAATAGCCCTTCACTGAAGAGGAAAAGAATGGGGGACAGTGGTTTAAGTGGTCATGCATAGCGGTTTGTACGTATGTGAGCAGGCACGTATTGACATATGGTCGGATGGCGTATGCAACTTTCCAGCCAGTGAATGTGTACTCTAATTGGAGGGGAATGATATCCAGAGTCCAGTAGCGCAGTGGTCCCCAACCACTGGGCCGCGGACTGGTACCGGTCTGTGGGTCCTTTCATACCGGGCCGCGGAGAAAGAATTAATGGAAAAAGTATTTGAAAGATGTTTTATTTTGAAAAATGACCGGATACAAGTGTTTTGGTCACATAAGTTACCCCAAACATTAAGCCCATGTAAGGGGAAAATTAGTACAAAATAAAGGTCTTTTGGGTGCTTCTTCTTCGGAATGAAGAAAAGGCCCCAATGAAGAAGAGCCAACGACTTCCAAGAAATGGAAAGCTGCATTTTTAAAAGCCAATAACAGTGGCCCTACTTAAATATGGATTTACCGCTACAGATGATTGTTGTTATAATCGGCTGAGTAAGTCTTGTTGTTATGCCGGTCATATACTTTTCTTTATCCGTGAAAGTATTTTTCTGACACCAAACCGGTCCGTGGTTAGGGACTGCTGCAGCAGAGGGCTGAGCCTGTGTGAGTTAGAACCGTTTCACTGTTCAAGGCAGCCATTATTTTCCATTAATTTCCATGTGGTATGAAAACTTTTTGGGATTTCTTCAGTGTTTCACTGCTTTTGTAGGCAGTGCACACTATTGGCCAAGTGTGGCTATTTTCTTCTTGCAGTCCACATGAAAAGCATTTGTGCCTGGTCTGTGGGCCCTGTAGTTTTTGACTTAATGTTACTCAAAGAGGGGTAAATAATGAATTTCTTGGGTCTCTTTTAAGCCGTGAACAAAAGTAGAATTGACTCAAAATAAGCCACTATGATTAATTGAGATGTTTTCAATAGTTTCTAGAAAACAATTGGAGGCCTTTTGCACAGAATAAATAACTTAATTGAGGTTAGGCTACACAGATACTTATTTATTTGTTCAGCTCCTGAATATTAGTGGAGTAGCAAATATCAACTAATTTTAAGGTGCTTCCACAACTATTTTTTTTGTCGATTTTTACCCTGGATTTGACTCCCTGGCCGTCCTTATGAATGATAAAATGACTCTGCTCTGCTGAATGTCCCGGCAGATAAACCCCCACTGCTGCATCATGAAATCATTACTGGTTTTTCTGGCTTTGATTAAGCAAAATCTGATAACATTTTAATTGTGGGGGACTTTTAACATCAATCCCTGCAGTCTACTATTCATGAGTCTAATTTAAAAGTCTTTTTGAGCTTTTTTTCTATTAATAATTATTCACAGTAAATTCATAAACTTGACTTGGTATTGTCTTCGTTTGCTTTCCCATTTCGTCTTCTAAATAGTCCAACTGTTTCCAATTCTACTTCACTTCCTTGCATTGCCAGGAATTTGTTAAATCATTTATTACCTGGTTATGTTTGATGCTGTACTTTAGAATCAAAACAATTATAATGAATACATAAATGTACCCCTCTCATGACTCGATGATAAAACTTGGGTTGTGGAAAAGTGAATGTTGAGTAGAAATGCAAGGCTGATAAACTCCAAGTGTCACCCAGCATTATGAATTACTTATTGCAGAAATGTCAGAGAGATTAAAGATGTGAGCGGCTTATTTTTGTGACTTATTTTGAAAAGCCATCGTCTGCTGTTTTTTTTTTTCTCCCCTCTTTTATAAGCACTTATTGTCAAACTTATCTCCATGTCTTTAATGCTGAGTTTAATAGTCAGAACACAATGAGAGAATGATTTGCTGTCCTGGAGACGCATACGGCATCGACTGACGACGACATATCTTGCCACGAGGC
Organism: Clinocottus analis; assembly: GCF_023055335.1. Classification (NCBI taxonomy): domain Eukaryota; kingdom Metazoa; phylum Chordata; class Actinopteri; order Perciformes; family Cottidae; genus Clinocottus; species Clinocottus analis. The sequence goes on along the minus strand of NW_027175854.1, from coordinate 10,355,729 downwards.
GTGACAGTCAGGAGCGGTTGTAGCTGAAGTCAGGTCGTCAATCAGAAAGTAATGCTTACTGTTGAGGTTTATTTGTTCTATGAATGTCAAACCTCCGCCTGCCTAAAAAACACAGGTTAACCTGACAGAAAGTGAAGAGGAAACACTTGGTTGAAAGAGACCTTCCCCATAATTTGCGCAAGTACCCCGCAAGATCATACATTGACATTCAAGCACTAAAGCTAGAGGGATGTAGTGTTATTGACAGTAAGAAAGGCGACGATGTCGTTTTTTTAGAATGTCCATGTGGATGGTTCAACAAAATTCTGGATTTATAAAATGATTCTTTATTTTAGCATGACCACAAGAACTCCCTGGCCGGCCTTCTTCCACAGCCAGCAACTGTATCTGAATTAGCTCATGGTCGTACGTACTCACTGTGCTGGGTGGCAAGGAGTGAAGTCACGGCTGCAACCCCGGTTTAAATGCACGGTGCGCGGCCATCCCAGGGTCAGGTGACCCTGGTGTGCAATCAACAGACGACCGGACCCTGAAAAAGATGCACAAAGGCCGGATTCGATGCCTGCTCTGAAGTTAGAAAATAATTATTTATCCTGCTCCGATCGTCTCGCGGACAACGCCGTAATTAAGCCAAACACGAGGAAAAAAATAGACATTTATTCGCCCACCGATAAGTGTCGATAATCAGCCAGTGGCCATGGATCACAGGCAGAGTTTCCTCGTTGAAATTGTCTCTTTAAACCAAACTACATTGTAACGCACATCAGGACACATGTTTTTTTTTTTTAACAGTTACATTTCTGTAAAGCATCAAATACTGAAGTTAGTCACCATGACTTCATCCATTTGTTTGTGGACTGACTTTTAAAGCTCCAAGTTTGACATTCTGGACGTCACCATCTTGTTTTTTCTCTGTCGCCATCTTGCTTATTGCAACCAAATTTGACATGAGTGTGGAGCTAAATACAACCAAAGGTGCAAACATGAGCAAAATGTACACTTCACTTTCAATAAATGAAGTCAGTGTGAAAGATAGCTACGCCCTAAAGCATACAGTGCTTTATGCTCTAAAAAACATCATTTAAGAAATGGACTTCCTGCTATATTGAAGACTAGAAACTACAGATTGAGACCATAAACCTCATGTTTACAGAGGAAGTAGTCATTTTCTCAGACTAGAGTAGCCCCCTGGTGGCCATTAGAGAGAAGGCAAGTCTTTAATGTACTTCAACATTGGCTTCACGTTTCAGAAGTAGAGGTTTGCCTCATAAGCACAGACGCATTATATTTCTCTGCTAATACGAATGCATCTGATCACAAAACTGAATTACCAATTAAATGTTGTTGCCTCCACCTCACAATGAGACTATGGTCTTTTTTATTAGATGTTCCTTTTTTCATTTTTAATCGTCAACCACCACATCTATCAATTTATTTTATTTGATCTGACAAAAATGATCCGATTTTACTATTTCTATATAAATGACTTATTCCCCTCTTTGCCAGAACAATGTTTATTTTCTTTTGAGAAACTGGAATGGTGACAAACACTGAGACCTTGGTGAAATGTTAATTACAAGCACTTACTCATACTTCAGATACTTATTCTAAACTCTTAACACAGACTCACAGCTACAAACCACAATTGGCCAAATGGATAAATTTCTTCTCCAATTTTTTTTTGTTAAATATATACTAACGCTTCATTTCAAAATAGAAGACATCTTTCTCTGCACACACTGACTTTACCAAAACACTGATAAACTGACTTAAAATTAAATTATTCTGTCAAAGAAAAACTCTTGTTTTCACTTCACAAAGTCCTTGCAGTCTAAGTACACCAGATTTCAAAATACTGGATATTGCTGACATTACAAAAACTGCATAGACTTTTATGTTTCCGTTTTACAAAACATGCAATCCACTGTTTTGACACTAAATTTCTTGGTTGGGAACTGTGTCCACATGTAATGTGCACATTCAAAAGCATTGCAGTAAAAAGCAAATCAGTTTTTTTTCTCCCTTTAGTGTTTACTACAGGAGGTACAGTATAAATGTGTACAGTATGATAGAACAGAAGTTTTACAGTATTGCTTACAGTGAACAAAATATCCAGGAAACACACAAGAGCATTCTGAACAAAAAACAACGGCAAAAAGCTCATATAAAAAAAGGTGGTTGGGGGAGGGGGGGGAGAGAAAAGCACACAATTCCTGTATCTAATCTTTGCGATCTTCAGGGTTAGGCCACATGTTTTCATCAACATCGCATCTGATATTATCCAAAGCGATGCACCTGGGATAAAAGCGCTTGGAATGTCGGATCCACCCTTGGCAATCATCAACTGTGATGTCCCTGCAGCCAGCCTCCAGGGCTTGAACTGGACATTGAATTGAATATACACTATACCTGGACATATTGTTGTCATAGCTCCTTGACTCTCTCACTGTTCATCTCAAAGGGAACAGTGTAGAGCTGCTTCATCCGTACTATGTGTTTAGACAATGTCAGTGTAATGGTTGTGAGGCTGATGCGATCCATATTGTCAAATATCTCAACTTCCTCCACAATTCTACTTTGAATGTCATGCAGTTTTATTGCATTATTTGCAACAACCATTTCTACAATGGCAAGCTCTTGATCATTAGTGAGGAGCTTTCCTCTTTGCCCAGAGGGACCAAAATTTAACATATACATTATCGTATGTCCTTGTTGACATGTCAAAGGAGAATAGAAACAATCCATGTAAAACGCAAAATGTATTATTGTTCAATTGTTTGTTTATTATCAGCTGAGATATATTGTTTTAGAACTGATATCATTGCAGAAGAGGTTTTTAGACTATCTCAGGTTTGGAAAATTGTTTTTGCAATTGTGGGATGTTGTGCGTTAACATCCGTAAATAATACAAAAACAATCCATAATTTAGTTGGGAGGTATAACTTGTCTGTAAGGAAAATGTAAGCATTGTGGAAATGTGTTCACCGACTGCATATTGTTTGAAAACCACATGAAATGTGAGACTGCTATGGCCACAGAAGACCGATGCGGTGCTAATAGTGTTTAGAGTTTTGAAAATGTGACCACTGGTTAGACAAACGCTTGGTAGCGCCTGAAAAAAACTAACTAATATGGTGAACGCAGTTTCTGTACATCTTATCGTCAAATGATTACAAATTTACATTTTTTTTGTCCATGAAAGTAGAACGGATGTGCGCTAAACTCCTCTTCTGTTTCATCCATTCTGTACTTCTGCCAAACATGCATCATGACATTCCAATAGACACACAGTGATTGGTCCTCAATCTATTTTCTGGGAGAGCTTGTCTCTTTCCATTCTTATCCTATAATAACCTTAGTTGCAGTTGCACCAGAAAGCAAAAACTGCCCAACTGTACACTGAAGTAAGGCTTTTCATTATGTCTGGTTTCACTGTCTGTCCAAAATAATGTCTTCTGTCACCATCGGTATCTTCCGGGGACGTTACACTGCACCTGTAGTCCTGGAAATGCTCAGTTTTAGGCTTGTTTTATTCTCAATGTACAGGCCTCCACTTGGATTTTCACTAACATACTATAAACTTTTATTATGCTGAAAATGTGGTTATGTGCCCCTATAAAAAAGCTCAAGGCTCCAGCAGGCTCACCATTCTGAGAAACTGCACCTCAGATAAAATGCTAATGGATGTCGCAGAGTTTCCAGCAACTACATGAAACTAAATCAAAAATAGTTTTTTGAAGCAATTCAAATCCATCCTATTGATTTGGCACATATTTCTGTCTTTCAAAGTAAAGCCAGTAGCAATTAATGTAGGTGTTTTTTCCCCCGATTTGAGCTTTGATGTTTTGCTGTTTTGGGTCGTCCCATGCTGTGTCTTGTAAGTGTGTAATATTCAGAGACCCGTTTTTCTGAAATAATCTGGAAAAGGTAATTGAGGCTTTGATTTCCACTCCCACTGATGACGACAATGGCTATTCCTGTCTCGGTTCTACAAAATTGCACCAGGAACTACACAACACGAGGCACTTTGACAGTTTTATCATTGTGAGATTTTTTAAAAACTTTTTTTAGTGTTTTTTTTGTCTGCATGTGACAGTTCAGAGTAGATATGAGCAGACGACTCCTGAGCAGGAACTAAAGCAAATTACATGGAACAAATATCCCACCTAACAATCAAACTGAGACATCATGAGTGTATGCATATTTGACCACAGCAGAGCCAAGATATCACGACACATATCTTAGCTTTGGCTTCGAGACCTCCAAACCTGGAGACGTTTTAAAGACATGCTTGTCTGTAGAAAACTACTTTTGACTTGCACCGTGCTAATTCCTCGTTCCTACATTCCTCATGCTAAGGAATACAATTTTTTTTTCTAATGTTTTTTATTCTATTCAAAAGGATACATCTGTGTTTTATCCCTCAGCTTTATGGAAGTCAAGTACGACATCTCCCCCTTCAGTCCTTAAGCGTTAAACAGGTGCTCACTGTGTGTTGGCATGGTACCCATAGCTCCCTCATGAATATGGTGCTTTCCATAAATCAATGAACATGTTTTTGCTCTGTGTTTTCCTACTTGGGTAATGACAGTAAAAATGGGAACAACAATGGCAAAATCAATTTTAAGATCATTAATGTGACCCATAACCAATTAAAGTGAAAAAGAAAACTTTACAGCTATAATAACGAGAGGAGGCAGGCGTCTCACTACCAAAATTCACGTTTTACATCCAGAGACTTCAGAGAATGTATATAATAAATTACGTCTTGGATCTGAATTTTTTTTTTTTAATGCATTTACATTTGACTCTTTGCTTAAATAACGGTCAAAATATTATGTTAACTACTATTTTAAATATTTGTTTCCTTGTATCACTGTTTATTTTGTCATACAAAAGCATAAGCAAGGTTAGCAGTTCTATTATACATAGTAACCATACTTGCATACATATAACCATGATTGCATCTTTCATTGTATGCTTTTCTTCTGCTGAGAACACCAAAGGCAGAGTGTGTATAATTGACTCGTGGCTTCGTGGGGTTCATCAGAAAGGGCTTAACTGTGTGCAGCACAAGTACAACAAACACATTACATGATGTACAAAATTCATCATGGCAGCTGCGGCGTTGAACCACCCGTAATCTGCTGAGGCCCCTCAGTCATCAGATCGTGATTGACATCGTGGAAGTGACACTTTATTGCTACTTGAGAAACGCGTTGTGTTGCGCTCTCGTTATTATCTTTCCACTTCACTGCCTTCCGACTGATTTTCTGAAACAGCCTTTGTCATATTTATTTTGGACGGAAGCAAAAACAATTTTGTTTGTGCGGGATATGTTTTTTCAAAAGCTGGCCCTGCCTTTCTTGAATAAAGCCATGGGGATCGGTTTAACCCCTTGGGTATACACGAGTGGGATGTTTTTGTTTTAGTTTTCAGTTTGAAGGTTGTTGTTTTTTTTTCCTTCTTCTTCGGAAGTGTTGAACAGTTGCTATCCAGGATGATTCACTTGAATAAAACAACCTTTTCAGCTGCTGTAGTGTGGCGCCTTTGACTCCTCGTCGATCAAGACCCCCTCTGTGATGTGGTGATTTGCATTGTAAAAGTGCCACTTCAATGCCACTTGACAAGCCTTTCCAATTGCTGTCTCGTTATTATGCCCACTCCACCTCACCTGGCAGGCTGACGTCTGAGATGGTCCCCGTCATCAGCGGTCTGGGCTTACCTACTGTTCTCTCTGGAGTGAAGTGTTCCAAAGCACATGTGCAGACATAAAACAATTTTAACAACGTGTATGTGAGCCATTGATGGAAGTAAATAAAAAAGCAGATTGTTCATAAAAATCCCAAGAAAGTGTCTTGTTCTCGTCTTCCGATCAATCAAAGCACTTTAACACTACATGACATCATTCACCCGTTCACACACTGATGGGAGGAGCCACCATGCAGGGTGCCACATCAGTACCATCAATCATTCATACACCGCAGGCGCAGCGACAGGAGCATTTTAGGGTTATGTGTCTTGCTCAAGGACACATAGACGAGGGCTACCGGCACCAGGGATCGAACCACCAATCCTCTGACTCAAAGACGATCCGGCTCACCACTGAGTCACAGTCGCCTCCACAGTCGAAAGAGGAATTCAATAGATGTTATATCAGTCATTTTTCATATCAATGTATAATGTGTGAAAGTGTTATGATGATGATGATAAGTGATCAAAGCTATAACGCACTTGGTTCTTATTTTTTTCCTGCATTGCAGAGGAATTGAGGACAGAGAAAATAATAATTGAATTCTTAATGAATGTGTGTAATGTCCACAGAGTTTCTTTGTAGTTAAATAATAGGGAGTTTCCCACTGAGTTTTTTAATTTGGAATTGTTTTTGTTAATACTTTTTCACTGCTGTAACGTGTCGATTTCACGCTAAAATGTTCTCTTCCTTTACACACACACACACACACACACACACACACACACACACACACACACACACACACACACACACACACACATTCCCTTGCCCCTTAAGCTATCACTAACTCCCTAACCCCAACCTTTACCCTCACCCTATTACCTGAACATTATTCCAACCTGAACTTTAAAAAATAAAAGTGGTGTGAGGGTTCTGTCAGCATGTCCTCATTCTGTCAAACTCAAACCAGTCCTCACAACGACGGACATTCGTGTGTGTGTGTGTGTGTGTGTGTGTGTGTGTGCGCACACACAAACACCCACAATGTGCAGCAAGAGTTATCAGTGTAGTCGGTATGAACAAAGCTCTCACGTCCCAGATTGTCATTCTATTCAGTGTTAAATATTCACAAACATTGCCTTTTTATAAATGCAGCTTCATATACAATGTTGAATGACATTATGTCCTAAGTTAAGTATTCTGCGTCCACACAATTTGCCTTCATGTCAGTTAGAAGAACTAAGGTTTGAGTGTTTATCTGCTGTCGATTTGGACACATTGAGGTAGACAGATTTAGCAAATACAGATGTGATGTTAAATGTGGTTTCAGCTCAGCTGAGGAAGCAGAGAATTTCCATACCTCAAAACGCTCCCGCCCCCTGCTCTGATTCCCAGTAAGACAATTTAACGCCACAATTCTTCATGCATGCTGGACTCCCCCCAAAACATGGAGCCTTTTGCTCCCTTCTGCGGCTGCCGCCTCATTCTGTAATGTGCTGGACAAGAAGGACTGGCAGTGTTTAAAAGAACCATCTACTGAAGGACACCAGTAGGAACATTAACACTTGAGTGACAGTCGTGTTACAACAACATCACTTGTATACATTTCAAAAGGGAGAAACTACAGACATTTTTTTTTACATGCACTGGTCAATTTTCAGCTATTTCCCTTCTGTTGTCTTTCAGAAATAAATTTAAAAAAAACATCCAAAATATTGTGTGTATATTTTACCACTTTGAGTATTTGCTTCTGTAGTTCTCTTATTAATTTCACCAAGTTAGCATTAGAAAAGGGCTCATTTGCCTCTTTAAAAGACAACTTTATAATGAAGAAAGCCAATTACAAAGTGACAGCACAAAACTAATTGTCTTGATGAAAGGAAGTGGAAGTCTCATGGTGATGTCTATTTGTTACTAACTCTTCACCTGGAGTGTCCTCGACATGCACAGTTTAACAAGACATATATTTATAGTTAACTGTTCAGAATATATATATATATATATATATATATATATATATATATATATATATATATATATATATATATATATATATATATATATATATAGTTTCTTTTTTTCTCAGACTGAACCAGATATCTCCACTTAAGTATCATTTACAATCACCAAGCTTTACATTTTCATTTCTTTCTGTTCTGAATGTGTTTAGTGAGGGATTTGTTCAAATATCATTCATAACCTGATTTTATGATACTGTATTTAAAAACATAGAACAAACAGAAAATGAATGGCTGTTGACAATATTTACTCATTTATTGAGTTATCCAAACTTCCCTCTGTAAAAAAAAACATTGAATCTTATTTATTTATCAACAAAATGAAACCATAATAATAATAGTGAATAATGCTTTATCCAATGTTATTGATATTCTGGAATGTATGCAAATGAGTAAATGATGCCTCGTTTGCATTGTTTCTGTAGCTGTCGGGACTCGCAGCTTTTGCCTCGATATCGAAAAACTCTTCAGAAAGTTCCAGAAAGTTGTGACCTAAACTGTAAGCTAATGCTGTCGCGTCCCTGTCGCCGTTTCAACACATGATATATTCTTGTGTTTATTTCCAAACAGGATGTACCGTCCGCTGAGATACACTGTAGAAACCTTTCATAGATTGGTATACTCAAGCGGAACTGTTCTAAACAACCACGTCAGAGATACCTCAAACGGTTTTGACATTTAAGATTGATCTTTCAGTCTCTCTCTCTCTCTCTCTCTCTCTCTCGTTCTCTATCCAGCGGTGAGGACGGGGTCGGCCCAGACTGGAAAGGAAACACCCGGCGGAGCACAATCATGGGCAATCTGATACAAGGAGGCACCCTGCCCTGTCAGTAGCAGAGTGTAGCTACAGTGAGTCATGACACGGAGACAGGTTCTCTCTCCCAAGGCCTGGGCCTGGCTTCTCCTCCGAGCACAGCCATTTGGGTTACTGCATAAATCACCTCTAAGTCGCCTTAAGTCCAAATCCTCATGAGCTTTGAATGGCGTCTAGCAGTAGGACTGTGGGATTTCTGAAAATTGAATTTTAGTTCTGCGGATTTACTTATTGTTGGGGGTAATCATTCATGGATTTGGTTTGGTCTCAGTTGCTTTTTTTTATTTATTTATTTGCCGTTGAGATAGAGGGATTTTATATATGCGTGCCATTAGAGGGTTATAATGGGCCACCGACGGCAGGTTTTCGCAAATTGGATGTGACTTGTATTGTGCATCAGACGCATATCAATTCACGCGGTGAGCGGTAAGGATGATTGTCAGTGAAGGCCGTTGGATTTGAATAATTCCAAGGGTCATTTGTTTACCCCGCAGATTAAGGTGTGATCCTTGGAGAATCGTGGATGGAGCATGATAATGTCTTCTGAGACGTGACCAAATGAAACGTCGGAATATTGCTGGAAAGTCACCTGACGAGGCATTTGTAACTTAAAATGATGCTTTACACCCCCCAGTGCCCAAACGCGCCCACGCGACAAAGCAGGCACTGACGGCGCGTCTCTCTGTGCACAACAGCACGAAACTAATTGCTATTAGCATAATATTAATTTAGTTAACTGTCGTACTGGAGACGGGTCAGGAGGGGGGAGGGGGGGTATTGTGTTGGCAGGTATCTGTCCATTGGCGAGGCCTTGGAACTGACTGGGGCAGGGCAGGGCGGCCATCAATAATTCAAAGGGAGTGCCAGCACAAAGGTAAACAATGGCTGTAATTAGGGGAGGTCTGCACCGTGGACAGGGAGATTAATGAGAGGGCAGTCATTTCAACTGGTGCCCAGAGACAAGAGGAGCTTCACATTGCCGGACGCGCTGCCAAACCACACACTGTTGGGGTGTGAGTGTGCACTTTGCACCCAAGCCTGCATGCTTTTGTTTTTTTGCCTATTTGTGCTTAGATGACAGAAACAAAAGAGGAAGACAAGTCAAGAACAACTCTTTTAGGTGAGTGTGTCTATAAAGCAACGCTTTACAGCGATGTTTGTTTCTATTTCGTCGATCCAGCATCGGGGCGTGTGTTCCCACAACGGTTTGATTTCTTCGATCGCTTCAACATTTACATTCAGCACAAAGTATTTCTAAATTCCTCTAACACAGGAGGTGCTCGTTGTTAATAATATCGACATGAAGTCAGAACCTCCTTTTAGATTTGTGCATGCACAAGTTCACCGGGACAAAAAGGCAGTGCGGTTTTACCTCAGTTGTGTGTCAAAGACGCTCGGTGAACTCGGCACCGAGGACAGCAGCGTCTGAAAGGCCTCGGTGTCAGCTCTGATCACCGTCACGGCTGAGCTGCGCTAAACAAATGAAAGACCTTACAGGCATCTTCTTGAAAAAAAACTAAACAAAAATGGACTTTTCTTCATTCATTAATTTTTCATATCTTATTCCTATCAACAGCCAACTCCACAGTCCAATTTGACCTGAAAAACTGTGACTGTGTTCTAACCATTAGGAATTCTGTGGTGTTGGTTTGAGTTTTTTTTTAACATAATAAAAAATACACTGGTAAAGTAATAAATACAACATATTATTAAAATGATAAAATGACTAGTGGTGCATGATTGGTTGTCCTCCAACACACAATACGCTGTGAGTTCAGACTGGTCTCATCCAGCAATAATATCTACACTTACAGACTTGTACACTGTTCATTCCAGATGACAAGAAGTCAACGCTGATTTATTTACTGCATTACTTACACAAACACGACATTGGTGTGTAATTATTTAACCGTGTTCCATAAATCTCTCGGTCTCTCTCGTACATACTCATTTTGCTTTGAGCCTCTCTGTTAACATTTTCAGTGTGTTTTGTAAGAAGCTATATTATTCGTTAACATGAAAGCAGACATCGATGTTTTTTTGTTTTTTTTTGTTGGTCGCCTTCCTTTTGTTGTCCTTGTTGTACTCCTTTTGGCTCTCCCGGGATTAAATCCCAGGTCTTCCTCCGTGTGATACATTGTGCTTTGCCACTATCTTTATAGCCGATGAAGCCGGTGATGCCGGTGGATGGAGAGACGGAATGAAAAGGAGGAAGCTGCAGTGAAACGTCACCTTTGTGGATCTTCAGCGACCTCAGCATTCAGAGCACTTTTTTTTTGGAATGTTTTTTTTTTTTTTTTTTAAATGTTTAATTCAAACAGAAGCTCGTTCTTGTTTGCCCTGCCGATTCACTCAGCGAGAACATCCTGAATATGACCTTGACTCTTTTCACTAAGACTTTCGTCAAACTGAAAACACGGCCGACCGAGCAACCGTTTCAAGCCGCTCAGCTCGGTTCACTCCAGCAGACATGTGTGCCTTCCGGGTGACTAAGTGATCGAGGAACAACAGAGGGAGAAAAAGAGAACGTTTAATGGCAGCATTGATGGGACATTGTATTAATGCAGTCAGCAGGGGCGTTAAAGATGTTTAGTAAAGAGTACATGGGAGCAAAATTGATCACTGATGAAATGATGTGGAGTAAGATTCTGGAACATTAACATCCACACAATGTTCTGAGAGTCCTGGTGCAGAAAATGTGGTTGAGAGAAAGGTTCGGGGTCGACAAAGCAAAACACTGTTTTCAACATTAGCCTCCCAACTAAAAAAAAAGATGAACTTCTTCCAATTTACAGCACATTTGTTATCTTCTTCCCTAGGAAGTCGCTGCCTTCACAGCAGTGATGCATGGCATGTAGTACGTAGGCATGATGAACACGAGGAATCTTCAGTGTATTCTCTTTTTTTCAAGGCTTTTTTTTGTGGGCTTCAACATGTATTTATTAGCGTGACCTTGCAGTGAAGGTTTTTTTTTTGCTTGTATGACATCAATCTCTTTCAGTTGAAATGTCCGTCATTCCTCTGTTTTCCTATTCTTCTTATTGTTGTTGTGTCAAATTGTGTCCATATATTCTGGTTCTTTTAATATAGTTTCCAGTTGCCAACAAAGCTCAGGTGCTGGAACATTATTGTGATTGCAGATTTACGTCTTCCCACTCAAACCATTCGTGGCACGTAAGAGACTAATAATTATCCGCACTGGTGTGTAAAGTTTAAGTTGTGCTCGAACCAAATTAGATGCATCGACACTGCATTGTCTTAAACTGGAGCCTAATTTATGGCCAGAGATTCAGACAGTGTTAAAATCTAACAATTTAAAATGTTCTCTTGGGTATGTAAACATTTAAGGAGGGGCCTAGACCTGTCTTCAATGAGTCCCCTGTTATTATCCAAGACAGAAAGCTGCATGTTTTGAGCATAAAAACACGTACATAATTAGTTTGTCACGTCTCTTTTGACTCTGCAACAATTCTAATTACAGTATGACTGTGAGTGTGTTCATACAACTTAATATCACACGTGTGCAATGCCAAACAGTTTTTTGCATGAGGTCAGATGAATCCTCCCTCGTCGACTCTAAACAGATAAATGCGAGGGCAGGCTCGCGATTCTGAGAACTCAAAGTGGTTTCACGTTTCCCTCACGGGATGAGTTGGGCTGTTTTGGTTCTTGACCAAGCTGTGTTTACAGGAGCACACCCCAGGGAATACTCTGGTTTAATCCCCATCGGGGGCCTGAGATATGGCGGCCATGCTCTTAAAACACACAAGGTAGACAGCAGCTGCCTCTTAAAGGAAGATTTGGATGTGAAAGACGTACAACGGGTGGCAGCGAGGCCGAGCCCGCCACCCATTCCTGCCTCCACGTGTGAAACCCTGATTCGTGTTGACAAGTGCACATCTAAAAACTCTCTCACTCTCTTTGTTGTTTCATCCTCCTAACTTGTGTGTGTGTATATGTGTGTGTGTGTGTTTGTGTGTGTGTGTTGGGACACGCGTGCGTTTGGATTTCTCCGCGCGCGGTTTGAGAGTAATTTATTTTGAGCGATAATCTGACCTTCACATTAGAGATTAGAGGCTATATCCATGTGGTCTGTGCTAAAGTTACGCCAGAGCCACGCTAATCCCGTCACACCCGGCTAAATCACTGAGAGCCATGTGTTCTCGGTCCCTTTTGTGTACGCGCGTGGCCACGTGCCTAGAAAAATCAGATAGCGCCCGATTTAAGCAGGAATTAAAAAACATCAGATCTTTGCCTCTGAAGTAAAAGGGAGAAAAAAAAACAATGAGCTGCCACCTGTCAAACATTACACTAGAGGGAGGACATCCAAAGTCCTCGTGAGTCCCGGGGCGGCAGGGACAGAAGAAAAAAAAGAGAACGAGACCCGTGAACAAAGCCAGCGCATGTATATCCCATGATTCCCTCATGTCAGACCTGCCCTGGCTGCATTTCCTCCCTCCTTTGTGACGCCATGATGAACGATCGCCGGGGGTGCGTGGCGATGCACCGCTCATGTATCTTTGCTGTGTGTGTGTGTGTGTGTGTGTGTTGGCTGCATAATCAGCTGGTTTTCTTCTATGCCCCAAAATACCTCATCTGCATTAACTCCATCGCAGCTGCTTTATCTTATCTCCGCCGTATTGACTCACTGTGAATCACCAGGATTGCGCTGCAGATATAATCGGGTTCATGTTTACAAAATAAGCCACAGGACACAATGTCTGTAGTGAAACGCTCGGCGGATCGCGAGCGTAATTCGGGGGATTGTTTTAATGGGCGAAGCGTCTTCTGCCCACTGGAAGCATTTGTTTTGTTAAATCTTGCTTTGCATATTTCATGGTCTAATATTTAGGTCAACTACATTGAGAGCATTTTTTCTTCTTCCATGCAACCAGTGAATTGTATTACTACAATAAACAGAGCTCATCTAAATAATCCCTTATCTTAATTGTGTGGGAGTGTATATTTTATGTTTAAATGTTCAGCCACTGCCTTTGGTTGCGGGATGTTTAATGAAGCCCACTGGGTCTAGTTTGCACAGAACAAACGCTCCCCCCTATTACAATAGTCTTAGCAGCTGAACATGATGTGAGGACACGGCTTGGCGCGTTTGTGACATCGGCCCCAGCTGGTTTCAGTTTGGACCGGGATGGTTTGTGTTGTTAGAAGCCGTGGAGTTATTTCTAGCAAGACCGATCTGCCCGCGATGAAAGACATGCCACTGACAACTCTTTGTATGATTCCGTTTCCTTTATTGCTTCTCAACCGGTGCGTATTTTCATCCCTTTCAAGCCGATGCGCCGCTTTAAGCAGAACTTTAAGACTTATCTTTATTGTCGGTCTGATCCTGTGCCACTTTGGTGTCTCTGTTGCGGTGGTATTTTAAGCCTCATCCCCGTCTTAAGCCGTTTCCTCTCGAGCGATGTGTCAGGCCTTATTCCCACACCCAGCAGGTTGTTGTTCTTCTTGATAGCTCAACCAACAGGCACATTACCGGCCCCGCTTGTTATTGTCGCTGATGTGCAGCCTCGAGACATCGCTTTCCTCTGTTCACAGCTCCTCAGAGTGTTATGTGTCATGTAATAAGAGTGTCCAAGCAGGGTCTGCCGGGACCCCGGAGGTAAGGAGGGAGGGGCGATGACGAGAGATTGAGGCGACACGTCTGGTCGCTGTCCCTGGGGTGACGAATGTGCCGTGGTCACCCCTGCGACGTCCCCAGACAGCCCCAGATGTTCCGCCCGGACCTCATGCGGCCAGAGTGGCTGACGGGCCCGAGAGACGCAGAGTCACCGCGTGATTAATCACCACACGCGATTGCTAGCATGCGGCTCGGCTCCCGCTGGCCCGCTGCCGAGGATCCGGGCCGCCGCACCGCAAAGCATCCTGTGCTAGAAAAGGAGAAATAAACATTTGACTCTTGTTGAGAGATTTAGAAGTCTCAAACAAAAGAATGAGACAGGCAAAGTATAAAAAATATCGCAACAATGCCAACTAAAAGGGGCTTGAAATCACATTTATCACTCATATTACCTCTAGAACCTAGAGCTTGAGATGGAAACGGCCTCATCAGGAGTGTGTTTCCTCCCTGCCTCACACACGGCTCGTCACTCAGTCCAGCAACTAATGTCACCGGCAATTCAGCACAGCCGTGTCCTGACCCTGAGCCCTGAGTGCACTTTACAGCTTGAGTGGGCCTCAACCTGTTTCAAGAATGTTTTTTGATCGAAAGTGACCACTTCCTAATATTGCACAACTAGTGCAGTATGATCAAAGTCTACGGTTGTATGCTCACTACTTCCCCAACACATGCATCCTTGGTAAGATCCAAACTAGTACATTGCTTCGCCTCCGGGTGGATGCTCCTGTCTGCTTCGCCGAACTGTACGTGTGCCAACCGCCATCTGAGTCACTGTAGGTAATACACTGAGACTACGGGTGAGGATATATGTGGCTATATGCTGCAATCATCACGCACAAACCTACGGCAGGTCATTTGGGAACTTCATCTACATAAGGAACCCCATTGGGAAGCTACAGCTTGATATGACATATGGAATAATCTCAGCCTCTGAGGCTGTCTAGATTTTAAAAGCTTGATAATTAAAACATGATTATGATTCACCTTATCATCTTTATCTATTCATTACTCATTCATTCAGATATTGGGCTCACCCCATAGCTTTCTCCTGCAGACTCTCAATTTTCGGTAAAGCTGCTTTAAGACATAACTCAAACCTAAACACACATTGCGGCAATAAGAAAAGATTCAGCTCGTTGCGTAGTGTGGAATATTTTTTTTACCTCGTGATCCGACGTAAAGGGTAGGGAGCGTCTCAAAAGTGCAAGATTTTTAATTGGGTCACATATGAGTTATAACAGTCCTGCTTTTGTCAATAGCTTTCACAACCTCAGACAATTTCATAAATCTGATTTCATTATTTAATTAATTAATGTACACAATGTACATATTTTCTTTGTTGGGTTTGTATAACTATAGATGCCAGTAAAAAGCAATATTTATCTTGTATAGGAAGAAAAGAAAAATACCATTTCTTTGATGAACCCTTTTTGCAGTGAATGCAAAGCACTGACAACAGGCTCGGACACCAGCGACTCTTTCTGATGGAAACATTGTGCACTGGTTAAATCCTTATGTTATGAACGACACAGAAAGCCACAGCCGCACGCTGAGACTTGTGCGTTTGATGATAGAATCTGACAATGTCAAACACATTACATTTTTGTACTCACTCGATGCTGCTAGCTTTCCCACATCCCCTTCAAACTCGTGTGGGCGGTTTAAGCTGTCACTCCGTTTCGAGGGGCAGTTTGGGGTCACGGCGAAAGAAAAGGGAGCAGAACAGTAGAGAAGATTTTAAAAGTGCGAGTGCTCACGGATGGCCTGATACCATTCGTCTACTCTGTTGGGCGCTAATTAAAGCTCTATAATCTAATGAGTTTCTTCTGCCTTATTGAACCTTGCTTGTTAGGACTACTGCCATTTACATGGCTCACTTGCACAGAGCAGCGAAACGTAAAAGCTAAAGAGAGAAAATGTGTTTACCTGAGTGAGTATATATGTATGTATGTGTTACAGATACCAGGATTGGTACCTGATGTGCGGATTTTGTGATTCTGAAAAACACGACACACAGACGACGACACAACTTTTACGTCTGGTCACTCTGCTGCAACTTTCCAGAATCAACCATTTATTTAGCATATTTACATAGCAAATGGTAATTCACATTTCTTCAATCATATGACACAATAAACATTCATGGAGCCAAACAACATCACGTCACTCGCGACTTTGTGGTGCTAAACCGTTTCACTGACGTAAAGTCCGCTCACCTCAAGCAGGATAACACATCACCCTGCCTTCTGCTGGCGACAGGGTGGACTGCACTTGAATTCGGGATAAAACATTTCAGTTATTTAAAACAAAGTATTATACCGCTTATATGTACAAGGTTCTCTGTTAACTATCTGAATACACATGTGTAAACACTGGTAGGCGTCACATTTGTTTATATGTAAATCACAATTGTAAATCACAACAATGATGGGTAATTTTTTTCCTAAGCTGCTCTATGCTAACCTCCCCTCTTGACTAACCTCCTCTAGGCTAACCTGCTCTATGCTAACCTCGCGTAGGCTAACCTCCCCTCTTGACTAACCTCCTCTAGGCTAACCTGCTCTATGCTAACCTCGCGTAGGCTAACCTCCCCTCTTGACTAACCTCCTCTAGGCTAACCTGCTCTATGCTAACCTCGCGTAGGCTAACCTCCCCTCTTGACTATCCTCCTCTAGGCTAACCTCCTGTTTAAGCTAACCTGCTCAATGCTAACCTTTTCTTGGCTAACCTCTCCTCTTGGCTAACCTCCCCTCTCGGTCACGCATGCATCAGACATGTTATACGCTCGCATCTATTCTATTTGAACAGCACAGTATATCATGGTTACCCAAACAAAGTAATATTGAGGACGGAAGGTGCCTGTGAAGAGCTCAAAGGATATTCATCATGCTCTACCCTTCACAACATGGTGTAGTTTAGTTTTTGTACAACTATGACTAAAACTGCATTTCATTACACAAAACCTCTGTCACTGGTTGTGTCACTAAAAAGATAAATGAGAACGAAACTGTTGAGAAAACTTTTAGAATGTTCAAATTTTCTGTTCAAAGTGTGAGCCTCCGTGAAGTCTGTGACTCCCGTAGGATCCTTCTCCATTATTATCTCACCTCATGTCTAGACAGCTGACCCTAAATAGGATGAGCGGTTTGGAACGGACGTCAAGGTGATATTCGTAGACACAAACGTCAGATGGGGACGACTTCAAGACATGGAAATGTAAATTCATGTAAATGACTCTGCTTCGAAACTCCTGTGTGTGTGTGTGTGCGTGTGTGTGTGTGTGTGTGTGTGTGTGTGTGTGTGTGTGTGTGTTATCTGTAGGTATATAAACCAGTGCTCACAGACTTTGAGCAGAATTGGATGGGCAATTGCCTTGTAAGGTAGGTGATTTCAACCCTTTTCCTTGCAAAAATATATGTCCTGGAAGATGATTCTACATCCGTTGTCGAGTAACAATTTTTTCTGACAGAAACACAGGTGACATGTTTGTTGCCCCACATTATTAGCAGTCATGTCACCTAATGACAATATCTTCAAAGAGACCGACTTCGAGGAAATGAAGGAGAATTTAAGTCGCTGCCTTCCTGCCACTTCCAGCTCTAATGTGAAGCTCCTGTTTTCTTTGTGTCTCTGACTTAAAACTAAGCACCATGACAATATAAAGTACCACTTTTAGTGCCCCTTTTACTTGGAGTGTGGAAGCAGTTCCCTTTGCTTCAGTGAGAAAAGCTCCAGAGGCAGTATAGATAATTCAGTCATTACTTACATAATCCCCATTGTTATCAGCCTTTCTGTACATACAGTAGTCTCTGGAGGATGTCGAACACCTTACGTGTTGCGAGATGAAGGCACATCAGCCGACAAAACAAACAAGCCACAGAGATCATAACTGCACCTGTAATTGACAGTGCAATGATGGCTCATTATCCCTTTATTGGGTTACATAAACGTTGGTGAGGAGTTGAGCTGTAACACTGAAGATTTCCATGCCCATTTATTCCACCGACTCAAAGAGGATCATTCAAATGCAAATGTTTCTTTTAACACAAGATGGTGCTTCAAAGCTACTCTTTTCATCTTCAGAGGGCTATTCTATTGTCCTGCCTTTGTCAGAGTGAAAACCTGGATGACCAATTTAAATACAGAAAAAAATAGATTGCTTCTTTTATTAAGCATATGTTTAATGTTTGGATAATTTCCCACCGGGATCAGATATTCAACAAGGCAAGGGACGTATCGGCTGTCGTCCTGTAGCTCTATTACATATTGAAGAGTGCGCTCTTTGTTGTTGAGGGTGAGGTTCACCATTAAGTCTTTTTTTTTCCATGTGCAGATCCTCTGATCCATCATCAAAGCTGGGCCTGAAATGAAAAGGACGGTGATGCTCACATCTACAGTGACAGTATCTTTTTTTTTTTAACTTATTTTAAGTGTCGCAGATGAAATGCGCCGAATGTGGAGCAAACTCATTTAGCCCGGATCACAGGAAGAAAAACGCCCAGTCGGCACAAGGCGTACCCCATCCCTGTCAGGTCACTTTGGTTGTGTGCCTGACGGATTAAAGGTCAAGCTAACTCAGTTCCCTGCCTGGGATGAGTCACTGGATGAGGCGCAGGTCACAGTCGGTGTAAAAAAGCAAACGTGTCAAGAGTGGAAGAGCGATAGAGGAGGAGACAAGGGCGTAAAATGTCCAGATATAAACAATCCTGGAGCGAGCCCAGACCCAGAGCCCGGCCCAAATCCGATTACCTCTTTTCAGATAGCTGTGGCAGATAGTCTGTAAATATCTTTTATTTTCAATTTGAACGATTTAGGAGGAGAATATCTCAGAGGAAGCTGAGTGCAGCTCTGACATGATGGCAGATATCCCTTCCCCCAAATGTTTAAACCCAACCAGAGGGAGAGATCGCTATCGGTTCAACCGTCTCAAAAGACAGATGCTATCTGCAGTCGGGGCGACATCACTTAAAGAAAAAAATGATGAACCCAGAATTGGAAAAAAAGAATTCCTCAGGATATCCATTTTCTATTAGCAGTGGTTTTGTGTTTGCTTTCAACAAATCTTTCTCCTATCAATTTGACCCCTCAAGAGTCAATTGTATTGTGGAAAATAAGACTGAGAATAATAGTTACATGACTTTTATCAATTTGACATTGAAACCAGTGGAAAGACCAGATTCTTTAACTCACTATGACATTTTTGTTTGTTGATAAATCAGTAGTATTGGGTATGTTTGGAGTTCTTTTTTAACACTGTACACTCAATACTCATACCTCTGACGGGCATCACCATCAAATTAATGTTCTTTATTACTTTTTGTTGTGTCTATTTCCCTTTTCTGTAGACAAGATCATTGAGATTTGTGTTAGCTATGAGGCACTGCTGGCCTTTTAATGTCATCTATAAAAGCTTTGTAAGGCAAAGATAGTCCTTACTTTAGATGGCATCACACAAAATACATAACTAACGACTAGTAACTAATCATGAATTGCGGTATTAAATAACATTTACAAAGCATCCGTTAGTGCATCATCTATAAGTCCTTAATGATTGGTATGTAATATACATTACTACATTTCGAAATGGGGAACCCATCATTCATACAGTATGAAACCCCAATCATGCATGATGCATCATGCTCTAAACATTTCCCCTTTGAACTTTCCCCACACATTAGCCATCCTCTCTCACATCCATACTTCAAAGAGTCAATGTTACTGGCTTTGAATCTTGCTAGCACACTGCTGGGTTCTATAAGCTGAGCGGACTAGAAATATCTCGTCGTCTAAGGTCTGTCCTATTGACTGGAGCAGTGTCTCTATTGCATAAGGACCTCAGTGATTAAAATGGGTCTTCCGGGTATTATAAAACACTCTGGGTTACCAAAAAAACAGTGAAGGGCTTGTAAAAAAAAACATTAATTCTAAGTCTTAATGTTATGTTTTTTAAGACTTTGCCAAGTGACTATGATATGAGCGAGATAGCAAGCTGTCCATTATGAGGAATTAATGAATGATCACGCTCATGCTTTGTGCGTTATCCATTACTTATTAAACTCTCAAACCAGAGACCCTCTGAATTTGGGAGTGGCCGTAAAGATGCGTTGTTACCGTTATCATTGTCCCCCTGTATGCTTTGCGGCTAGCGAGTCAATAGTTTGTTCAATTTGTCAAATTATTTGTTACTTTTCTGTGCTGAAATAAAGAACACAATGTCTGAGTGGGGTAAATGTGGTTTAATGAATGATGAATAAAACGTAAAGGAACTCAAACTGCAACACTCAATTGACCAAATCTACCCGGGGTCGAGCCAGTTAACAGACAGTTAACGGAATCTGATAAACGACACAAACGTTTTTCCTGACCCGGCGGCATCTCCACATAGCAGTTGTCCTCATTCCCTTTCCTTTGAGACGCCACTCACACATACTGCGACTTCTTTTCGGGGAGCCTGATCAATTTCACGGTAGTCTGCGGAGTTCCCAGCGAGGAAGTGAGTTTGAGAGGCTGTGATAGCATCGGGCGTCCCCCTTCCTCACCCACGCTTGAGTTGTCTAATCGGCCCTCCAGCTGCATCCAGCCAGATGAAGGGAACCCTGTTGACTCCTAATCTGTGTCGCCCGTGATCCGTCCCCCACCTCGGTAGCACATGCGCTACTGGGCGCAGGCGAGAGAGGCGGGGAGTATCCGTTTGTTTTCTTCTTGTCATCATGGAGGTTAATGGAAGCGGAGGCATGCACCGCTTGAGGAACCAAAAGACAGAATGTTTGGTTTCACCACGTGTAAGCGCTCGTTTCCCCTGTCATCTCCTCCGCCTTCCCCTCCCTGAAACCGTTTGACTGCTGCGTTTGCATTCTTCATGTGTCTACCTTTTGTTTTGTTCTCCCGCTGACGGAAAAAAAACTAACGGCAAACAATTAATTTTCGATCGCACACAACATTTCTTTTTTTGTTGCGCTCAACACATGGTTTGGTGACAAAATAGTGACTTTTGAAAGAAGCTGAACCCTAATTGGTAGCTGTGTGGCGTGTGAACTCGAACGGCTACGAGTGTGGGCGACGACACTTATTTGAGCAAATCATATTTTGATGAATATGTCACAATCAGTTCCACTTTGCTGCACTAATTGACAAAGCATGTATCCAATGTGTCACAGCGTCGTAGTGAAAAGCTTGCAAGAGTGAGTTCCACATTTTCAAGCCTTGCTACGCAGATTAATCAACTTAATCATACATTAAACACAAGTGTATAACATCCGAGACATTTAAAGACTTTTAAGCATTAATTCGCCTGATGCTTCTCTTTTCTTTTTTCGTCTGCACTCAGTTAACTCCTTGGCTGTGTGTTCATGTGTTTATTTCCTTATTATTTGCTAATCCTTTACCCTTCATCCAACGAGACATGATTTTAATCCCCTATAGCACCATTTTCCACACTGTAGGACACTTAACGGAACCAAAACACTTTCCCGTTGCGTGGTCATTCTATAATTTATTTGATGAGAAAGCGTTGTACTATGACAGGACGTCATATCTAGCTATTAAAAGTTTGCAGGACGGAAACTTTTGCACAAGAAGCTCGACAAGAGCCGCTGTGCCTCTGCAAAAATACTGAAAGAGCAGCACGTTGAATTTGGCACCTTAATCGACGCGGTTCGACCTCTACTTGGCCATCACAAACCACTTATTCAGAAAATTTGCAAGCTAATTGCCAAACACAGTTTTAGAATGTTCAAATCACCTTGTTTGATTTATTTTAAGGACATCCTGTGCTGAGGGAAAAGTAGAGAAAATGTGTTTGTTGAAAATATCTGTTCAAAATAATACACCCGAATAATAAAAAGCCCCCTCAGTCAGACACCAAAACTTCCCCTCGCAGACGCCTGAAATGTTCACTGCTGACAAAGCTCATTAAATATAAGAGCTCAACCTCTCTTCCTCCCCATCTCGCTCAGCACTCTCCTTCTGTATCTATCTTTGTCTCACTTTGTCCCCAACGTACAATATCCTCTTCTTCCTTTGTGTTCTTTAAGAAAAAGCTGATGGAAAAATGTCCCATTACAATGTTTAACGAGACCAAGGGGACGAAGCCCTGTAAGCACATCTTCAAACATACTCAAGATAGAAAAGCGTAAAATCTGAACACATGCGGTTACATGTGTCGCAGAGGAGGTAGCGCGCAGCAGGTCGACTGGATCTTTGGATGACAGCTCAGCAGCCTGTGGCTCAAAGACCTCCACTTTGTGAGTTTCTGAAACCTATAAAAGATAAAACAAGTAGAAAGACATGGGGCACAGGTAATATCCCAGTAAACGCTGAAGCTTTATTACTTTTCTTTTGATCAGTTTTCTATGAAGAAAATGGAATATACTGCCGCACTCTGCTCTTGCATTTAATAGATTTATTGAATAACCTCACCACATCTTTAACCTCTGAGTCCTTACAGATCTAACAAGAGTTAGACCATATCAAATGCTGAATCTTGCACAGATCTCTTTGAAGAATTACAATGTTGCAGCTGACTAAATTGATGTTATTGACTGGTGAATGAATAACTATTCCGTTCTGGCAAACTAATTTGGGAGGAAATGCCTTATAGGGATTATTCTAATCCTAATATACCCTAAAAACATACGAGCAACCAACGTAGAGCGGCTTAAATTGCTGGTATATCCCATCTTTGATTGGATGTTGCGAGTACTTGCTACAGCTGAAGTTTGTATAGGTTGTACTGACTGAGATAGGAACAGAGAGAGTTAAAGTAATCCAATTGGATGTGATAAAAGCATTGGGTTACAGTATCCTAGTGCTTTGCAGATAAAAAAAAAATATTGAATTTTGGAAATGTTCCCAAGATGTAAGAAGCAGAATTCAACAACCAAGTTCAGTGGCGAGAAAAAAGAAAGCTTGTTATCAAATTCACATTTCTGCAGTGAGGTTTGAAGACTAGGCCCCCAGAGTGTGATAAAAATAAAAGTCAGAACCAATAACAATTCCTCCTGATTTATTAGAGTTTAACTAAAGGACGTTGTGAGATAATCAGTGTTAAAATCCTGTACGACAGTTGGCATGGCCCCATGATGGTAAATAAATTTGACCCAAAGGTACCAAGAATAGTAGAGGACCGAGCACTGATTCCTGTGGGACTCCATTGTAATGAACATCATAGAGTATCCTATATGCCTAACAATTGTATACATGTCTGCATAACATGTATATGTCATCAAAGAGCTGATGCACACTTGAATCTGAGCTGTGCATACAGGGAAGGAGAACATGAACACTATGACACACTCAAACTGTTCCCCTGGTACGTTAACATATAATTAATGTGTCCAGGCAAAGTGTGTGTGAAGATCAATTAGGTGTTAACATGACATGCAGAAAACACTTATTTTTGGAGGATGTGAACCTGTTTGACACAAATAAATGTAGTCATTATAAACATGTTTAAATAACCAATTTTCTTTTAAACAGACAACATTTGCTAACATTTAGGAAGTATCATCAAGGCAAAACCGCAGACTGATATCTTATTGCATATAATACTTTTTAAGATAGCAGGCAGTGGCTAAAATGTTAAAGTTTTAAGATTTTTTTCCTCAGGTAACCAAATTCAGCTATTTCAAATGTCTGCCCTTGAATGGGCACTTTCCTCTAAATTATTCTGCAGCAGGACACGGTGGCGGTGATTGACAGTGGCATGGAATTGGTGTGCCAGTTTCCTGGCATGGACAATTTGCTAAATGAAGATTCACAGCTCAACAATACACAACACTATTCCTGTCTGTCTTTCACATTCTTTGCCACTTGCGAGAGGCGATCAAAAGAGAAATTTATCGCGCTACAGCAATTAGGTATTTTCTGCTGGAGTTCAGCAGTACAACAATCAGTCGATTTCTTGTGTTGCCATCTGAACTCTTGGACAGTTTACCTCTGATGGATCAGGGAGTGTTTAGTTAGTAGGATATGCAGTGCAATGGTCCATGCCATTTAAACAATCGTGGATGATTTGGGGCCATGAAGAGGAAGTGTTTTAGATCCAAGGGAAACAGAACGATGAATGCTACTCGACAATTCTGAGAAATGGATGAGACATTGACGCGAGATAGCTGAACATGCTCAATCTACATGACATTTAAGTGAATTCAATGCTCCTGCTGTGGTTTACTCTGTTTGTACATGGGTAATCAAACTCATGCTGCTAATAACAGACAGGCACGTATTTAACCTTTCCTGCTAAGCCTGCCCAAACTAAAGTGAAACGTTTGCTCGAATCATAAAGGCAGAAATGTGTATGATTATGATCATCTAATGTTCATATAGCTGATATTAAAGTCAAGTCATTTGTTAAACATTTAATTGAACTTGTATTGTTGGTTTAGATCTACTGCAAGAGTGAGACATGAGAGTTTATCATTGGTACGAGTGTGTAGTCGCATACTTCTTTTTGCTGCTGGCATGGGTTCGCTTATATAACCGCTACTCCTATTAATTTCTGATGTACTTGGCAGAAGATTTGAAATCACTGCAATGGTGACAGAGTGGAGGGAAATGTGCTCTAGATGTACACATCAATATGTACAAAACTAAAAGCTAAATAAAAGGGATGAACTGACAAACCCATCATACTATAATCAAATATGATCAGTGTTGAATCAAAGATTTCTCCTCTGACATGTTTAATGTTGTTTTCATGAACTAGGAAGATCGAGCAAGACAATTCAGGGATTTAAATGTAAACATATACAGTCTAGCTTGTGGGTTGATAAGAAAAGCATTACCATATAATATATAATGTTCAGTGTGAAAGTGTCTATTTTTAACAACGATGTTGAACGATTTATTTTTTTGTTCAGCCCTCATGATCCACTGGACAGAAGTGCTTTGGTGTATATATTGTGAGGTTATATGACCGACATGTGTGTGAACAATTGAATGGCACAGGATGAAACAATGCCCACAGATGCATTTAGATAGGGGATAGTAGTTTGGTTCGTTGGTTCTATGAAGTACTCATCCAGTGTTTTACGAAGAGTAGATGCCAAAAAATGTTTCGTTGCTTCCCCCGTCCACAGCAGCTGCCTTGCTCTCAAAACTGGAGTCGTGCCATCTAATGTAGGTTATGCACCGACTATGTTTAAGCACTCTTATGCAAATCTACTTCAAATAACAAAGCTATCCCTTTTAGTTCACAATTGTACTATCACCTCAATGCATTCACGACATATTGAAAATTTAATAGTTAAAGTCCAACAATGGTTTTCTTTTTATTCATCAGTTTTATATTTAGCACTGATATCAGTATATCTTTGCACATTTGCATTTCTGCTTCATTTTGCCAAAGTCTATTGTGAGTATGTATATTTTGATACCTTATGTCCGTTCATGGACTAAATGCCAGTGTCTGCAGTGGCTATTTGGATTGGCGGATTGTAGACATACTTATTCAGCATAAAACTGAGCACAGGGGCAATTAATCATGGAAATAACTGGAGTGACTAAATGATCTATCACGCTTCGGGCCTGTTTTGTCTGAATAGCTGTGATCAACATTTGCACAGAGACAGGTGGACAGGAAATCAAACGAGTCTCTATTCAATTTATTGCCATTTGCAAACTGGATGGGTGTGCGATTAAAGTGGATATCGCTTGAACCAGAAATTAACAGATAACAGAGTCATTTTTGAAGCTGTCAACATTCAGGCATTCAGCTAATTAAATGTTCAACACTACATGTCTTGTAGGCTGGAATTTGCTCCGAGGGTAAAAGCACATTGTAATGCATCTAATGAGATTCGTGGGACAACAACACTATGTAATTATCTGGCTCGTAGGTTTCTCTGTTACTGTTCACTGTCTTTTATTTGCAAACAACAATCTCTCTAACTCAATGAAGCATGTTCACCTTAGTCCTTTGTTAAACTTTGATGTTTTCCTTTGGAGTTCTGTTCGGAGAGATTCATAAATTAAAACTAAATTATCACAGTATGTCATGTTGCAGTTTCTATCCATATCCATCAAAGATGTCTTCACGTCATTATTTTTCCCTTTTAGACATTTGTGTGAAATTGTCATATTTGCATATAAATCGTTGAGTTATGGCCATGTTTTTGTCAGGTCACATTGATCTTTGACAACCAAATTTCAAGTCGGTTGATCCGTGAGTTCGATTGGACGTTTGTGCCAAATGTCTTCCGTCTGTATGGACAGACGGAAGACAAGTCCAAAACATAATGCCACCCGGCCGCTTCTGTTGCCGGCGCCGGAGCCATAAAAAAGGCAAGAATGCAGATTAAAAGTCACACAATGAAGAAGCTGTTCGTTTCTTCAACAAGAATGGGAAAGTTGGCAGCACAGCCGGGAAGTCAGTCTATGCCCACAGTTTTTTAATTAAGATGTGAGTGAGTGTGCAGTGATTGCCTTTGTGATATGGGCGTGCAGAAACATCATTTCCTTTGAGAAGCTCCTCAAAGACTCTGGTAACACATGACTAGATTTTTGACAGGGCTCTTTTTCAACTCCTTCCCTCTTTCCATCCTTTCAGATGTGCTAGGACTACAGTAGGCAAACTGCAGGGTGACTTTTGAAGTGGGCCATTGTGAAAATTGAATTATTTGGTTTTAATTTCTGGGTGAGTTTAGCCTTCGGGGTGAGCTATATGAAACAAAAAAAGGGAACGCAGAATGCCAATGTTATATATTCGAGGAAATACAGAAACATGAGAATGGAAGATAGGTAGGGGGAAAAAAATCCATTTGTTGAAAGAGCGCCGAGCAGGATATCTGGGCGGGGAATCAATAGGATAAGAGGTTATTAGCTGAGAAATGTCACTTGAAACATCGATCATCATCTCCATCGACTGCAGGGACATGTAGACACACAGGGTCAAAGCAGCTTATCAATCAGCAATGATGGGAAACTATACAGTGAGGAATAGATCAAGAGGTTTACAGAAACTCATGAAAACATGTACACGCGACTGTGCACAAATAGCAAGGTATGATACAGCGGTTACTACTCATCAAATGGAATTCAGTGGATGAAAGCTGTAATATTCGACACGGGGTCTAATGTTTTTTTATTTAACTTACCAAAAAAAAGAAGTACCACAATAAAATCCTGCATTTACAGATTTACTCAAAGTATTTTCAGCATAAATAATAAAACATTATGAGCAAAAAGTATGTTTGAGTAGGATTTGACTGAATTAGCTCTTTCTTGACAAATTTACAAACTACATTTTCTGGTGTTGTGTGTATTTTTTTTATTTACAATATAAGTTTTAAAGGGATCCATAAAGAACAGCACTCAGACACCAGAAATAACTGTTTGTATCAACATTTGCTTCTTTTTCGCAGGATCCTAATCTTTTCAGACCCTTAGATTATATTTTTCGGTTCCCTAAACGTACCACACAGAACGCATGAAGACGCTGCAGTGAAATGATTGTTATGGAAGGCAAAGTACCTACAAATTATTTCCTTCCACATTATATTACAGGTCCACATATTGAACCCAGTTTTATACTGACTTATAAAAACTATTCCTATTATACTATACAGTATATCATATATTTGTACATGTTTGGAATTGTTAAATTCTGGGCGAAACACACCAGGAATAAAAGGGTAAAATAGAATGGTTGTCTGCGGATAATCCATTCATTTACCAAATTAAACCATTAAACTACTTTTTTTTCAATTACACACAACGTAAAATGTGACATTTATTGTGTCAGCCATCTAGTGATTTAACTAATGGGAAAAGGTACTTTGGAATTTGAAGCAGACAATGTGGGCTGCCTGCAAATTTAGGGTTTAAAGTGAATAACTAAAATATAAAGGAAATCATTTACAATTAAGATGGAATGGGAATGGATTCATTAAAACTCCTCAAGGAGTGTGAATGTTAGGAAATTGTACTTTGCTTTAGGGTACTATCTGTTGGTTAACTTACATCATAAATAATTACATAATTAAATATATGAATACATAGTTACTCTAGTAACACTAGTAGTAATAATTGATCACTATTAAAAACAAGTTTTTATATTTAAATGTCTGCAAAAATACAATAATTCCAGAGCTCCACTCATACTCACAAGGTAAAATGTAATTGTCTCATTTGAATTGCACTGGCAGTAACATTACATTCAAATCTTGTGATCACAAATTGGTGGTTTGCCCTTCAGCAGATGCAGTAGCTGCATAAACAGCGGCGACGAGCATAACAATGTATAAATTGAAGGTACATCGGCTATGTAGCCGTCAAACAAACCCCGCTCTTCCTTCCACAGTCGATCAGCTGGAATCTGTCCACTTATGTTAAACAGTTGACAATCAAAGATTTAATGAGAGGTTCTTTGCAAAACCACAAGTGGCATTCTGTAATCAAATCTCATATGTTGTTCCTGGTTTTTCCTCACATGCGTGCCTCCACATGTGGTCAGTGGGGAAAATCTATACCTCATCCCATAAATGGAACCGGCATGTAGAATACGCCGTTTAGCTGCTGAAGGGAGCTGAAGTGAAAAGAAAGAAAAAGAATCAGAGATGAGGAGAACATGATGGGGGAAAAAAATGCACATTCAGTTATACGCTGCTCAAATGAAAGAGGTGCATTAGTTAAACGGAAGGAGCATGGGAGATGGTGGTGAAAAGGAGACAAGATGGGAGCATTTCTCGAGGATCATTAGAGGGAAGAAAGTATCCAGGGATTCATTAGCATGAGGCATGGAGAGTCCAAGTCGGTGAACGCTTCTGAGGAGTTACTGTGAGAACCACGGCTTTACAAGTGATGAAGGAAGACGGCAGGAACAAAACTTGTATTCTGCGGACAATTAAAAGTGTTTTTTTTTTTTCTTCTCCCACACTCACATTCACACACACGGAAGAAAGAAGGGGGAAAAAAGGCACAGTAGACTACCAGAGGTCCTTCTCCAAGGCCCAGTCAATCCATCAGAGGCAGAAGTGTGCCATGGGACGGGGCAGTGCCAGTCACCTTGGACACGCGGAGTAGGCCGGTTTCACGGCACACTGGACATTAATGCTCCTCCCTCGCTAGAGGTCAATAAGTCGGCACACTCAATCACGCGCACGGGCTCGTCGGCATGCCTGCGCCCGCACACAGCCGCCGTCAAAACCCACCTTCGCATTCAGAGGCGAGATCGAAGGAGCGATACGGACGGTCGGAGCGGTAAACTCACCTCTTAATGGGCAGCGGCGTGATTCTGTGTACAGTTCACGATGTAATCACGCCGCGTGCGGAGCCACATCTCATTGGCGACCTGCCCCGTGAGCCTTGTTGCCCGTGCACTGCAGTGGCTGCACCTTCGCTGTTGCTAAATAGTGTGACCACTGCGTCACTGCGGTGCAATCCATTCTTAGATTATGATGTGCTAAGCCAGCCAAGCGAGGTGCTTTTAATCAAAGCAAGTGATCCATTTCTTGCACCATCCATCTGAAAGCACCAGCGAATCATGCTTCATCAATCCCTCCCCCCACCGCCCCACACACACACACACTAAAAAAACACGCCACGGAATGGTAAATGCGACGGTGAAAAGAAGTGAACCGGGCACATTCGGAAAACAGTTTAGTGAGGACAACGTTTGGGCATTACAACTCGGACGAGCAGGCAAAGTTTGGCTTTCAGAAGCAAAACAACACTTCAGTGTGAGTTAAAACTCTGTTGTTACGAAGAGTGAGTCAGTGGCAATAAGTAATGAAAGGGTTTTCAAAATAACCGTGTGAAATGACCCTCTTGAGAAAAGTAAATGATTATCTATAATTGAAACAAGCGCATTCCACAAAATATGCTTAAAAACATTATTCGGTGCTTGAGATCACCTCAGAGGGGAATGTGCTCAACATCCAGTATTTGTTTGTTTCTCGAGGCCGCAAGCAACGGACCGACATCCGAGCCCTTTTGACGAAATGCACTCATTCAACAAGCAGCACACAATTGCACTCATCAAACAAGCAGCATACAATAAGGGATGCAAGTTTGAGTCAGTTTATCCCTGTGGAGTCGGGGGGTCATTTGCTCGATTTTACATAATTTGTCACATTTAGACTGCGCTGCACTTTCAAACTGCATTGGCAAATTGAGATGTGCTTTGTGCAACAAATATCTCTGGTACTTTTACACGATGGAGCTGTGAAAGGGTCAGAAAAGGCAAACTTACAAATACACATGCCTTTTTTATAAATCCCTTGTGGTGTAAGTTTTTTACGTGCTGAACTTTTGTCTATAAACTACCATCCGCATACAGGGGAGAACTCAGTGCTCAGTGCTCGTGTTGGACTATTATTTCTGCTTGAAATGTATTCAGTCTGGATCATCCACAGGGTCAAGGACAACTTGCTCTTGAGTTTCCGCAAATATAATTTCATCAATGCTGTAAAGCACCACAAAGCCAGTTTGTGGGGCGGCAGCTTTCTCCATAACAGAGCCTGTTAATTAAGAGTTGTGACTTAAGAGCAAGTGAGAGACTTGATATGTGTTAATTGAGGACCAAGAAGTAGCTCTTGAACATATCGGAACAGCAAACTCTGTAGTAGTTAATTAAAAGTTGCTAAATTCCTTTATTCCTCTCTTTGATTGCCACACCATTACAATTACAAAAAGAAGAAAACTATCAAATATCAGCAGAAATAAAGCCCAGGTCCAGCACATCTCTGGTGGATTTAGTCCCAGGACTGCTGAACAGATGATTATACGGCAAATTAGGCATCGAGAAGTCGATGAGAAAATTACCTTACTGTACTTCTCTCTTGATGTATTCCCTCAGTAAACATTGTAAACAGCAGTTTATAATCTCAATCTCTAGTTTAAAGTCTACTTCAATACAGCATGATGTTCATTTAGTAGTTCCATTTCCACTTCTGGTTGTAAAAAATAAAAGACCATGGCCGGGATGGCCAGAAGCCCCTAACTCGAGGCTTTAAAACAGAAAACCACAAAACTGTATACAGTCTTACTTGAAGTCTTACAGGTTTACTTCATGCATCATAGTATGTCTTTTGACATATCTAAGAACTAATAATTACGCAATGATATAGTTTTTCCGAGTCTGTACTCCTGTAACTCATCATTATCTACCATATACAGCAGTCCTCAATTCAGTTATTCAGGAAGTGATTATATATTCCTTTTATTTCAGACTCATGGGTCCATATAGCAACAAACACAAATACAACAATATGGAGTAAAAAAATACGAGACAATACGAGTACACATGTATAATCATTGCAGTTAAAAGTCACTTGTGGTTAAAAACTTACAGAAACAAGAAGAATACCTCTTATCACTCTGTGTTGGCTCAGTTAAGGCTGAGTCATTTAAGCGACATTTAAATTTGTACATAAATTTCAAGCATGGAAAGTGTGATTATATAATGATTCAAAGTTAAATATCCGGTTGTACCAGATTGGTTCTTTACCCGGTCCATAGTAACTGCTCACAGTTGGAGGCGCTGTATTGTTAAATGTTTCCGATAGGTCATAACCTCAATATATTCATTCACTCTCACATTCACGTTTTCCTCCACTCTCCACACAAGCAGCTCCAAATCAATGGCATCCTAACATCAGATGCATAACCTCAGTGTGCTGGCTTCAGCCTGTTGACGGTCTCAGCTTAAACAGCAACGCATGCTCCTTATAGTTTTTTGAATTGTGGATAAAGCCTGTCCTTGTTCTGTTGTTCTCTCCAATAAAAAGGCAGTAATCTATAAGCCTGGTAGGCTGGATCTAGGAGAGGTGCCATCCTGAGAGAGATTATATGGTGCTAACAGGATCGGCATTGGTGGACGAGATCAGGGAGGAAAATAATAACGGAAAAGGGGGCCTGCTATTGATTGTGCTCCTTTCCTTTCATTGGGCTTCCTGAGTGCTTGGTCGTGATGCATTTATATAAGGGCATCATGGCCTGTCTGTTTTTTCTCTAAAGCAACAAATGTGGTTAGCTAACCCATTCTTCATATGTTTCTTTGTGACACACTAAATTGTTGTGGGAAGATATATATATATATATATATATATATATATATATATATATATATATATATATATATATATATATATATATATATATATATTGTAGACAACCATGTTTGTGCAGAATTGAGATAGCCGTCATTATGGCTTACAGTTTGTCATTTATTTGAGTGATAATAATATTATGTTATATTCCCAAACGTTCTCCCAATGTTGCCATTGTCACAGTTTAGTTATGTCATGCACACCATTTTTCCTCCCTTCTAGTCAGTATTGTCATTGTTTTGCTCTCGCAATGTCAGCCTTCACCACTTTGGTTCAGACAAAGCGATCGTTCGATGGATTGTCTGAAAAAAAAAATCTAGATATTCGGGATCCTGAGAGGATGAACCCGGTAATTTCGTTGCCCCCGTTTTAAAAATCCATTATTTCAGTTTGAGTCGTGTAAAAATTGGTTCTTTGCACAAACTTCATTTGTGTTTTATGGTGGTTTTGTATGGAGCCAACTAGCATTTTTCATTCTTTACAACAGCACAATATATCATGAATTAAAAGCTATATACAGTTAATTTGAATTAGCAAACAGTTTGTAAGAAATCTAATGTCTTCATTTTGATATTGTTATGTTATATTGATTGTATACACACTGTTCACTGCCAATACATTTAATTTGTTTTAAGAATGATTAACATGTTTCTGCAACACAGAGCACCTGGTGAGGTTAAAAACATGATCTTGGTTAAATATTGATAAAGTCTGAATAGAAGCACGATGCATTCACGTGTTTCACTATTTGACCATAAACACAATCTACTACACCACTGCTAGACCAGAATATGCAATTTTGTTGTGTGTGCACATCGATAATGCAATTGTTAGAAGTGATGGGAAGTAAACAACATATCACAGATCAGGATCGCCAGCCTTTTCAATGTCTTTTGCCAATTGACCATGTTTACAATTACCCTTTTTAATGCCCATTGATTTATTTACTGCTGCTGCACATCTGCTGTCCAAACGGCCCAGCTTTACAAAAATGAAATATGGCTAGACAAATGTGGCTTATTGTATGGTATGCTTCAGGTCAAAGAATACAGTAAACAACATATTCCAAGTATACAACATATACCAATATATTGATGCTTACTTTTAGCTGAGATGCTAACAGTGATGCCTGTTTGACAAGGACTCTGGAGAAATATCACTTTTATAAGCTTTGTAGTTCATCTTTGAGATATAGTATTTCTGAATCCATAGGTCAAGTCATGATTATCATTTCTGTGTTCCAACCCAACTTTCACATTACAAAAAGAGACGTTTGTCTACACAACTTAAGCTGTTTACAAAATCATGTTTCGATGGTGGTTTCCATGTTCCTCTACTCTGCAAAGGTCTGCGCTTATATTAGTATCCTGAGAGATTAAACATAGTTTGAATGTTGCTTCCAGCTTCATGCAATAAGTGTCCCGTTTTTTGTTTTTCTTCTGGGTTCCTGTTTTATTTTGTAGTTTGTCCTCTGTGTCTCTGCACTTCCTACCCTTGTATGCCTTATTTGTGATTGTGCGTCTCCTGATTGTCTTCACCTGTGCAGCCTCGTTGTTTCCACCTGTGTCTCGTTACCTTCCCCTTGTATTTAAACCCTGTTTGTCTCCTGTCCAATTGTTGAGTTGTACTGTGTGAGCTTGTTCCTGTTGCTATGTTTGTGCCGGGCCAATGGAATTCTCTTTATTGTTTGGAATCCTGTTTTTGAGGCGCCTGCCCATTTTTTTGGAAAGAATAAAGTTTCTTTCAACACACATCTGTATTTAGGTCCTCTCTCCGAGCCTCCCGTGACAACAAGCACCACAAAGTCCTCTCAGAGATGCAACTAATGTGGAAAAGCCTGTGTCACGGAGAGTCTGTGAAGGAGAAGTTTACAGTTTGTTGTAGAGGTCGACCTACAACACTGAGGAGAGTTCTCGGTGCTCGTTGCGCTGGGCTCTCAGCTTGCCTTCTTTGTCCACCGAGGCCGCAAATGGGGTTCCAGCTGAGATCAAAAAACCATCCTGGCTGCCAATGGAAGTGTAATCAGAGACACTTTCCAGCCCATTGCTACATTTGAAGCGGATACCAGAGAAAGATCCCACAAATTCCCCTTCATCTACCTTGGGGAGGAAAAAGCTTTTTATTTAGGTTGGAGTCCAAGCATCTTGTGATAGCTGTAGCCATCTTGGAGATGCATGCAAATTTGGATTTAAGAAAATATGTCAATCGATGTTTAAGTACTCTGGTAACTGTATTTAGATGTTTTCATAAGAAATTCAGTTTCCTTTAACCGCTA
Source organism: Clinocottus analis (assembly GCF_023055335.1). Lineage (NCBI taxonomy): Eukaryota > Metazoa > Chordata > Actinopteri > Perciformes > Cottidae > Clinocottus > Clinocottus analis. The sequence goes on along the minus strand of NW_027175854.1, from coordinate 10,321,242 downwards.
AGCCGCTGGCTGAGGACAGGGACTTTGTTTTATCCCTTTGGTTTTGGCAAACATCGCTCTTTTATCGATGCATCGCATAAACAAGTTGTCACTCAAGTCAGCAGTCATTGCTAATTACATTCTCGCAGGCCTGATTTTAAAGCGTTGAACCGGCTACATTTAAATTCTCATCAGAGGCCTCCAAGGTGTCAAACCTAGAGAGAAACTCATTCTAAACTGCTAGTGTTTAAAGAGGACAGTACTTTCACTGTCTGATTTGGCGAAATCTTGGATCTGAGGGGATTACTGTACACTCTGAGGATGACAATCAGCCGGAATAAATTGAGCCCCAGTTACACAACCCCTTTTTTTTCAAAGCTCCCTCAAACGAGTACTGAGCTTCTGTATATCTGTGAGATTTTCAAAAAAGTGGAAAGATAAGTCATCTTTTGGCTGGTAAATCCTGCAAAATTCAGATTCCGAGCTTAATAATTGCTATGGAAACAAGGATGGTATCAAAAAAAAAAAGGAAACTTCTTTATACATTCTAGTGCAGAAATGTTACACCCTTCCTGTTTGAACTCCATACTTGTAGCTGCAGGTCATGCAACAAGGTGCTCCAGCACTTGTAATATGAGGAAACAGGCTTTTTTTCTGTAACTGCTATTCATCTGAGTCAAACTGGAGGGACACCTAAGGTCTAAAAACTCCTGAAAACCAAAAGACAGTTTCAGTTTACTGTTTTAACACTGGATTGCCTACTATTTCTTTATCCCAATGCATGCATCACTAAGAAAATTGGAAAAGGAAACGGCGCCGTTTGTGAAATTGCAGCAAATCCTTTTAAGTATTTTCTGTCTGCTCCCCATGTTCAGCCCCGCGGAAGATCTACTGGAGAAACGTATGGCAAGCAATTCAGAAGAAAGTGGTGTTTGATGCGTTGGGTTTTCCACAGGCATCACCTAAGTTGGATTAAGGCCTCCTTTTTACCAACAACTTCATTTAGTTTTGGCAGGGAAGGAAGTCAGGTCAAGGTGTTCCATTACATGGCAGCAATTTAGAAAAGTGGATCGAGCCTGGCTTTCAGATGGCCTGCGTGGCAGGGAAGAGCTACAGGGAAAGTGGTTCAGACTGAGACACTTGCTCTGCAGGGGTCACCTTCGCCTCTCCACCTCCATTGTAAAGAATGAAAGCTGCCAGGAAAAAAAACTTTGACTGAGATGCTTGCCGCTCTAGAATCAGAATGTTTTTTGGTAAATGCGTTTTTACTAATCTTTTCATTCGAAAGTTTCCCGCAAGTAGTTTAGGACAAAATATTTCGCTTCAGCCATCACAGCGGTTTACTTTTTAGACCAGTATGAACTCTGCAAACCCTTATTTGGGTGGTCTGTCAATAACATAGTTCAGAATCATTTCACATTATGCCAAGGACAAAGCAATGAGCACTCTGTCGCTGGAAATGCGACTCTGATCATCTATTTCAGCATGTCAAACTAGTTTTAGGAACAGAAGCATCATTAAACTGAGGGGTTTGCTTCCAAACTCCTGCAACTCAGTCACAAATATACAGCAAAGAGGAGGATTATGGAGAGTCAGACTCTGACTTTTGTATTTGTTTTGAACTTTTCCTCCTTGCTGTCCTCTGTGAAACATTTTCTATTGATTTCCTTTTTCTCTGTTGCTGCCTCTTTGTGCCTGCCTTTTTTAAATGTATTTTACGCATGATTTAGCAAAAGTCACCCGAAGGCAATAGAAAATTCAGAAACATGAAGACAACAAGACATCAAGGATGAAGGACGCCGGGTACTTTTTGATATGAAAATATCCTCTTTTACTTTTGTGAGAGCATAAGTATCAAAGTGCAGGCATGTAAAGGGAACAAAAAAACACAGAGCAATCTGCAACTCTTAAGCAGTGCCTGTATTTGGAGGATCAAAACCCAGAGAGACCCATGAAACTGAGGCAATTTTCAGATCTAACCCTAATGCTGACAAACACCTATGTGCAGCAGTTACAATGTGCTCCCTAGACATTGTCTTTAAAGAAAATATAATTAGAGCACTTTGTTTTGTCCAGGCTGACCTTTGCGAGCTTGTGAGGACAGAGCCGGAACGGGTTTTATATAGGACCCTGCATCCACACACAGACTCTTTGAAAAGTCCATAGACATCTGGAAATGTCATCATGGTCCAAACCACATTGTTTACTGTTGTCTTAAAAGGCCAGACCTCAGTCATCCATCAGTGTAAAATCCTTGATATAGAGTAGTCTATTGAATTAATTTTGTACAGTTAGAATCCCGTTTTCCTTCCAATTAATTGAGACTTGCCAATAGCGATTCAATTAATAAGTGCCCTTGTGCACCACTGGAAGAGTGAGGATAAATCTAATTGTATAAGTGGGATTATAGAAGTCTAGGTATTATTGAAATCAATATAAAAAGAGGAAAAACCCACTAACAAAGCGAAATAGTCGACAGCCTTGCATTGCTCCTTAGAAAATCCATTTAGGGACCTTGGGACACATAATAATTCAAAACTGGGGGGATTATTTCCTCCGTGCTGTTTTGGCTGAGATATACAGTCCTGAGGCCGCGCATAGGTCAACATCGTTTTTTTTTTAACTACCATCTTGGGAGAGGGCTGAGGCCGGTGCAAAGCTTACAAGGTAGTCATTTTCGCCCCGCCGAGAAAGGTTGGGACCATTTACAGATAGCTTCTGCCGGTTTGAGGATACAGGGAGGAAAATACGCCTGAATACACAGCGGCCGAGATAGCATATCGTATTCAGCGTGGATACATCTAGCCTCATGCTAAAACGCCCGTGGTAAATGAATTCAGAATAATCACAGATTGGCCGCTTGAGTAATATCTTCATTGCTGAATGGCCAGTGGATGAAGCTGGGCAGTTTATTGCTCAACTTCATATACGCACCGACGGTGGCGTTCACAGTTAATCACACCTTAGAATTAATGCAGAGGTAGGGGTTTATGATAAATAGGATAACCATGAGGCCTGCATGCATAAATGCTGTTTAAGTATGTTTAGGGTCTGTGGATAAATTGCGGCACAGTAAATTGGGAGAGTCGCTGTGTCATGCAGAGAGGTTGCAGGCTTGGAGCAGCAGTGAATCCTCTTTCAGAGTGGAAACACACCTGCAATCCATCTGATTTAACGGTGGCTGACAGAGGGAGAGAGAGAGAGGGGTAGAGAGAGGGATGGAGAGAGAAAGAGAGAGAGAGCCTGGATTAAGCGAGTTGGGAAAGACACTGGTATAGAAGAAAAAAATAAAAATAGTGAAGGGTGGGGAGAAGTGGCAGATAGGCAGAGAGATAAAGGGAGATTGAGTGAAAGCGTAAAAGAGAGTCCTCCTGGAAGGGCCGACAGCTTTCTTGTACAGGAGAGAGGAAGTCACTGAAGCGAAGGAGACACCGTCCCCTTTCCTGCTCCTCCTGGAGCTGACACCTCTCCTCACATAAAGGTCATCCTTCTTTTTTTCCCCACTTTCCAAACTAACTGACTGTCACTCACAGATATCTCCTTTAACACCGCCTGTCTGTTGGACTGTATCCATTTCTTACTTTTATAGACACTGACAGTGTCAACTCCTCATCACTTTGAGCACCACTACGGCATACCCTTCTTCTGAACCATATGGCTGTATTAGGGTTTAGACCCGAACTCAATGGATTCCAACATAGCGGTCCGCGTTGTTGCATGAAGTAACCTTCTTGAGAGCTTGCGTCCTTGCCTCCGTCTTCCTCTCCCTGTCTCTGCTGGTCTTCTGGGTGTTATGTGATGCAAATAGACAACGCTGACTGGGAAGCGTGGAGACAAACGGGGCGAGCGGCTGACCAGAAGACGATGACGCTTGAGACCATCTGCAGCGGCTGCAGATTTCTTCCTTCACAAAGTACTAGGCTTATTACTCATACTAATGTATTATTTTAGACGTGTTTCATGCTGGGAGTTGAAAGCAATATGTACAATCCTTGTAAACCCTACGGCTACTACACTTGAATATGTATATGTTGTGTTGGCCCACCATGCCTTATTTTGTCTTCACTCTCAGATTGCTGGTTTGGATGTGCAAGGAAACCTTTCTAAAGCAAGCATACAACTCCTTGACTTGAAAGAAGAAATACAAATATAGCTAGGGTCTCTGCAGTTGGGTTGGGTCAGAAGGTATTGGTTGGGATTGGATCTCCATTTTGGACCCGTGTAAAACTAAGTTATAAGGGTGGCCACACATTTGTTTTAGGTCCACACAAACATTGACTCTACAGCATACAAGGATATTTATTGCAGTAAAGTGCTTCCCCTCAAAAGTTTGGCATGAATGCTCTTGTAGAGAAGGAGAATTCACGATCCAATCTTGTTCTGTAACGTTTCACCTCTATTTTTTTGTGAGTCATGCCTATATTACTTTCTGACGAGACTAATTGACCTCACTGCTCTGATATCAACGAGAAAGAATCTCTCCTTTTTTCCAATCATTAAAAATGCGGCTGCCAGCTAAGAAACACGATCATACTCCACTGATCCTCACACTTCTGCACCAGCTACCTGTTGATTTTACTCATTACCATCAAAGCCCAAAGGTACCTTGCCAGCGGATATGTTCCCCACTCGCTGCCAGAGATCCCAAGACATTTCTCCTGTCATTGTTCCAAGATCTGAACTTCGACGCAAAGGTTATGGAACCTTTGCAGTTAGAGCTCCTTAACTTTTGAATGACTTGCCTGAGGGCATAAGCCCTGCAAACGCTCCTCTCTTCTTCAATGACTTAACATTTTTAAAAAGAGCTCATCTGTGATTTATGGAAAAGAAAAAGAGAATAAAATAGTACTTTTATCTGCCATTTGTTTTTCCATCTGTTTGTAGGGCAAAAATAAATACAGTTTGTTATTGGTATTATGTCATGTTTGCATGCTGTGATCTGCAAACATATGTGGAAACTAATCATTTACTCGGCTAACAATAGTAAGGCAGAAGGGTAGTACATATATAATGGGCCATATCGCACCCACATTAGTCTGACGGATGCTAAAAGTAGGTAAACTACCAACACGTCATTAGTTAAAGTCATTATGTCTTTTAACGGCAGTGCATGTCAAGGAGACAAAGACATAATGTTAGCGTGTCATTTCATCACAGCTCTTACATGAACTATTCAGAGAGTAAATGTCTAGTGTTTACTTCGGCTAAGACACCTTGTATATAGGGAGCTACGATCTTTACATTCCTGGAAGAAGCAGCGTGATCCAAATGAACTGCAAACCTATTCTGGATGCACATGCAAAGAAAGTTGGGCACCGATGAAAAGTACAACTTATTGAAGATGTGAGAGAAAACACTGTAGTACTGCACAAACTTTAGTTTTTATTATTATTTTACCTTAATCTGTCTGACCAACAAGCACTCACCGTGATATCTGGTAAAACATAACAGCTTCTCGTGTAAAAGTCAGGGTTTAACGGAGGTTGGTACGGCATGAAATTTAGGGAAAAAAATAGAAGATATGGAATACAATAGTCATCACTAAGGCTCAGGTTATTATACACCATTGAAAACAAAGAATATTTGTATTTATATCTACATAGGGAGTGTGTCCGCTTCACGGAGGCCACCATGTTATCATGTTTTTACAGTAGCCCAGATGGACAAACTAAACACAGGCTTTATAGGTCGCCATTCTACATAACCTAAAGGCCGCAGTAGCGCTCTAACATGCACTCTTCTACCTCACCGTTAGATGCCACTGAATCCAATGCTGCTTTGAGTCGGAATACCCTAATGTCTGTTGAAAATGTTCTGCCAATCCGTCTTATAGTTGTTGAGGTATTTAAGTCTTGAAGAAAGTGGTGGACCACCCTAGCGTCACTGCCATCCTTAAAGGCCTTAAAGCCGGTATGTGCTTCAGACCTATGAAGAACCAATTGCTCATTATATTATTCAAGCTTGTTTTGGAGGCCGGGTTTTCAAGTGTTGTTTGCTTAAAGCGAGGAACATTTCATTAAAACTGTCACGCCATGCTACATTTAAATTGCATTTTGCTTTGGGTTGTGATAGCTATGTTCCTGAGAGTATATATCAGTAAAAATACTGACCAAAGCAAAAGTCCTAAGGCTTGTAATTAGTCATGCTTTCTACGATTTTCATTCATGCTTGGGTCATAATTCTCATTTTAAAAAGATACTAAAATGTACTTTGATGTTGAGTGTGGTGGCAGTGGGCTCAAAGAGCTTATTTAATTGCATCTAATTGCATTTTTTAAACTTACAACACAACGTTTGTTGGGACAATTTGTCATCATGTTTTCCACATCGCAGCGCCAGATTCACCCACGTGCTTGGACCAGGCTTCAGCAATCTGTTCAGCTACTGACAGAATGCTTGTCCTGGTATTCAAATTCACCTTGGAATCTTACATGAAATCTGTGAAATCTGGCACTTTGTTTCTGGCTATACCAGGGTCTACAGGGCATTGGTAATGACAGCCCAGTTGGTCCAAATTAACTGACAAGATTTAAATAATTTTGGGTTGCCTTTTTGGAGAAGTTTTTTTTTATTGTATATTTCAGATGTTAATTTGTATCTTTTATTCAGATAGCTGAGGTACCCTAAGACCAAATCAAGTGCTCACAAATTCGCACAACCAGAAAATGTATTAGTTCAACATCAAAACCTTTCAAATGAAGTTGAATGAAAAGATTATCACCCGTGATAAAATGAAGGTGATTAGAACAGACCATGCAGAGTGAAGAATTTACGAGTGAGTCAAAGGGGCTACCCACACAGTGAATAGAAACTCACTGAATAGGTATAAAATAAGTCTTCATGTGCCTCATACGTGAAATTGTTCACTGATGTTTTGGCCAATCAAGGTCAATAAATCCTGTACAGCTTATACAAGTATTTATACGGCTGTGTCCTTTATTCCAGATGGCATTCAGGGACTATTCATTCTAATATATAAAAGTATTTTAGCACAGCCTTGGAACTTGTTTAGGGTCTTCCAGAAGTTCTGCTCGTACCGTTCTTTCTTTTTTCTTATAACAAAATGTACATTCATAATCACTGTGATTAAAAACCTACTGTTAGATAGCAAATATGAACTTCAAGTGCACCTTTGATCTTCTTGATGGATCCAAAAGACACAACAACCTAAACCGACAAAAATAAGAAGCCTGCGACTAACTTGCTGACTTTATGGCAAACTTAGGTTTACTGGTTGCGTCAGCCAAGTCGTAATGCTAATGGGGGAACAAACTCATAACTCATCTATCACAAATGGAAGCGAGAAAGTTCTCGTCTATAATAAAAAGCTGAATATAACCAGTTATTCAGCTTGTCCTTAACATGGAGAAACCATTTTGCTCAACCAATAACCCCCATAAAAGATACAACCCATAACCTTTTCACAGACCATGAACCCACACCATGGTTAAGTTTAACGCCTTAGCCTGCGGCTACAGAAAGCACGTCCAGCAGCTGTGGGCCTTATTATACTCCTGAACGGCCAACAGTGCAATGCAACTCACAACAATCTTGGTTCACAAGCCCGGTTTTGGGGGATGTTTGGGCCCGGGGGATCATCGCATCAGTGCTTTTAAAGCAGTCTTTCTTCCAAAAAAGGGTTTATTGCATGAAAGGGGCCTTGAGAAGCATTTAGTTCGGGGTAGAATCTTCGCCCCTGAGGAAGAAACCTTTTGGAACCCTTAATTCTAAGAGTGCATACATCTGTTAAGCACTGAAACTTGTATCGTCCAAAGAAAACGAGCAACCTAAAATGTGTAGAACTTTTCCTTTTCATAAAGTGTCCATGGCCGTGTATAATACCACTTCCATACACTTTTAAATATCTTTTATGAATGTCTTCTTGTTTGCTTTGTGTCTTTAATAAAGCCATTGTTTTTAATCATACAGTTGCTCTACAAATAAACCAACCTTTATTGTGCCATTAAGTTGTATTGAAGGTTTATTTTTAACTCTCTATGGGAGGCATTGGAACTGTATAAGATTGCGCAATATTGTTCATGCGTTTCCTTCATCATGTCCTGCCCGGGTTTGTGTGCCCGAATGCGCAGTGTGCATATGTATATGTGATAATGTGTGTTTGAGTGAATGCAAAAAGCTGTTTTGGACCCGTCAACCTACACCTCTCCCTCTCCCCCGCCATCTCTTCGGGCGTGCAGGCGCTGGAGCGTGAAGGCGAGCGCCGCTTTCCACTCCCCTCATTGAGGATGCCAGTCGTCTCCTCCGGTTTCCTGCAGGCACAGCGGCAGCCGACAGATGCCAAGGAGAGGGGAGAGAGGAAGACATCGAACTTATAACAACAACAACAGCGGCAACAAATTCGAGAGGCGGGAGTACACGTCGGCCCATCGGAATCGCTCCATCACCTCCTTTAACAATGTTAAGGAGGAAGCTGTGTGCATCAGAGGGAAGGATAGAGACGGGAAAAACACATCCAAGACAAAAGAGAAAAAGGGAAGTTCGTGCCAGAACCCTCAGAGGGAAGAGGATTCCAGTGTTTCTTCCTCCTCTTAATCATACTACTTCCCCCTTAGAGAGCCGGAATGACGAAGAGAATAAGTCCTGAATCTCAGGCTGATCCATTAGGCGTGCTGAAGCAGAAAAGAGAATCAGAGTTGCAGTATGGACTCTGATGGGGAATCCAAAAGAAATAATGAAGTTTAAAAAAATGTAATTATCAACCTACTTATGGCATACCTATCAACATACTGATGGCATGTGCAGGAAACAGCGCGGGCTCCATTTGTCATCACAATACCAGTGTTTAACACACAGTAAAAAACATGCATCATCTGTTTTATGAGCCTGTAATTCATAGTTTATATTTCCATGAAAAATACATGAAAGCGCGACGTATGAGGCTGCCTGCGCCGGGGAAAGATGTCAAATTACAAGGCAATTTATTTTCACGTTCCTGCAGGATGCACATTAGGATGGAGAGACCCTGTTCTCTAAACTGAGTCAGAATGCGGGGGCATGACCCTGTCTCCACATCGAAAGCCCCCGTGGTTGTCAGCTGAATGGATAGATTTGGACAGTCCCATTCTGCACAGGCAAATAAATGGATTTCATCTTATGGAAGGCATACATGTGCGACAGAGTTTGTTTAAAAACTACAAAAGGGAAGATGAGGATCAAACATGATTATCTTCCACTTCCACAATCCTCTCATCTTATTCAATTCCTCTTTTTTTGTGTATATTTGCCATCCGCCAGAGGTGCAGGAGATAATGCCACTTCCCTGTCCACCAACAACAGCCAAAGGCTAATCAGATGCATGCATTATTTGGAGAGAGTATGCTTTTACTCTACTCCTCCAAGCCGACATTATCTCAAGTACGCACAAGCCCAGACGAAGATAATAGCAGGAAGGGATTACATTTATTTCCCTGCTGCCAGATATCGAAGAGATATTTCCCAGTAGTTCTACTCCACATCCCGCTTCTCCCCTCTCGGCTCTTGAAGGGATCAGCGTAACATGCCAAAACAATGTTTCTGCTGCATCTTTGTTTTCTCCCTTCATGCTCTCAAGTCTCATTCCAAGATCTGAAAGCTTAGCGGCGTGGAGGAGCTGGGGAGTGTACCTGGCGCAGGACGTAAAACACTACAAAACAGATTCAGCTGAGTCCATTTGTTGGAATCCGACTCACTCAGCCCAGCAACGGCACACCTGACAAGGAAAGCGCTTTGGCATCCCTCCATGGTGTTAGCGCTCAGAATAGGCGATGAAATGGAAGCTAATGGCTTGGCAGCATGAACAAGGATCATAATCGAGGTGTTTTCTGTGAAAACTGTTGCGCAATCACATAGTAAACTTGGGCACACCATAAATCTAAAAGAAAATTAATGTTATATGTGTTTTAATATGTTTCTATTGGACTTTAACCAAAAAAACACATCAAGAGAAGTGAATTAATTTCACCATTTCTTTATATGTTCTACCATCGTTAGCAGAAAGTACTGGTCGGATTTGGGTTCTACTGAAAGCTCCCACATACATAGTGTACCAGTAGGAAATGACATCTTCATCTGACTCATGTCACTCATGGTGACAAACACATGATATATGGATAAACAAACATACTGATTAGTTCATGCTGCTTTCTCTGACCGATAACATATGCAAGACCCATCATCTCTTTGCTTCTGTTATTTAGATATTTGCAATGTGTACAGCCATACTGAACACAAGATGCATGGAAGCAATCCAATAAACAACACCACATAATTGTGAATGCTCTCCCTCATTTAACAGATGAGATTTAATTACACTGTACAGCAGTGAGGCTGGAGGGCTATGGATGTATTATTGCTTCTACAATTAAAAGGTTAATTCCATTCTTGGCTTCTTTTTTTATACATGGAGGTTATTGTTTAAGATTTGAACACAGACTATATCTACTGTGTGGCTTGTTTTGTTTATCTCATGAAGTGCTTCTCATTATTTGGACAAATAACAAATTTAAAGAAAGCGTTTAGTTATTAATAGTGGTGGAAGTTTTTTAAAAAGAGCTGGTTTTTTTACCTTAAGTTTAACTCAGGTGCATTTAAGAACATTTTGTGATTTATTACCTAAACAATGCTACAAATCAATCAACTTGCACACTAATACATATTAGTGATTATCCAAAACCTCTACCTTCTTATGGAGGTGACATTTAAGTAAGCCTGGAAGCTCAAATAACAAACAATGGCCCTTGTCATTGTGTCCAGTAATTATACTTTTATGTTAATCTATCTCCTTCTGCTGACATGGATCATGGTTATTTGGATTATAGTCCATGCCTACTACTCATTATATGAATAATTTCAATGACATATTCATTGAATGTGCTCTGTTACATTGTTTATTCTGTACACATGACATCCGGGGAGAGGGATCCTCCTCTGTTGCTCTCCCAAAGGTTTTTCCTGATCCGATGTGAGGTCCTGGGACAGTGTGTACAGATTGTAAAGCCCTCCAAGGCAAATTTGTAATTTATGATTCTGGGCTATAAAAAAGAAACTGAATTGAATTAAATAACAATACTCCATTATTGTGGTATACTTGGAAACATAGGGGTCCAAAGGCTCTATTAATTTATTTATTTAGAGGGCTTGTAAACTCTGAAGTAGCCTCCACTCGCTCACACAGACGGATGAGAGGACAGGCTGAGCCCGGACAGAGGCGTTTGAGTTCCATCCACAGGATGGAGTAAAAATAGCACTTTAGGTCATAGTGACACATTAACCTCTGAGTTAGTTTCCCCTAAAACAAATACATTTTTACGCATCAAACAACATTGTAACGTTGTGTACCCGCCGATACAGTCATATCTTATTAAAAGAATAATGCACCCTTCCAATAGGATTGAATTCAACCCAGGTTTTGGTTTGCCAATGGTACAATATCTTTCTGCTGCTTCAGGACAGCAATGCGCCAACACTGCGTCTGAGCTTGTCTTGTTCTGAGAGCAACACGCCCATGGGCACACAGATGGACACAAGTACATTTGCTACTTAGACAACACGGGCACTGAGCATGAAAATGACAACTGCCTCCGTCTGAAACTGGCAATGACAATGCTTTTGAACATTTTGAATTAGTGTTATTGAAAGTCTTAACATTTCTGAATTGGCCATTGAGATTGCACATATCTGGGGTTGGATTGCTTGCAGCCTCTGCAGGTTATTCCTCAGGTGACCTTCATCTCTACAGTGAATGTGTGTGTTGACCGGTGCCCACACTCTGTTTGTGAACCTTTTGTCTGTTTGTCTTTCTATGAATGTATGTTTGCCATTTATTTTGTTGTTATTGTTTTACTCACAGAATTGCTCCCTGGGTGAATTAATATTAATATTGACATTGTTTGATAAAATTATGGTTATTTTCCTAAGTAAATTCCATCTGCCCTTCAGCAGGCGAGAGAGCAAGCAGCCAAAATGCTGGCTAATCCCCCCCACCCTTCAGCCCTCTGCTGTGTCCTGCTTGTTCAGGTGATGGTATTATTTAGGCAAGCTGACATGGCTTAAACAGTCTGCTTCCAAATAGTACACAACAATAATCAGGTCAATCCAAGGTGAGCGGGGCCGCTAAAGGGCTCTGAGGGGAGGACACCGCTGACCCCACGCTGCCCGATGCTGCCATGGAGCTGCAGGGCCGTGCATGTGTGTCGTCAGTTTAGCGACGTAGTCAATTTATCCACACAATGCTTCATTAAATTCACGGACAATGCCCGCAACCTTGAGCAAACTGATCAATAATCAATCACAGAGCTATGAACCTAAGTAAGACACAAGTGTTAGCAATGTACACCGGTGACATTGGATCTTTACTGAGGAATTGGGGGAAAAATTGAAAGTACGCTTTGGTTAGCTTTGGTTTGCTCTCATCCTGTCAAGTTGGTTGGGTGTTATAGGTCGGCAGATAATACTTTTTCTTAGGCCTGTATAGTGTGACAAATAAGGATATGTTGTCTATGGCTACTGCTCAGTTCAGCTGGTTAAAGTTATATTCCTATCTTTTGGTTATGACAAAAATATATATTTAAAAAAGGTGTGTGAACTGCTTTTGCTTGTAGTGATAGAACAATTGCTTCTACACATCTCTCTACCTTGACCGCCTCCTTTCAAAGATTCCTGCATACTTTAGAATTCCCATATGTGATACATCAAAAAAATAATCATGAGACAATTTTTTTCACAATACAGTGAAAATGTATGGGAAAATGTTTTATTTTTTATTTTAAGTTGAATATTCTCTCTCCTAGCTAGCTTAGCTTTGGTCTTTGCGAACTCTTGACACACATATCTTCGTCTTCAGCTGCTACAAGTTAAATGTTCTTCATTAGCTAGTTCTAGCAGCAGTTAGACAACTCTGATTGTCTACTGCTGCTCGACCTAATGTATTGGAACCAGTGTATTAAACTCAGTGGCGGTCCGTGGTGTTGGCCATTAGGCCAGCTGTGATCGCAGCAAAAAAGTGTCACAGACCGACACACTCATACAGTCCGCTTCGCCACTCGGCTCCACCACGAGCATACAGGGCGAGGGGACTGACCCGCGAAGCCGCTTCACATGACGGGAGAAGGAGACGCTGTGAGCAAGGAGCGAGGTGTGCGGCACGCGCGCCACCCCACACTTTTATTGCGCAACAGAGTTTCAGATCCCTCTGACTCGCATGCGCGTTTGACTCCTTGGTCCGTTTTTCAAGACTGGTCGGGTGGGTTGCCGACATCGCCGCAGACCCCTAACGCCCTTTACGTGGGCCGATCCCCGCCCCGGTGACGCAACACAACACTAAGGACAGTGACCTAGAGCCGGTCGCGGCGCACTACAGTGTAGGGAAGGCACTCGACGAGGGGGTAGCACAGCAAGGACATAACCCGTCGGGTCAACAAAAATGCATGTTGTCCAAATCTATCAACAAAACCGCCACACTGACCCTGCACAGTGCAGACATGACATTGCAGCACAGCTGCGCCGGCAGCAACCTCTCCCTGCGCCAAGGAGAGGCAGCGGGTAGAAGCACCAGCACCCCCAGGTGCAGCAGTAACAACAGCGCTGTGGCTAGTTTATGATTAAATACGACTGCAAATGTAAAAAAAACAGTAACATAATCAGCATGTCACTCACCAGACGCACATGAACCTCTGTGGGAAAGGGGTCATCAGTAAATCCTGAAATTCTAGCTTCTAGGTTTTGACGGGCTAAGAAGGCCTTGACGGCTGCTCAATGAGAACATGATTAGAATAATGTGAAAAATGAATAAATTAAAAATTAGATATAACTTTTAATGATAAAAACTTTTTTTTTTTTAGCCCGACAGTAAATTGCCTGTATGATACACTCGGGGAATGTGACAAGGAAGGAGCCCCGCAAGGTCACCCTCAAAACCGCCACAATTTATAAAACTACAGTGAACGCAAACAATTAAGTGTGTAGTTTAGCAGTAATAAACGGCATGCGTGTGGTGTCGACGGTGCTATACAAAAAAGACGGGGTGAATGTTTGTTGCAGAGAGGGAGCGAGAAAGAAAAGCACATGGAGCAGCTTTGATAGACTGGGAGGCCCAGGTGAGGTTAATCAAGCTAACAACCAGCCCACGTCAGTCAAGCAAGGTTTACTAGGGAAGACTCTGAGGCCACATTTACACGTAGCCGGGTATTTACAGAAACAAATATTTCTGCCCCTCCGTTTTCAAAATAACGTTGTACACACATGATCGTTTTCCAAAAAGTTTCTGTTTACATTAACCCGCACAAATACGCCACCGAGCGCCGTGATCAGTAAGCAAACTGTAAACAGAGGACGCTCATATGTGACGTGATGCATTTTTAGTCGCGTACGGTGACGTTTGAGGACCTAAAACTGTTTGACCGAGTGCACACGCAAACAGCGTTTTCATAGATCTCCGCTTTGGCCGGAGTTTTTAGAAATGATCGTTTTCCGTGATAAAATCTCTATTTTCCGGTAAATGAAAGACCAAACCACATGAATATATATGCGTTTTCCCCTCGTGTAAACGGGGCCTGAGACAGTTGTTGCAGTGACGGGCGGTGGAATCAGTACCTACGCGAGCTGTTTAGTTTAACAGCTGATCGCGGCGCACCTAACCAGTAAAAACCGTACGACATCAACACAATGCCACAAGTTTGTCAGAGTTCAGTTGAGTCTGTACTGACACACTGACCAATCACAGCGCATGTTAATGGTCACGCGACGAATCACAAGGTCCATAATGATAGCAGATATTAACGCTAGCTAGCTGGCCATTAGCATGTTGTTTAATGCACTACTCTTGCATAGAGAAACAAAAGGTGAAGTCCGATTGGATGAGCGATACGTTACCAGCTATCAGGCAAGCCGTGCTGCTGGCCTGAGCTGATGAACAGACAAGACAGGAGCTTATGTGATGAGACAATAAGCTAATAGGGAAACATTACATGGTGGGTTTTTTTTGTTGTGAAAAACAATTAAGTTATAAAATAAAACCTTTAATTTATCATTAAAATATATATATATCTTTTGAGATGAGAGGAGGAGGTGGACTCGTCTGTCCATCAACTTTGACTGTGTTTGAGCAACAAGCGTCACGATGTTAACACAATGTTTTTCCTCATGTTACATTCTTAACAATAATATGTCGGCCGTAATATCAGCACTGATAAATGTTTTTGTTGCTGTGTCAATTAAATTGCTTGAATCCCTGACTGTATTGTGTGATATCACGTGTACATATCCAGCTAATTCATGTCTAATAACCCACCTGTTCCACTCGTCATTCTATATTTACTCCAGCACCTTCACAACATTGCACTGCTGTACTGTATTACTCTTGCGGATGAT
The DNA here is from genome assembly GCF_023055335.1 of Clinocottus analis. Taxonomy (NCBI): domain Eukaryota; kingdom Metazoa; phylum Chordata; class Actinopteri; order Perciformes; family Cottidae; genus Clinocottus; species Clinocottus analis. The sequence continues at coordinate 10,305,898 of NW_027175854.1, read as the reverse complement.
TCGGCTTTTCTGCCCAACAAGATCTAGACACAACACGCGTTTGAAAAATGTTGTAGGATTAAAGGACGAGGGCGCATCAGCTGTGCCAATCAACTCACTGCTCTGCTCCTGTGAGCTTTCTCCGCACCTCTGCATCGCCTGCGGCTGAAGGCCAACCATGACCACCTCCACGTGCATTTGACTCCTTTCACCCACTGGCATGAGCATAATAGTCAAGTGTTTGTCGACTCTTGTTCGGCTTTGTTGTCCTCATATCTGGCTGTAGTTCTGTTTCTGTGAGAGTACAATGAGAACTAACAAACGCAGTCATACTCGTGTTTCGTGTACTTATTTTGGATATTATCTCATTATCAGCTTGACAAACTGGCACAAAACAATGTAGTTTTTACATAAACGCAAACACAATTTGGATACATTTCTGTGCAATGACCCTCCCCCCTCCACACACACACACACACACACACACACACACACACACACACTCCTAGAGACAGCAAAAACAGAGCAGATGTGTCTGCGATGGTTCCTTTCAATGAGTTCCAAACTGCTGCGTATTTTTTCTACTCTGTACCAGTCACCCTCACTCTTATTCTAGTTATATATGGAAGTGGAGTTATTTATGAAATTTTTTTATTGTTAATTCAGGCCCTGTCCCCCATTTATTTTCTCCCTGAACGTTTCAACGTGGCCATGCTGGCGGCGGGGCTTTTCGATGTGCTCCGCTGACTGCTCCGATTATTGCTATCCATCATTTGTTTATATTCCCATTTGGAAAAAGAGGGCGCTTCCGTTATTGCATTATAATTTCCTGCAGAGGTTACAGAAGGCCAGAGCCAACTTTAGTTTTGCCTCCTCCTCTCCCGTCCTCCCCCGAGCCCTGCGAGCTCCTACTTCACTGCGTAATGCTCCTGGCTACACGTCCGCCACATGACGAGTAAGGTGAATGTTTTCACATGTTGCTTCAGGACGTGTTTAGCTTCTCTGAACACCAACTGTCTTGAGTCTTTGCTCCTGTAGAGCTCAAACTATAGGGTAGTTGGAGAACTGCAATTGAAAGTACTTATTTAAAACAATATTTTCCCTGTTGTTTCCATGCTACGTTCAGGCCTTGTGCCTCTGCTTGCAGTCACAGCTCTTCTCAGATGTGCCAGCCCCCATGTTCTATTTTCAATCCTTCGTGACATCATCAGTGAATGTTTTTTTCTTCTTTTTGACATGGAGCTGCTGTACAATAAAAATCGAGGTTAAACGCCACATATGCACCTGGCAGTTAACTCGAGAGTAGCTCCCGGCCTTTCAGTGGGAGGAGTATTTCTCCAACCCGGCACCCTGAAGGATACTGTTGCAGAATTATGAAGCTCTGCGCAGCCCTGGTACTGAGCAATAACATCACACACCTGTCACAATGTATTCCAGGGGTGGCTATATGTCTCTTTGTGTTAACAACACAATAAATGGGATGCTAAGGGAGGAGAGAGAGGGGGGGGGCAGTATTGTCTCAGATGAGCCCTGTATATCCTCGGGAACTCTGCTTCAGCCGTGGAGTCATCTCATGTTAAGTCAGCCTAACTGCGTCTCCGGGGCTATCGTGTCGGATAAACGGCGTTGCCGGCTGGCCGGGAGGCAGAGCGGGGTCGCGACCTTGTCTAGAGAGGCCCCGCGGCCATTGTCAACACATTCACTGCAGGCGTTACTTTTTGATTTTTTTTTTGGATCTCTCAGAGCAGCAGACTCACAGGTGCTCTGTCCTCTGTCCTCTCATTAAGCAGTCGCCGGGGACACGCTTCTGGGCAGCGCTTCTCTGGCCCGCAATGATATGTTGATCCTCTAGGCTTTCAGCCAAACCCGGGGAACTTGCTATACTTAGAAAGACCATCATAAGCATATCTTCAATAACATTATCAAGGCAGCAATGAAAAATAAGACTGGGCAAAGATTCTAGGGGTTATTCAAGCTTAGTGGAGTAGTTAGCATCTGCTGTCTGATCTGTCTTAGGGCAATATCATATCAGAATAATGAGGACAGATATACTCCAGCTTTGGAGACTGTGCAAAGCAATCTCAGTCCATATTTAACATGTAATTCATTCAGCAGCTAGCTGGGGACAATTCCATATCTCCATATCATAGGATGTCAGAGAGGAATTACTTATGTACACTGAGCATACAAGACTGTTATATAATGATGAACTACTTGAAGTAAAGCCACTCTTATAATTGGGTGAGACTGAAAGCTTCACAAACAAAAGTTGTTACAGATTAGTTTCCAATCTTAGCATTTGGTAAAAAGTGACAGCAACAATAATTGAGAGAGGACTTTAACAGCACTTTAATAGAACAAAAAAAACCCTCTGAAAATATGCAGGAATTAGTAGAGGAAAAAAAAGCTGAATAACCGTCTCCAATTTAATCAAAAGCAATGCTTTATATCTTTTTATGAAATAACTTTTTATGGTTCTTTAAAAAAAAGGGACATAAACCAGGAATCTAGAAATGGACAGCACTTTTGAAGAGAATAGATTTATCTTTTTGAGCCGTTGGTGCCATTAAACAAGTGGCGCTGGCAGAAATGTGCTGAGCAGAAAAAATAAACGCAGATAAGGTTTTTTTATTTTTTATTTGGTCTTAAAGCAGAACTGCTAAATAGACAAAATAAACTGTCCAGTAAACATAAAATAACAACATGACCTAGAAAACCTACAATAATCTAAACATTATTCTCGGATTATGATATTTTATCATGCTGTTTTATTTTTACTGAAAGGGTTGCTGTTGAATCCAATGAAAACAGCATGGTTTGCATTGATTTTGTTACTCTGAGGTTGTCACAATTCCTCCCAAAATAAATATGAGGGTGCCTCTTATTGGCAAAATGGTTTGGGATGTATTAACATGTGCAATCTTTTTTGCCCCACCCCATTCCACTACATATGCTTTTCCCTTGTATGCTGCTTTTTTCCAATAAAACATCTTTCCAATCTCCAATACAACGAAACAAAATCCCATCCTCCCACCATTGAAAGGATTGAAAATAGCACACCGGGACAGGTGCAGTAGTTCAGCGTGGCTGCTCCAGCACTGGGCTTTCACACCCAATGCACAATCACAGCATTGTGCTTTTGGTAGAGGGCCATTGTTTTGGAAAGGAGAATGTGCTGCACCCTCCTAAATTGTTAAACAATTCAGAGCTATGATTATCCACAACATTTTTCACGGTTCACGGTTTAACGAAAAGATATAACAAATGTTGTTCAGGCTCACAGTATGACAATACTCGCGTGTACAGCGTTTCAGAAGTCATAGGTCACTGCAATTGTTCCCGTTGTTCTGAACCGGCTGTGAAATCCTTTTCTGATGGGATTCCAACGGAAAGGATAGAACAAAATCCACAGTCCTCGTGGTGTGCAACTATCCATGGCCAAGTGTTGAGCAGCCTGAGCCAGACTTAACAAGTGAGCTTCTTTAGAAGTTAGAATATTTGTGTGCAAAACTCCCCCAATGTTTTGACCTGCCTCGGCATCTGCTCAGCAAAGTAAAAAGCGGAGAAAAACGAGTGCAACTTTGCATGGATATCCATTTTGATGTAAGTGTGCTGAGGACTCTAATAATAAAAAAAAAACTTTCGAGAGTACTTTTGCAATAAATTAGGAAGGTCGATTTTTGTCTCCTGTCCAAATAACGCCAGCATGGCGAGCAGGATCGATTACAGCGACTACTAATTCTGAAAGAAGAAAAATGTGCATACTCTTCCCAATTTAACTTCGAAGTATCTGATTAGTTGTAGAACTTCCCTACACTGACCTTTTTACACAACTGTAATTTCTCGCCATGAAAATGCTAATAAAGTTTGACCCGATTTTAGCTTCCGGAATCGGTAATTCACCTGAAATGAATTACTTTAAATTCCATTCCGTTTCATTAGGACGCAGATGGCGAAGACATGCAGGTACCGTGGGTATTAAAACTCCACCGCCACCGCCGAGGGACCCTTTTTTTTTAAGGCAAAACCCCATCTGCCTCACCGGAGCCGCTCAATGTCGAACAGTGAAGACTGTCCCGGTGCAGGGCAGCTCCCGCCCAATGTGTGTATCTGTATGGATGTTAACCAAGGCATTGTTGTATGCAAACCTGCGTGCTCAGCAAACCCTCCCTGAATAAATAAAGCTTAAAATAGAGAGAGGGAGACATGTGATGAAGGTCATGAGACAGATTCCATGATCTTGCAAGTTCACATTATGCACCTATACGCCTGCCGGGACACCAAGGCAGCCCATTAGATAGAATTTAATATAAAGAAAGAAGCGGTATTTCAGGGGCATAAGCCAAGGCTTTGGCAGGAAGGAGCCGCATTTCATAGAGTGCTGTGCAACTTTGTCAGGTAAACGTGACTGTTAGGGACAAGCGAAGATTGATGGAATCTTTTTTTTTTTTTCCTTGGCTCAGCAGTCTTTGATTTCCACAGCGCATGAGAGGAGGAAGGGGAGAGGGAAAGGAGGAGGAATGATAGATAGGAATTCATATCATTTATATCTCTATAGGTCACTCTATCACACCACTGACGAAGAGAGAAAGGGAGCGGCAGAGAGGGAGAGAAAGATGGCGAGACACGGATACAGCTTTGAAATACTGAAAACATCTGTGTTTATACCATCCTCCTGTTAGAGCATGGCAGCGACGAGCATATGGGTTCAGACACTTCCGTGAGCATGAGTGCGGTGATTCACGCCGTCTCAATTAGCATCTCGGCTTATTTGTGTGATTGGGTGAAAAGAAAAAGAAACTGTCTTCCAGTCCTTGAAGCATAACCGTGTAGTGCTTTTCAATTTCCACCTTTTGCTGCCTTGCCAGTGCCACCTAACATAGACTGGGGAGGCAATGCATGAGGATGATTGGGGTTTACAGCAGAAGTGCTTCTCCTTATAATTGCCTCTGCAGAGACATTGATTGATAAAAGCCTTCAGGGTCTCCAGGCCAGATTGAATGACAGACTTTACAAAAAGCAGGGACACGGTGGCCATTGGAACACGTCAGTGCTTATTATATTACACTTATGTTTTTTTTCATTGGCGTCCACGATAAGACTTTTAGCGGTGGTGCTGCCATTTGGCGGTGCACTCCTTTGCTCAGCTGTCTGTCGGCCATGTGCAGCATGAACATATCTAATGATCTGATGAATTAGAGCTTTTACAGTTGTGCGTTCTGCTCGTTGTGGGTTCATGACCTCCCACTATGTTCAATCTTTCCTTTGTCACAAATTGCACAGCCAGCCATTATCTAGCATTAAAAGCATTCCTCAGACATCAATCAAAAAATGTGAAATGCAATCGGAAAGATATGGTTTTATCTTTCATTCAATCAACCATGTCGTCATTTTTTTTTCAACCTATTTCATCACGTCTCAGATGTCTTTGAAAAATATATGTAAAGATATTTTCTTTGTACATTATTTGCTGTACATTTTGATTCTACGAGGGTTCTGTGTTGATCTGGTTGTATGCAGGGTCTTCATCCTGTAAGAACCAAATCACATTTTATAGAAGCTGAGAACATAAAGGCTGCAGAAATCATTAAATGGTGCAAGATCCGAGATACGGGAGCATTTCAACGGGTCTCACTTTATATGTTGAGACTGGACTGTGTTGTGTCTTTCTCTTTCCAGATCATTTTGAGTTTTGGCTCTTCTGTTTTTTCCTTGTTGCATAATTTTCATTCAGGTTTTATGTTTCCTTCTTGTATTCTGGAGTTAATTTCTCATGTGTTTTATCTTGGTTTACTTCCTGCATTTTTGTCGTTTTCCCCGCCTTTGTTCAGTGGCTCTTCATACCGGCCCGGTTCTTTTGTTGTTCGTCTGTTTGAGTTCTGCTCCAGTTTGCCTAACTCCTTGCTTGCTGTTTCCTGCATGTTCTGTTGGATTCAAGCTTGTAAGCATTTTCCTAATTAAATTATTGTATTGCCTCTGCTGCCTCCTCATTTTTGTCCGCATTTAAGTTCATCCTTGTTGCCTATTTTCCAGACTATGATATTGGATAATCTCCCTAACCCTAAGCAGTCCTAGGTGAGGCGCGAGAGCAAGACCAGTTAACTAAACCTCTGTGAATCAGCCAGAAAAGAGTTGTAGCACCTAGACCAGAAAAAAGGACAACCAGATGCCCCTTTGGAGCCAAACCTGAGAGAGAAGCTTGTGAGCAAGTATCTGGTTGGCAGGTCTTGACACATGGAGACATGGATCCGCTGCCCTGTGGGACCACCACTATGAATGTGAATGCAGGTTTAAGGGTCGACTGCATTGTGAGCATGCGGCAGTCAAAGCTGTGGCCCTCGGTATGACCGCTTCCGGCCTCACAGACTGGCTATAGGGACGTCCAACATCACCATTCTGGTGGGAAGGAACCAGAGGTGATGTGGGAGATGGACCAGTATCAACAATATATACTTTGGCTACCAATGCATGGTACTGGTTCTTAAAGCTAGATCCTGGAGAAGGGTTAGGAATCTTGACCTTTTCTGAGTTGTCCAGGGAGAGAGGCAATGTGCAGATGTGCAGAAAGTCACGAGCCCCCGGCCGAGAATCATCGATCCATCCATGGGTTTCAATTTGACCCAGGCAACAAGAAAGTCACCTCGATACTGAAAGGAAGTCTCTGATAGCTATTTATACTCATGCAATAAATCGAAAAACGGCCTTTTTAGAGTCTCTGTATGACATCCTGGAAAGGGTACCTTTTAGGGCTTTTATAGTTCTGCTATGGGACTTCAACACCATCAAGGTCAAAGATGGAGAAATTTGGAAGGGGGTGGGGGGGATATTGCGGATATAAGCGGTGAAATGAGCTTCCATTGTAGGGTAGATAAACTCAACTTCACAGGTAAGTGTCCAGAACTCACCGAAGAGGTTATATATCTCGTCTGGCCTGGGACCTCCTTGGGGTCCCAAAAAAGGGAATGGAAAACATTGCGAAGGAGAGGAGCATCTGGAATACTATGCTGAACCTAATCATGGATCAATGGATAGATCGTTTAAACTTATTTTTCTTAACATAAATTAGCTACAAAGTAAATATGTTAATGTAACTTGATAACTTGATTTGATAAACAAATTGTTACCAACTGTGATTACTGTAAGTTGTTCAGTATAATTTGTCTTTTGTTGTGTCAGTGTTATTTGTTATCTCTGATTTGTTTGTTCTTATGCTACTGAAATGTCATCTTGGCAACCACTAAAGTCTCTTTCTGTGTCACCCTTTATCACTACATCCCCAAATCCCCTTCTTCTCTGTTTTTAAGTCTCTCAATTTAAACATTCCTCCATACTAACCCCTTGAAGCCGCTTGACTTCAAAATCAAGTGTGAGAGGAGAATCACTCAATTGCTTTTTTGCCCCCCCCCCCTCCCCCTAGCTTTATTCTCACTCCCTTCTCCTCATCTCCTCCTCTCTCCCTTTGTGCCCCCGTCTTTCTCTGTGCATAAACCTGCCTGACTTTCTCAGTTGAGTGACATGCCATTCAATCTCAGAAGGATTTTTCTTTGCCCTCTGTCCCAGTTTTTTCCTTCTTCACGCCCTCCCCCTCCTACACACACATTGCACACAGTTCTGTGTCCTAAAGGCTGCACTTCTTGCACGTCTTACTGTAGCCTCCACGCTGTTACCCATCCATCCTATTCAATGTGCAAACAGGACATATGTGCCGCCCATTCAATTAATTGTCCATTTCCTCTGCGATTTGCTCACACAGATTTGCACTTCTAAAAACGAGAGCCCTCCGGTTCATATTTACACAGGCAAACAATTACCACATTACGCCACAGTGGTACGGCAGCATGTTAAATGACCTGCCATTTGCGTCTGTGCGGGAGAACCCTATAGTTCCAGAGCCAGGCTAATGCTATGTAAGCCCATCAATCGGATCCTACTGAGGAGGAGAACCCACAAGCTATTTCTGCACATGCACATCCACAAGACTCATAACTCATCCGAGCGATCAGCCATAGACTGTAGGCATCAAGCTTTCCCCGTAAGTGAACAGTTTTTCATATGCAAATGTGTCCCTGCAAACCCTTTATTATTTTGTATCTGTATGCTGTTCTTCATCCCCCCTCCACCCCCACCACCTGCCTTTCATCACACAAAACAAAGGTGTTTACACGATTCACTGCAGAAACTGCTGCTAGATATTTGAGGCACTGCAGAGATGCAAATTAGACACCAGTGAACATTTCTGTCGCCACTAATCCATTTTCTATGCATATTCACACTGTGCCTTCTCTTTCATAAATCAGAATAAAGTGTCAGGACATGATAAGGCCCTCGCAAACTCGTATGATTGCCTTAAGCATGACAAATGTCCATGAAAAGAACATTGAGTCATTACGTTAGCAAGTATGACGTTAATGACAAGACAGGACATAACCAAACACACAAGTCATTTACATTTTATCTTTGAACTTGCATAAGCGTTCCCTCTGCAACATGTCATCCTGCAGTCTTGGACTATATTGGCAAAAACTTAACACATCTGTTTATGTTCACCGAAACATCTGGAAACTTTCTGCATATTACAAAGGTAATGTTTGAGAAACAATGCTCTATGGTGCCAATTTTGGTCGTAGTGTCACCTATTAAGTTGGCACTACTTGAAATTCATTAAATGAATCTGCAAAGAGTAAAGAGAAGCCCTTTCTGCATTAAAAAAACAACTTTTAAACAGGTTTTATTTAACAGTATTACAATTTCATATTATTTCTCTGTAATGCATTGACAGTGATCGTACCCTCTTTAACTTTACCAAACATGGGATTCAGAACATTTGTGCTAAATATTCAATGGAAGGGGGAAAGTTCATGGCTGCTCATTGGTTGGAGAGCTTTTCTGTTTTTTTATTTTATCGGTTTATGTCGGTATCCAGCAGTGGAGTAAGAAGTACCAATGTCACAATGCAACACAAGGCTGCTTCATTAGAAGGAAAATAACTGCTTTTGAAATCGCACTAAAGTATGATCCGCTAAATGTAGTGTAAACTTGAAAAACAAGCACAAAAGGAAAAAATTAACCCAGCCCGGTGTTGCCAACTCTTTTGAAAGTAGCGAGCAGCCCTCGCTCTACAAGTTACTAAATCTAGCGAGGAAGTTGCCAAATTGGCGACACTGGCAGCCCATTGCATTCATGTGCCTCCCACAGCCACTCCCTCCATATTATCATAATAAAAACAAACATGGCTAATGTTAGCAGCTTGTGGAAGACTCCGGTGACACAAGGTTATTGTACACAGGTATAGGCAGGTAGGGAAATAAAGGAAGGTAGGCCATCATTTCACTTTGGCCCAGTAAAATGATTGGACAGGCCACCAATTTCTCATTGTTTGATTCATTCACTGCTGTTAGGATGTTAAGAGAATAAAAAACAAACAACAAAAAAAACAATGTTTTCGAGGATTACCAACCCCGGCTTTTAAAGTGCCTAAAGACTGATGTATGTTTTCGGCACCTGGAGTCCCACACACACTTGGCTGTACACTCCGTATTCCATCTCTTGTGCAGCCCTCCGAGGGGATGTGCCAAGCGACACACTCCAAATTAGCATAATGTGCTGATTGATTGGCCTAAATTATGCCTCAATTCAGCTAGTGACACATTTAGACTTCACTTCAACTTGTGTATTAACGTTCAGGCTGAGTGTTGCCAGTTTAAACAACTGCTACCTGCTATCAATTGTCTTTCTCACTGATCACCAAAATAATAACTGTGATTGGAGGTGGGAGTGGGGTGTGTGTGTGTGTGTGTGTGGCGGGGTGATGTCATTGGGCTTCATCCAGTTTCCATGTTTACATTCTCGCCGTTTCCTCCTCAGCAGGTGCTGCTCCGTGTATCAGAGCTGCAGCTCCCATTCAGACAGCTGAAGGGCGGACGCTTGACAGAAAGAAAATATTCACTCCGCCAATTTTTGTCATCCTCCTTGTTCCACTCACCCGACTGGGACGGTGGGAAGGGGGTCCGCGAGGAAGGAGGGAGAAGGGGGTAGTGGGGGGATATATCTCTGGAATATCTGTTTAACATCCTAATTGGAAATGACAAGCACAGTGGCGCGTTCAGCCCTGCAGGGGAGATCAAAGAGCCGGAGCTCCGTGAGACACCGCAGTATGGATCGGAAACCAAACCGACCCCCCCCCACAACCACCACCACCACCACCCGGCTAATTAACACCTGGCTCCTACTAATTAGCTAAATCTCTTGCAATTCCAGAAAAAAAAAGCACCCAGAACGAGAAGGAGGGGGGGACAAAAAAAAGAAGTAAAAGATTTACAACCTGATGTTGAGACCTCATTTCTCTGGAGCCTCTACCTGTCTGAGGGAGCGACTGGAGGAACAGGTGTTCTCCTCCCTCTGCAGAGCATGGGGGAAAAATATAAATAATTGTCGCTCTGTGTTTGGGATTTTCAGCCAAGTGTTTTGTATTGTTAATGCTGCCTGTTAAGTGGACCCACTGGTGTTTTCCTCAGCCCGTGATGTGTGTGCGACACTTCTAGTCCCCCCCCAAAAAAATTATAATTGCTCCAGACTCGGCGTGAACAATAGCGCCATCGCAACACATTTACGTTTTTCCACCTTGAGCCTCGAAAACCGCGTTCAGCCAATATGAAAATCGTCAGGAGTTGCGCCTCGCTCCGGGTTTGGGGTTATTGTTTGCTTCAATACATAAAACCTGTGAGTTTCTTTTCACACATTGTCATTCAAAATGAATTCACCTACTATTGGGTTAGCACTGATAATACAGCGCAGCCCGACGCCTGAAAAGAAAGAAAAAAGCCTCAAGGCTGTTTCAGTGGACGCTTGCAATAAAAAGCATCTTGGTTTGGCTGCCTTGGCAACAAGGAAGCAGTAATTATATTAAATGATATATCCTAGCGAGGCACTCTCAGCAGGCACTGATAAGTTTGGAGGTTGATCACCTCTGAGAAATGATTATTCCTCCAACAAGCGCTTAAAAAAGAGAAGAAGACCAGTCATTATTCAACATACAGAGAGGCAAATTGCATTGGAAACTACCAGATTTGATCTATTGCCCTGTCCCACTTAAGGATGGTAAAAAAAAAAAAACGAGTAAACCAGCAATAAGCGATGCAGTGGGTTCTTCCAAAGAGGAAACAGCCTGCATCAAAAACATATTAAACCCAGCACATTCATTTTTGGCTTAACTCGTTGACAGCTCCTCCCACCTTTTCCCCTTTTCCTCACGAGTGCTCTTGAACACAAGAGCCCGTGTTTACCGCGCTGATGGAAATCGACTACAAACGGAAAAGACTGTGAAGAGTCCATTGCAGCGCCTTAGCTTTCGGGTAATGAGCGAGAGAGAGAGGACAGTCATTCCGCCGGCTGATTGCAGACAGTAATTAAGACACTGATCCTGTAATTAAGCGGCGCCAGGTATCTTGTGCTCGGAATACATCTTTTTTATTTATTTCCCAGCAGTCCATTTTTTTTCTTTTTGCCCCTCTTTATCCCTCAATCCTCACGAGGGAGCCTCTTGCACCAATATTGGAACGGAGGGCGCTCACTGCAGGTAATCGTGTTTGAAAACAACTCTGCCTCCTCCGGCGCCTTGGCAAGATTATGAATTTTCTTTTTTAGGCTGAGTCACTTTTACAGTCAGCGGATTTCATCTGTCCCTCCATCCCCGCTCAATCTGTTGAGCTGTTTGTTTGTCTGTCTCAGTCTCGTCAGTCTCATTCTCCCACTAATCCTCCTCTCTCTCTCTCTCTCTCTCTCTCTCTCTCTCTCTTCAGGGGCTTCTTTGCAGACGCTCTTCTTCAAGTTCAGCCCTGTATTCTAGCAGAGAGCTAATTTCCCCCTGTCAAATAGCTCAAATGATTTCCCGAGCACTGCGGCCCCGCAGCTCCATGCATCATGCCTCGGCTTAGTCGGAGCGCCGAACGTTATGCTGTTAGACAGAACGTCACTCTGAGCCCGGTTCTCTGACAGTACCTCTCCGAGTTCTAGAAAGGAAAGAAGAAGAAAAAAACCTCATGTTATAGATAATTAATAGTAAGAGCTACAGCTGAAGTCTAAAGATGTTTTTGACATTTTGCGAGTATGCAAAACGTTGACGCGTGCAATGTGTGAGATGTAGACAGAATTTAAAAATAAAACACCGTCATCAACAGAACGTGAAGAGCGACAGGGTTTCGGGCTGTCTCGCCAAGTGTTCAAGGGCTCTGTGGCAGACATTTTGAGCCCTTTTTGAACCCTTTCTGTAAATCAGCATTAGATGCAGACTCTGCCCAAGGGAATTACCCACAATTCATAGCAATGTGACATTAAACACACAGTGTGGACAGAGAACGGCCAGTGTGTTGAACACACATCTGTTACATATTTTCAAAACATTAAGGATTAAAGACGGAACATAAAAACACATGAAATCAGAGGAATGACACTGCAGTTCACAGATTTATTCATCAGTAAAAAGATGTTTTTAAATGACCTCATCTCATGAGGCGAAGGCCTGGAAGACAATCAAATCAGGGAGTAGAAATTTGAAAATAAAACCCCACAATTGCACACAATAATTTTAGACAAGTGCTATTCCATTCAGATTTACACCCTTCAAGCCCTTCGTTTCTCACACTCAAAGGTGACGTCAGTTACTCCCTGAGCATTCAGGGTTTGAGGCCCTGTGGGGGACATTTGGATTGGGCCCCCGAGGACTTGTCAATAAAGTTGAGGATACTGATTTGCGTTGCTGCAGCTGTCATTTTTCCCAATTCTTTGTATTTAGCCCAACAGACTGAAAACATGGCTCCTGGGCGGTGACGCTGTGAACACACGAGAAGCAGGCGGCTTTGGTTAGACTTTATAATAACTGCACGCTATGAAGCATTAGTTAAGTATGAGTAATTAACACTTAATTCATAATGTATAAAACATTTTTCCACACATCCATCCACAGATGGATTCACCATTTGTACGTGCAGTTATTAGGAAGTTTTATTATTTGAAGTAACACACTTTTCGTGGCATCACGTGAATTTGCATTGCACCATTGGCGCGATTAGCCCCCCGCCCAATAGGAATTTGCATTACTCTCATTCATTCACGCCTGCGCATTGACTTTGTGATGTCTATTTGAGAGTAGATTACATACACATTCCTTTCTGTGAGGTTTGATTACAGTTGTGGTTGCGGGCGGGCAGTAGATTAGTCCCTTACCGGTACTCACCGTGTGATGAGCAAACTGAACTTGAACCAATCTGCTCATTATTACAGCAATGCTGCAAGCCGATTGTTTTTCTTATTTGTTTGATGGAATGAAGTAAGAGCCCGACGTGGGAACAGTAAAACGGGAGCGAACTAATACCATTGTGTCGCTAATGAGTGGATAACTTCGAACAGACTAATAAATCAGAGACGGCAGGGGATTTGTGTAATAATAAAAATCAAGAGAATTAAGGAACAGTGGGTTACACCACCAGCAGAGCATTCAATAAAATGTGTGTGTGTGTGTGTGTGTGTGTGGGGGGGGGGGGGGTTACACTGCTGCTGTGGCTTCCGGGAGAGGTTATTATGGATTTGGATCTATTGTACTGCTGGGTTGAAGTGTTGCTCATGGAGCGGCATTATTGCGGCAGTGAAAAGCGAGAACGAGCGGCTCAGACAGCCGACAGAGAACGAGGTGTAGTATCTGCTTCCTCTCTGAGCTCCTTACACCGCGCCCGGTTACAGTAAATTAAAAAGCTGATACATTTTGAAATCTGCGCGGCTCACTACAACCTCAACAAAAGGCTTATTAATCACTGCAGACCCTCTCGATAGTGTGATATATTGAGATGTTATTTGCTTTGACTTCTGGGAAAAGACATCACAGATCCAGAGCTCTTTGCAAGTCAGCCTGTCCAAAAGAAGAAAATAAAGAGAAGAGCCTCTTTGACTGTTTGATAACGGTGTTGGGTTTGAGCTTTGCAACTGCTTAAATGGTGAAAGTGATGAGAGCTGAATTCTACTTGTTACTCTCCGGAGGCGCGATTCACTTCTTTCAGAAGTCAGCGGCCTTGATGCAAACAAGAGCTCGACCGAAAATAACACGTCTCAAACTTTCAAAAAGGCAAAGTTTTTTTTCTGTGTGTTTTTCCCGATTGAAGTTATGTTCTATTTCCTGCGTTGAGCTCATACATTTTTAGATAACCCAGGTATTTTTTGAGCGAGAGAGACAGATCCAGGACGATTGAGGATTTGAGTTCTTTGGTGCCCTTGAAAGATGACCACAAATGAGAAAGAGCCAGTCTGCAGCCTGGAAGGAGAGGGATCAGATGCACTCCATTGCTTTAACTTTACAAATTTTTTTTAACAAACGTTTCCCCGCAATGTATGCGGAGCATGTAGCTTTTACACATCAATGGAATCTGATCTCTTTCACTTTCAGCTAAGGCCTAAATACATGAGGGAGATCAGAACCCGAGGGCTTAAAAAAAGAACCATTGACATACTTTCAATCTATCTATCAAAGGGGATATGAAACGTGTATTAAGGACACATCCGAAAAGCACAACTTTCTTCCTTTCCTGGAGACAATACGATTCTCGTATTGAATTCCTCCGATGAGAGCAAAGAGGACGCCCCGGCTTGAGCTCCGCTTGAGCTCTGCTCCGGTCCGGAGGTCAGGGGCTGTGCAGCAGCTCCCTCACGGGTCCTTTTGACAATTTCCTCCCATCCGGCCATTAGACTCCCGCCAGCACCGTTGCTGCCCTGTTGAGTCCAATGTGCCTTTGATAGATTTTGCCCATTATTCAGATAAATTAGTGGCTTGTTACAGCTCTGCACCGCACCATTTTGGCCGGTAGCGTGGGGAGAGCAATATGTCCGCCTTTAACCTTGTTGAACGCCATTCCATGAGCATTTCTTCCTTAAACATCACATCATTTTTTTTAAAATACACTAAAGTGTGGTGGATGAAAAAGAAAAAGCTCCAAGAAAAATTCAGATTGACACTCATTATGACAAGCATAAGGACAAGAATGTGGATTTGAGTCCATGTCCAGAGGCATTGTTCTGTGGTCATTATCTTATCTCACCTTATTATTATACGTGCTCACGGTTCCTGGAGCGGCAGCGTTTCACCTCGATGGCTGTTCATGATTGCTGAGCTGTTTGTGAGATTCACTCATGTATTCAGCTATCTTTTTACTCGGCTTCTACCTAACCTGTCTGTCTTTATTACCCCTTTGAGGAAAAATAGGATTGTGTAATAATATCTCAGCTAGAAATGAAACGTTCAGTAAATAGAGCATAAATAAGGATTTTTTTCTCTTTCTCTTTTTTTTTTAAATGGGCTGTTCTGCTGCTATTCAATATTCAGTATTTATCACATTATGCCTCGGAATTGCTCGCACAGGGCTACAGTACATATTATACGAACAGATATTATCCCTGCAGGAACCAGAAAACTATCAACAAATAAACATGCTCGGCTCCCGTGGAAGTGATTTTTTTTTTTGTCTGTCACAATAACACCATTGTTTCTGCGCTCACATTTGTTAATTTCGTGGCAAATGAATGTGCGAGTGTGTGGGAGGGCGGAGAGCAGCAGCTCAGGTTGTGTTTATGCAGATGAGTGGCGTTCTTGTAATCGTTCTGGCATGAAACTGCACACATACACACACATGCACACAGGAGCAGTGTTTTTTTTGTAGCTCACACTATAACCCCTGTTTAAGGATACTGGGTAATTCTGATGGTTGCATAAACAGACTCTCAAGAAGAGTGTCAATTGTCCCAAAACGACATATGCTGACTACAATCATTCTATAAAACTGGTCTTTCACCCAGAAGTCGACTTTGAATAATTTGTCACATGAAACCACATACATAGTCCAAACCACAAACTTACTCCTGAACCTAACACTGTAGCATTGCTGCTTAAACACAAAAACGCGGTTCATGCAGACGCACTCATCGCTCCTGTTGCTGGACATTTGGAAGGAAACCTCAAGATACATTGACATAACATTTTCTGCAAAACATTACTCATCTTGAATAATTATTAAAATCAGAGAAGTAAAGGAGCAAACCTTTGATGTCACCTGGCTGAACGGAGGTGTACATTCATAAAACCCATTTCGCTCAAGCAACACTGCCTTAGCCAGGGGTTACGTGTCACGAAACTCAAGGGGCTGGGAGGGGGAGCTCGGCTTCTTTCTTTCTAGGTCTTGCCTATTTCTTGCCTAATGTTGACGTCATATGAGCAACACTGCAAGTTCCAATGTCCCCATCTAGAACTCCACGATTCCTGTTCGTATACCAAAATAAAAGCCTTTTTGAGTCTTTCTGTGGATAGAATCCATTAATTTGTTAACAAAAGGCTTTTATTCTGAAATATTTGCAGGACAGTGTCGATGCAGTACTGGCCTTTAATCGTGGACTGCTATAATTGTTACAAACGAGTACACTCTTCTTGTCCTTTTTCTGTCTACAATTGATGACATTTTTAATTAAACACATCCAGGAATCATGAAAGGCTAACCCTAGTATAAAAATAGGATTGCCTCAATATATAAAAAAAATGGGAATGTATAATGATTTTTATTTATGGTCTCTTACATGTTTGGTTTTCTGAGCTGGTTAGCTATGAGTAGGCCGATGCAGTACTCAAGAACAAGCGTGGTATACACATAATTATGGGCTCAACGTTCCTTTTAATAAAAATGTTTACATAATGACATGTTTCCTCAGAGGCAAGACGGAACGATCTTAAGTACAAAGTCGAAGGCATGGCGCATTGCCAACCTTCTAGCAAATTAATTGCCATGACCACATTTTCATTTTTGATGCATTTTTTTCTGTTTCACTGATAATTGGAAGTCGTCACTGTCCGTCAGCTCTGCTTTCAGCTGATCAAATTAAATCATATGCATCCTACGGAATAGTTAAATAGTTAAACATTCACACAACATTGCCGGTTGGCTGATGAAGAGCTCTGCCACAATGAACACATTTAAAACTGGGAACAGGACGCAAGTGAAGCCCAAGTTGACTGAGCAGGTCCAGTTTAATGTTTTCTTTCAGAGTGGGATGAAGGCCGGTATGTACAAATAAAAGAGAGGCACACAAGTTCTACGCTAGCCAGGCAAGGAGCAGGTGAGGGGAGTGGGGACTGAACGCATTGGAGGCTGACTTTAACAGCAATACTAGTGCTTTGCGGAACTTCGTAAGAGCAATTCAGGTCTCCACAGGAGCATTGTTTAGTGTAGCTCAGGGAAAGAGCCGAGCCGCACGTGTTGTACAAGAGGCACTTAATGCTGAGGATTTAACTGGAATAATCTGAATAGCAACACAAGATAGGATTTCCTTTAAATTCCCACTGAGAGGACCTAACTTTACTCTGATTTTCAGCTTTAAAATATTCAACCCCTCTCTTGGGAGGATTTAGTTTGATAGCATGGTCACACATTTATCAAAAAGCCACATCTAAATCGCATAAAGTTCCGTACACGTCCGGCCCTCTCCTCACAGTTAACCTTTTATCAGTTGATTATGTGTAATGCATGTTAAGTACCCTAGAGGGAACTTTTAACAAATAGATTTGGTTTCAAAGTGTGTGGTAAAAGACAAGGGATTAAAAACAACAGCAACACGCGGCCAATGAGCTCATGCTCTTAGCAGGGTACCAATTTCAAATGCCAACCATACCCTTCTCTTCTCAGCTACGCAGCCTTTCCTCTTCCAAGACAGAACAGACTGTCTGAACACTCTGAGCTCTGAAAGATTAGACAGATATATAGCGGGAAACTTTATTTCACAGGAAATTTAATTATATGCCAGTGCCAATTGGACACACCATTTCCGTCACCTCGGATGATTTAGTCGAAGCAAGTTGGAAATGCATTGCAGAAAAGAGTGAAGCTCGGTGGATTAATGTGTTGAACAAATGGAATAAATGAAGAGTCAATCCTTTTCTGTCATTTACCTTTTTAATGTGTTGCAATGAGTATGGATTTATGCCTGTTAGAGTTCACATGTTACTGGCTCTTTAGCTATGCATGGTAACTCTGGATGCTATGAGTGTAGACAGAGCCATCTAAGAGCTGTCACTGTGCACACGTGCTGTCGTGGAGATTTCACAATGGAACACATCTGAAGACAGTTTATTTGGACATTTTGGGATATTTGCAGCTAATATAGCTTCAAGATGCTAGCTTTAAGCAGAGACGAGGAGCAGGCTACAGAGGTCTAATAAGCGCCCTTATTTCTAACTCTACAGGCACATTTTATAAAAATATAACAGCACTCTGGAGCAACAGCAAGTTAACATACATACATATATAGTTTATGGATATTTTGTATTTATTTTTTCTGAACAGGTACTGTTCAGTAGTAAGGGTGCCTGTGAGGGACAAGCCACTCCCTCTTTTGTCCATGTTCAGTCTGTTGCTTACCTTAAAGATGTGTGTGTGTGTGTGTGTGTGTGTGTGTGTATATATATATATATATATATATATATATATATATATATATATATATATATATATATATAGTTTATTCACAAATCCCTGCTATTCGGGGAGCTCCAGTAAAATCACTTCCTGCTGTGTTCTTGTTCTAGTCCTTCCCTCATATAGCAGCCCCATCGGTATGCTCCACTTGCTTTGTTACGCTGTGATGACGTCCGCTCCTCCCTTTCAATATTAAAGGCCCTACCCAGTGGAGGTTATTAGTCCAGCCTTCCCTCAGTGGATTTTCCAATAATGCATGAGTTGTGTGTGTGCGTGTGTGTGTTCTGCCTGAGGACTCTGCATCAGGAAGAAGCACCGATTTAGACAAGAGTGGTTTAAGAGAGGTCCAGATCTGTAGAGTGATTGCACCCCATGAGAGAGACTGAAACCTCCGCACGAGGGAGTTAAAGACGGTTTGTAGTAAAGGGGAAAAAGAAGAAAAAAGCAGACAGGTTGAAACCCCAGGAGGATACTGAAACCTCAGGCGAAATATCCACTCGTTCCAGCTTGTGGAATAAAACAGTTGTGCTTTGCAAATACCTCGCCAACGCAGGCAATATATTTAGTTTCTGGCTGTAATATCAATGCAAATCACTCTCTGTAGAATGGACACAGTTAAAACTAGCATTTTGCTCTGCACACATTTCAATGCTGAATGAAATTGGAATATAACAAGACAGAAGATCAAAGAACTGGTTCCTGGGATGAGCTGATTCCTAAAACTAGTTTAGATATGACAATTACGGTTTGTTAGACCTTTTGAAAGACTGAAACTATTTACATTGAATGTAAAATTAGATTTGTCGGACGCAAACCGAGCTAATTTCTTGCTTCAACAAAAGTGAGACTCGATACCTTGGAATCTTTACAAAGCGATGAAGTTCTGTTAACTTGTGTTTTCTGTTGGATGAATGTGATGGAAAGCAATCTTTTACTGTTTGCTTCATTCTTAGCCTTGTGAAATCGGATCATCTCTTAAATTGCATTATATGAACTTTTCTTTTATTCAAGTGTGTGAAGTTAGATGAAGGCTTTGTCAGTGTCAAGGTTACCACTTTCAGATTATCTAATCGTGTGGTTGGTTGAATCAATGTCAAGCTGAGCCTTTACTTCCAGATCAGGAGTTTATACTTCCTAGCCTGCATTTCTATTGCATTACGCCCTCTGCAAACCTTTTTTGCCATGCAAAAAAAGTGTCCAATACCACTTTGACAGAGCCTTCCAAGTGTCTACATCCTCAACTGTCTTCCCCTCATTATGTGACACTGTAGCGTGATGGAAAGCAGCAGCTTAAGCTCATGTCCATCCCTTCAGGGGCCAGCATGGCGTCTCTGCTTTCCCTCCATTACTTCCTGATGGTTTTTGCTGAAAGTGAACATCTGTCTGGTTAAAGCTTTGCGATTTTTATCGGGGAAACATTGGTGACCTTGATCATCAGTGGGTCGTTGTGGTGTGAAACCTTGGCCTTAAGCTGTTGCTGCTGTCATCCAACAGTCAGCCGTTGCCCACTTCTGTGTTTATCTGAAAAGAAAACAGAACGTTACAACAACGTCTAAAGAGGTTATTTGAACCCATAAAAACACAGATTTCTACACTGTACATTTCTAAACATTATTTTGGGTATTCTTCTGAATTATTGGACACCACTACAGAACATTTCAACGTTCATTTATTCAGAACTCAGATATATCTGAAATAACTAAAACCTCTTAACAGCATACCGGCACCACAGAAACAATTTAACGTTAGCAACAAAATCTCTTCATCAAGGTTGAGGAAAAATCTTGTGGTCTGGTTTCAAAGAAGTATATTAACTTTAGGTTTAGGCAACACAATAATTTAGTCAAGTTTATGATAACTTTCAGGCATGTATATTCACAATAACTCAACAACGCTAAATGCTAATGTACTATGGCGCTAACGCTGGCCCCTGAGACATACTCTGGCTGGACAGTATTTTGTTGTGTGACGTGGACATAGGCACTTTTATACAATACATTATTTAATTACAATTGCATTTAAAGTTTGAATATGAGCTATTTGCAGCTTTTTTAATACGTTAAATTCTGTATTTATTTTATTGAGGTTAGCTCAGAATGTGACAGTTTGTCAATATAATTTGAAAATTTTTGTAGCTGTTCCTTCATTTCATTCAAGGTGAACTTTACTTTTTAATTTTGTTTTTCTACACTTTCAATAATCTTTTACCTCCAGGGTTGTTGGTATTTTTTCAATCTGTTGTGCGCAGAGCAGTCATAAACACATCTCTATTTATTTCAGTTATTCGCAAAGCAGTGACTTTCCTAAAACATCTCAAAGGCAAGTCATTTATATTGGAAAACTCTGGAAGAAAAGGCCACGTGAGAGCATGAAAACCAAAAAAGAGAGAGCAAATACAGTGAAATGCAAACTATTTTTAAAATGCAGACTGCTCTTTTCAGGTCAAGGAGAAGACGCAGGCAGTTTGTAAAGGAAAGTGCCAAAGGGAACGGGAAAAGGGCTCTCTTTGGCTTTCTATCGAGGGCAACAATTGTGGATGAAATTTACTTAGGCTTGCTCCAGACTGTTGAAAGCCAGTGTCGGCTGCATGAGGACAAGACATTTTTTACATGCCTGAGGAGCTCCATTACTTACAGTGGCTGTAGGACCAACAGAGCCATAGACATCCTTGCCTGTTTTTTGGGGGAGGAGGCGGGGGGAGGGGGAGTTTACAGTCGCGATTCATTGAGAAACATCCTCAGAGTATCAAACCTGTGACATATCCATTCCTTTTCAGTCAGTAGTTGCCCCCACCCCCCCCAACACCACCAGGCTGCTTAAGGGCACCGTGAATCAGACACTGCAAACCTACCAAGCCACCTGACCCGGCCAATCAACCGCCAGCCACTGGCTTTTTTTTTTTTCATTTTTCCTTTGCACTGAATGAGATGAGGTGGCTGTGTGCAATCAGCTGAAAGAGGCTGACCCCTCAGCCATGTCGGACCTTTTTTTTTTTTTTTTTAACCTTTCAGATAAGGCTGGCTATGCAGGGGGAGAAAGATGGTAGCCTTCCAAAGCACAGCAATTTGGAATAAATTGATATGATGCCGCTCACAGCGTTTTGGTTTCTTATAGTATAAGAAGTGTACACACTTTTGGTTAAAATGGGTGATTATTTCATAGTTTGCTTGTGATGAATTACAAGTGAAATAAGTCCATCCAGAAAGTTTTCACTAACGAGCGACATTTGCAGCATCTATAAGCGGTCGGAAAAAAGGTCACGAACCAGTGGGGCTGTCCAATTGACGGTTACTTGGCTGCAGGCCTGAATTTGACACGTGAGCGCCATTTATTTCTCGACGTCCTCGCAGTGACGTTTCTCAAGAGGGTTGCGCGACCATCAGGAGGAGAGTGGGAAAAGATAGCGAGGACCTCATGTCCTGGAAGCGGCTCTGAGCCGGAGTGTGAGCGATCACTGTCATGTTTCCTGCCGAGGCGGTGACGGCGCGACATGTGCATCTGAAGTGACAGCGGGCTGGAGCAAACAGATCTCCCGCCGCCGCGACACTGACGGAGCTCCTTTCCCCGAGAATGTTTGGCTCACTCGGAGCGAGTCGGTCGCATTCATTCAAGTTTACTTCCTGAGAGCTCGTATGACAGCGGTGTCTCACCAAAAGTTTAGAAAATAAACAAAGACCTAAAACAAAATGTAGCTTTTGTGTCATTTTTTTTGTTAACATTTTCTTTTTTCACCTTTCTGTTTGGAACAGGTTGATGCTTTTGGAAATGGAAGCCCTTTTAGTCTCCATTCTCAAGTTGAAGTTTACAAGTAGTCGTATGAACCCCAAAGGAGTTATAATGTGTTATTTTAATATTTTTTTTTCAGAATTTTCTTGTGCAAGAAAAATATACATTCACTATATAATCACTTTTATAACATTTTGATCATAACTATAAACATCCAGCATGATCTAATTAAGATTGGCCGAAAATGCTTTTCGAACGGTTTCTGACACGTTCAGAATGTTTGCTTGTGACCCCGTACCAAGGTCCCACATACTAATAACATCCCTTTTATGGAAGAAACAGGCCCAAACGAACCCAAATCTGCAATAATAAAAAAAAAGTGTTGGGGTCATTCGAAGGTTTTTCAGAAAAAAACCTGTGTAAATCGGTTCAGAAATGGAAAAATTCAGTTTCATGAGAGAACTACATTTCCCAGTAGACTGTGCATGGGCTCTCTGAAGTGGTATGGTGACTATAAAGTTAAACGGGTCGTCTGTTCGCAGATAGAAGAATATTATGATGCTCCAGAGCATCAAGTAATGCTGCTTACCAGACACCTGCAGCCAGCCGCATTTCCAACGCAACGATTCAATTGCATTGTGGGTAATGTCGGCGCCAGGTTTTGAAAAGGAAAAGTTTGTGGGAGTAGATACAAAATCTTTAGTTCTGCTGCACACCTTTTTTAAATGTAAAGGCTAAAATGATGGTATGAGTAGAACTAAAAGTATCTCAGGAAGGTTTCACTGCACTCTCTCGTAGAACGCTTCCAGGCTCTGGCAACACCCGACGCTGGGCGTTGTTGGGCACCGTGGACCGACACACTCTGAAGCACACTTCTGCGTCATTGCAGCAAAGGTGAAGATGTACACTTCTGAGGTTTGGAAGCAACATCTTTGGCGAAGTATGAGGCTGCTCCTTAAGATGCTTTTAGAAAACTGCTTTCATTCACATTTTTTCTTTGTTTTGTGTTTTTGGTCCTAATCCACAGCTCTGATTTATGTCTCTGGCTGGCTTCCTGTCTATAGTATTTACAGTCATACCCACCTACATACGAAGCAGCTTAACAACATAGACTCTG
This sequence comes from Clinocottus analis, assembly GCF_023055335.1. NCBI lineage: Eukaryota > Metazoa > Chordata > Actinopteri > Perciformes > Cottidae > Clinocottus > Clinocottus analis. The sequence continues at coordinate 10,282,579 of NW_027175854.1, read as the reverse complement.
CAGCTCAGATGATGTGCCCAAAGCACAATTTCAGCATGTTGTGCAAGTTTAAAAAAAAACAAAAAACACCCGCGCTTTTGTGTGAAAACCAATTACGGGGGATAACAATCTCACATGTTTCACAGATCACAATGTGTCCGTGTTTTTTGTTCTGATGGTGCTCTCGGTTGGGCCGGGTTGCTATTTTGAGGTTTACTCCCCCCGTGTTCTGGCTCACCACCGGCTGTCAGAGACCCGCCGGGTGTGATTTTACTCCCTCACTTTGGACTCCGCTGATTGCAGTCCTGCAGGTGGCGATAGGTCCAGATTACACCCATCAGTGTGGATTTGCTTAGATAAGTGTTGAAACATCGTTAAACTGCCGGCTACAGTCCAACCCAGCAGAATTGCTGTGATATATTTGTACTTGCTCTGACTGGAATACATTTTCTCATGCACAATTGAGGCACAATTTGCCAAGTAAATACTCTCAAGAAATCAGATCGGCCTCAACCGTTAGACCTTAAAATGCATCTCCAACCACCAGAGCGGCATTTTTTTTTAGCTGTAAAAAAACACAGCTCGTAAAAATACCTACAAAGGGCGCAGAAGCAACTGCAGATCGAACCAATGAGACAAGTTTATTTTACAGCCAATGTTTTCCCGGTAGATCAGCTGCCGGGGGTTAAAAGCTGACATTTTTAAAGTACTTGTAGAAGTGTTAAGCCTGGTTGCATCTGTCACTGTAAGTAAGGCCTACACAAATGATCCAGTTCGACTGTGGAACTGCATAGATTATTTTTTGTCTTTTAAAAAAATATATAAACGTTATGGGCTTATTGTGTGCATAATAATAACACATTCCTGTGAATGCGGCAGTTGTCAAGAGGCTATTTTTCATCTGTAGTCCCTGGACAGATGTTACAAAGTCACCCTGGAAACAGGATATAGGAGGTGTGATCGCTTGGTCCCATCGTTGTTCCAACCTTTCCACCGAGTGTTGCCATTGTTATGGTTAGACATTGTCATTTTCGTTGGTTGCCAAGCTACAAAGAGGCGGGTCGTACTTAACTAGAGGAGGTCTGACGGAGGAGGCTGGCGTGCTGCAGATGACAGCGAGAGGGATGGGCAACGCACGCTCCCCATAATCACTGCTTTACACGAGACGGTCCCACAATCCATCCTGGGTTTTCTTATCATGGAAATATCTCAGTTTTGTATTTTATATATCGGTGCGGTTGTATTTTAGCATTGCAAAGCAAATTGGTTTGGACTGGAGACGTGCTGCGGCAGTAGCTGAATCAATGCACATTATGAATGAATACAAACATTGTAAATTGGCACGGGGACGTCGTGCAGACGGCCAATCCTGCTCTGTGATTTGTGTTCAGATAAATCCACATCTTCTACAGTATTGTCATCAAACAATTCATTTACATACGAGCGTCCGGCAGAGTGGCGGTAGAATCCTGGAGGTCCTCGCGTTGTCTCGCAACTTCATGAAGTAAAAATGTATGAAAACATTCAGCGTTTAATCCTGAGTATCTTAAAAGCACCGGACCATAAACGTCTTATAACTCTATATTATTGTTGTGTAATTCAGCTTCACATCACTGGATATTTTCTGAGAAACTTGCTCCTTCGTAACCAGATAAATCCATAGGTAACACTTTATAATTAAGACGTACTATTTAGCATTTGTAAAGCATGAGTAAACACACTCATTCACAAAGCATTGTTCCAACATGAACACTCATTTGTAACTCATTAGTATGCCATTCACAAACACAGTTAAACATGTTTTATTCTTGATTAATAAGCTTGACTATTATGTGTTTCATGATTGGGTTTTCAATCATACATCACTGGTTTATTGACCCTAACACTGTGTGAAGCTCTCCTTCTAATGCAAGTAAATCAGACATGGCAGCTCCCATCTTTAGATGTTTATTTCTGATATCATCATCAAAATTTTTACAAAACATTTTCTGACAATAATATACTCAAAGAAGAGCCATATTTTTGCGCTTGGACCAGGTCTCCACAAAAATGCTTTAGGTCTGAATACAGTAAAAAGAACCCAAATCCAAATAAGATTTAAAAAAAAACCTTAAAAAAAAGAAACAACAACAAAACCAACTACCAAAGAAAACAATGCAGCGCATATTTACATCTACAGAAAGCAATGCTCTCTGCAGGAGATGAACGAAAAGGAGACAGCGGGGATCCCCTGGTTGTATGTGGAAAGCATTTTAGTGGCAATGAAGAAATAGGGAGAGTACTTTGAACCTGCAAGGAAACAAAATCTTATTCTGATATTGCTTTCTATCTGCCTCTCTGCTGCCTCTCTCGCTGCACTCTCAAGCCCAAACAGGAGCAGAACGCATCCCATTTGAATAATTAAAAAAAAAAAATCCTTTCTTCGGTGCTCACATTAAATTCAATTAGGGCTGTAAACGGGGCTTGGTCGTAAAAAAAAAAAAAAAAAACAACGGAAAAATAGTGTGTTTCCCTGACAGAGGTTAATGATCATGCATTCCCCTTCCTGTGCCCCCTCTGACACGAGCAATGCAGAAAAACAGAGTCAGGACAATGCGGGGTCAGAGGTTAAAGACTTCCTGCTAACGTGAATCATGGAACGATAACACTCAATGGGGACCGGGGCTGGCCTGAACATCGGTGATGGTGACGTTGGTTCGGAGGAGGTAGAGGAGTAAGTGCTGCTTTAGCCACACTCACACACACACACACACACACATACACACGGGCCATCTGGGTACATGCGGGGTAGCTAACTCACTCGCGATGCTCCCGGTCGCTGCCTTTTTGCATGACAAAGTTATTCATTCATCCCACTTTGCAGTCTGCACACACACACACACACACTAATGACACACTAACAGAAATAGAAACTCAAATTAGGAGTCTCGAAGTGGCAGATGGGGAGCATTAACTTCTTTTTTTCCTCTCTCCTTCTCTGCCTCCCTTATCCGTGGGTACACGGGCTGACTGGCCGTGTGCTGTGTGGGTATGTCCCGGCCCTGCCTGTAGGGTAAGACACAGATGTATGGTAGAGGGAGAGGAAAAAAAAAAGCTGCAACTCCACGTCTGTCCAGGAATTAATTTTTCAAATCTATCCATCAGGTAATGGATTAGAACCTACTGAACCGTCGCAGATGGCCTTGGGTGAGCTGCAATGGATGGGAGCGTCAAAACCTGCATCACTTCATTGTCATTTATCAAGGCATGTGTGTTGCCTGTGTTCGCAGGTTTTATTATTTATAATACATCAATATGTATATATGCACACATATATACTATGCGTGATTGTTTCACAGTTAAAGGCTGGCGAGAATAAAATGGTTCCTTGGTAACAAATGATTAAATAATAAGGCGTTCAATACGTGTGAGTCTGTCTGTCCGCGAGCATGCGCGACACGCCAGTTGATTTGCGTGTGCCTTTGCGTGCGCCATATGTGCATCTGCAGGGGTGCGTATGTGTGTGCAGATGCGTCACAGGGCTGTCATTCCAACAGAAGGTGTCCCTTTCACTTCACCCATTTGTCCCTCCACATCATCCCTATTGTACGGAGTGTCTGCTGGTCTCGTCTCCCCGGCTTTCCCTCTCTCCCCTCTGAGAATAGCCCTCTGCCTCTTCCTCTGCGCGTTAGCTCTGGAATACATTTTCACTGGAATCCTTCGGACCTTTATTCACCTCTCCAGAACCCACCTCCCCCCCTCCCCTACCCCAAAAACAAACGAAGGAAGGAAGGGAAAAAAAGAAATCTGTTTCCAGTGCTGGAGAAGAGTGAAGGGGTTTGTGTGTGTGTAGGGTGAGGAGGGGTGGGGGGTGTGGGTGTCTCTGGTTGTACACAACCATAAACAAACAAAGCCGAGGAGGAAAATAAAGCCTGCTGGCATGGCGGGGCGGGCCGCAGACGGTCCTGGAGTTTAGTGTTTAGCTCAAACATGCAGTCATTAGCATGCGGCGCCCTGTGCATCCAGCTCTCCGATGGCGGGGAAAAAAAGAAGAAGAAAAAAAGAAACGGACAAATAGCGTTTCGCTGAACATATCCGATCTTATCAGGGAGGTAGTCACGATTAATCAATCGCTTATTAGCATTTGATTTAATTGTGACCAGACACAGATTTGAATGCCGTCTTCTAAATGACAAATAAAGGGGCGAAGTAGATTTGATCGTTGCGTTTAGACTGAATTAAACCATTACAAAAAATAAACACACACAAAAAACAGGTAAGTACCACATATGCTGGGCTTTTTTTCTTTTTTTCTTTTTTTTTTGCAGGAGAGTATTAAAGGGAAACTCTTTCCCCGGAGTGAGTGCCCAGCGCAGGCCTATTTATGTGTTTAACAGCCTATGCAGTGCCAGGGAATTGTACTTGGGGGCGAGACAAGGGGGCAGGGACGGGTCAGCACACAAGTTGGTTAAAAAAACATTTAAAAAAAAAAAAACCATAATAAAAGAAACCGGTGAACTTGTCCGTGACACGTGCTGCTGGTTCTAGGGCACTCCAGACAGGAAACGTCTCCTGTACTGTTTGTCTCCGGTTCAGCGCTCCTCCCTAACTGGACATACTTTCCCAAAATATCAGCATGCGGACAGAAATAGAACATCATTAAGCAGGTTCACCCGAGTCACCCGGAGGCAGACATGAAATTCAGGCCAAGGAGTTAGCAGGGGTGATATAGAGCAAGGCAAGACAATACATGGATAGAATTGAGAGAGCTCCCATTATAAAGACATCGGCACAGCTGCTATTACAAAGTAAACTCCACCAGCACTATTAAGCAACCGTACTGAGCGAATCAACTGCTTTTTTATGCATGTATCCTGTACACGAAGGGACTCAAACCCTTCCATGAAGACTTTTTGGGTCACTTGTTGTTTTGTGGCTGTTTTTTTTAAATTTTGTTGTTGTTGTTGTTGGTAAAAACACAATAATGGCACATCAAAAAAATAGCTTCCCAAGTTAAACTCTTGGTACAAAGAATAGCGCACATCTTCTCCCCGAGCAGACCTTGAAATGGCAGATAGTGATGGAGTTCTGGAAGGTGGATTGGGATGCACTCCGCCACCCGGCGCTAGAGGAAGCGTCCGGAGTCAGAACGGAACATGTGGATCTCTGTGAGGTTGGACGCTTGAAGTGGGTCTTAAAAACAGGGCCTCCCGATCTTTCCTTTCGTTCCCGTGGCTTCCGTAAAACATTTTGGATTTGAGAAATTCAGTAACAGAATTGGTGGTTCGATGGCAGAATAGTGGCGGGAGCAGATAGAAAAATATTTATCATTGAAACAACAGGAGCGGTACAGTACAGAACCTCTTCACCGAGTCATCTTGGTATCAGATTCCCACGGAGAGTGAATAAGGCTCCTCTTCTGTTCACAAGCAGTTGTGTGTTTCAGAAGAAGTAAAGTTCATACTTTTTTTTATTTATTTTTTTTATATATTTTTCCTTCATCTTTAAAGATTCACTATTTACACGATAAATAAGTTCTATTCAATTGTTGTCCTTTGATTAGTCTCATAGAATTTCTTGACATCATCTTTGAACACCTAAAAAAAACAAAACTGTCTTTTATGTTCCAAGACCAAAAAAAAAGACAAAATAACCGACGAAAAGAAAAATAATCCCTATTTTTTTTTCTTCTTCTTCTATCTTGAGGATACGCCCGCTTTTGGGGGCGGGAACATTTTGGCCCCAAGCATTATCATCTGTGGATCAACCGGCTGCGGAGAGCTGAGCGCAGCTTCCACGCCTCCCGGGGGGGCACGGCCGCCGATATGTAAGGAACGACACTGTGCGCCCGCTGGGATGCAGCCGAAAGATGACATTTGACGGGCCATCGCAGCCAGCGTCTCATGTCCTCATTAGCTCCACAAGTCACTGGGGTAGCGGTGCTCGACACGGTGGACAAAGGGTTACCAAGTGCAATAAAGTCCAGCACTGCAGGCACGCTTTTTCTGGAGGAAAAAAAAAAAAAATCAAACAAAGTGATGGCGATGTCAGACAATATTCCCTGTGGCAGTCCATGGGTCTATACGCAGGTTAAAGAGATGTCAACGTGCCGGTTCAACATGCCTCCGCTAGGCACTGCTGACCTTTGCTGAGGTGTGTGGGGGCGGAGCCTTCCAACCCAGCAAGATGACTAAAATGACTGTTTGGGGCAGTGAGAGTGGTTTGACTTTCAGTAAAGTGGACCTTTTAGTTTTTTTGTTCTATGTACAATTCAAATGTAACTTTGCCACCATGAAGGACTGTTTAAAGCATAGTGAGTCGTTCAGCTGGGGTATGATCCTACACAAAGACCCGCCATTCCCCGCATGTTGAAGGAATTCATGGAACGTGGCCGTCACGTCTCCCCTTGGGGGCCGCTTCGTGGCGTCACCAGTCAAAATTGACGTTGGGAGGACCAGGCAGTCATCATGATAAATATATATTTATAAATGTAATTTTCTCTCTCGTATTTATGCTGCTCATCCAGTCCGTCTGAAACCAACAAAGTGGGGGTGGGGGGGGTTTGGTTGTAAATGTGAATGCAGTAGGAGTTGGCAGAGGCTATTGTAGGAAACCAACTGGCATTTTAAGAATGCCCCCAGCTAAAGTAGCTTATGTGCATTAAGAAAAAAAACAAACAGAAAACATAGAAGTAAACTCTTTGGTTTGACATGCACATTGATGGAATTCAGCATGAAGTCCCACATGTGAAGAAAGAAAAAATAAACAAGACAAAGGATCGAGAAATTCTATGAAAATGTCTCGAGAGAACGTCTCATCTTCATGAAATACTGACTTGATATTTTAACAATAATCACAGTAAGAAGCCCCTTCACGTGATGTCCTGCTCCATGTCTGTTTGTATGCGTTACGTTGATGGAGACCTCGTCTTTATTGCACTTCCCCTCTCACTCCTGACTCAGTGCACGTGGACTGCTGTGAGCAGGTGCCTCATGATGGGATATGGCAAAATATGGCAAAGACCGGATGTGGAAACAAGGTTTTGTATGGAGGTGCTTTGGAAAAAAGAAATCAAAATCACCCACAAGGGTGTCTCACCCTCTACTGTATATTAGTGAGACTGTGTGTTTCAGATGCCAAATCCCTCCAGGCAGAATTAGAAAAATGTTTTGTCCTCTAGTTCACATACTCATGTTCTGAAAACAAGGCCCCACTGAATAACCAGCTCGCCTGCCCCTTTTGTTACAAAGTCAAGTTGAATCAGGCGGGCCCTTGGCCCACTTCCAGCAACCAGACTTTGGCCCCGCTAGCGTCCGAATTTGAGCGTGCCGGTGCGTTCGGCGGGAGGGAACGGGCCGCCGCTGGGACCGTCGGCCGCTGGTCTGAGGGGCGGCGGAGGAGAGCGAGGCCCTGGCACGGGGGCACCTATGCTGGCGGCGGAGGGCACGGCCGGCAGCGCCACTGTCTGTATGGTGCCCCTATCACACGGCCCCAGGTCCTCCAGGCCCTCCAGGCCCTGTGGGGGTCCCTCATAGCCCATGTTGAGCCGCAGGGGTTGATGGGCCTGGCAGTAGTCCACGATCGGCTGCTCGTAGCGGTAGAAGGTCAGCGCGCCCAACTGGTGGGGGACCTGTTGTAGACGGATAGAGAGCAGGGGTGGAGAGGGGGGGTGGAGGGAGAACAGAGGGAGGATGCGATGGAGAGGATGACGTTGAAGGTAGCGCACACATGGGCGGGATGGTGGAAGTGAAGGAGACAAGGAGACAAAAGGGACAGGGAGAAAAAAATACATTAGCCATGTAAAAAAGTGTATCATACTTTTGTTACGTAGGTTGTGTAATCAGATTTTTATCCCAACTTTGCATGATATTCATCAGATTTTTGACATTTAAAAAAGACAAGCACATTTCTCACAGTAATTATGAAAAGGTGAATTGCAACGCCAGAAACAATGTTCTATCATCTTTCAAAAATATATTTGAAAAATGTCCTTCCCCTCCAACAAAAAAAAACAAAAAAAAACTGAGCTTTTTCTTTGTTGGAGCGTAGTTCCATTTTTCTGGTGCTCTTGGTGAACCGACCTTTCTCAAACAAACTATGATTAAAAGCACAGCCCTGGTTGTACTACTACAACAGCCACAGCGTGCTTCTTTCTTTTGAAATAAATATTGCAGACTTTCAAATGATGTTTAGTTTTTCTTTACCAATGCAGTCAATTTGTCACACAACATTTCATTGTGCCTGTGTGACTCCGAGCCTACAGCGCAGTTAGTTTGGCAGTTAACTGCCGGCCCTCTGTAATCATCCTCGCATGGTGACCACCTGAGCCTGCAGCTTCCCGAAAACCCATTTGCTGCAAAGTCCCTCCGAAAATGTGGGGCTGCAAAGCAGCCCCACATTTTCTACAGAGTTTTTTTCATCCTACTTTTTTGACAGAAGTGAAGCATTTCACTCCTACACGTCCTGCACTGAATAGGAAGACGCGCATGTTGCATGAGTGACACACAGACAGCGCTGCATTACGCCGATGTGACATCTTCTCTCTCTCTCTCTCTCTCTCTCTCTCTCTCTCTCTCTCTCTCTCTCTCTCTCTCTCTCCGGTGCCATGACACTTGTGTCTCTGCCAGGAGCACTCGTCACATCTGGCTACGTGTCTGGTCGCATGCTCTCCCCCAAAACCCCCAATACCGTGCCAAACAAAACAGATGAGACTCTGGTGACACTGTGTCTGCCCAACTAAATCGCAAACTTATTCGCTTTTTTTTTTTTTTTTTTTTTTTAACAGAAGAAAAAAAAAAAACGAGGCCAATTAAGAGATTTCTAACAGGCTGCGATAACAGCAGGCAAAGATGGCAGCTGACCTGGATTAAACGCCACAGCCTGGCAGAGCGACAGATCATCGGGTCTGTGAACGCGGGCGACAAGAAACGCACGACAACAGTGGGAGCTGCAGATATGACACCGACAAAGGAAGACATGAATAATACAACCCCTGACACTTGAGGAGACGTTGGAGGCAGAGCAAGTGTCACAACTGCACCGACACCCTTGCACATCTTTGAGGTTTCCTTTTTAACCTTAACCAGTGATGAACAAATGTGTGTATATATATATATATATATATATATATATATATATATATATATATATATACACACACACACACACACACACACACACACACACACACACACACACACACACACACATATATGTACAAGTGAGATTTACTTCAATTCAGGTCACCCTATTTACAAAAAGACCTTTTTTTCCCGACTTATCCCTGTTGGTTTCTCGCCAGGCAGTTTTGGACTGCCAAGATTCTCTTGTTCTGAAAAGTGAAGCTAATGCTGTACTGCCTTTAACTTGCATTATTTACATTAGCCAGCAGGGGGACTCACCTTTGGCTGCAAAAATAAGTCAGAATGTAAAAAGGTTTATGAGAAAATGAGTCGAGTTCTCTCTTTATCCCCTCAGTAAACATTGGAAACATGTGTTTCTGTCTGAACCTCTAGTTTCAAATCTTCTTCACTACAGCATGATGTTCATTTGGTAAATTATGGTCCATAAACAAATGGGTAACGTGACTGAGACCATGTCCACTTCTTCAATCTCGTCGAGGGCTGTCACTGAATCTCATTAGTGCTTCTCCAAAGCATTGACATGTGACATTCAGAGAACTCTAAAGCAAAAGACCCCACCACAAACAACAATCTGGTTTACCTGGTTAATGGACACACCTCGGTTTGACCGGTTTTCATTGAAGAAGAGTAATTCCAGATGCATTCATCGCAAAACCTTCAAACTACATTGAAACTAGCTGCTCTGTGGCTATCACAGGTGTGGAAATGTCATTTTTTATTTGGTGAACTGATAATTTAACAGTGATCCCAAAGAAACTACAACATGTTTCCCAGAGGAGCAAAGCAAAGTCAAACAAGTAGACTGAAATAATAAGAGAATCACTGCTACGTGCGACCCAGAAAACGTGTCGGCCAATATCCTTGTACATTTATTAAACTTATCATATAATAGCATTCGGAGTGGAGCAATCCGATTTTTAGGGAACTTAAGAGAATTCATGCCAGGATTTGTGAAAAGAGGGCCGACTGTGTCAATGAAATGCAGATATATGCTGGCTGGGAACGGGGGGAATAGTGTGCGTTTGTGTGTGTGTGTCTGAGAATAGATTTCAAAGTCAAATGGAAACAATCTGAGCTAACGCAGCTCTGCAGTCCAGGAATTACCCTGCACCGCGGGGCTGAGATAAAGCCCACTCTGAACACATTAACACCAGTTCTGTTTTAGATTTAACAAAAACAAAACAGTTGTTTGTTGCCTTAAGCTTTTACTGCAATACGCTTCAATGATGCGGCGCTGCATTACCATTCAGCGAAGTTGCAGTGGTGTATTCTACTTTAAAACAGCTGCTGAGAGCATGCTCGTCTGGTCTGGAGATAATGAACGAAAACCGGAGTTAAAGTTCCACACCCTCAGTCCTCCATCCTGGCCTTTTTCTTCCAGCTCAATCCACGCACCTCCGGAGCCATCGCCTTCCTTCTTTTCATACCTCGTTCCCCCTCAAATGGACTCCCATTAAGCGCGACTGACTCATTACATTACAGGCACTCAGTGGATTACTCCCCTTATTCCCCTTTCAGTTTAAGCCCTTCACCAACCCTGACACCACCACCATCACCTCCTCAGCTGGCTCACAGGTCCAACTGATTAATTAACCGATATTAAGTCCGTTTCAGTGGACTCCATCACAATGTCGGAGCGTTAATCTGGCCCAATGTGCAGAGCGTGGTATGCATATTTGAATGTGGACGCCTGAGGAAGGGAGACGGGGTAGAAAGGGGGGGGGGGGGGGAGGGGGTTGAAGAGAGAAAACACAAAAGATACTGCAAGAGTTTGTTTGTACCCGTTTGACATTACGCCGCCGCGTTTCAACATTCATTGCAGCTCTGAAAAAGAACACGCAGCGCTGAGCGGCGCGTCGATATCAGACAACCTGACTCGGCTTGTCGGACGAAGTCAGCGACGCAAAACGCTCATTAATGGCGGTTTCCAGGAACAAAAGGTGCGATTGATATTCACCGACCAGCCGTGCAGCCGCGAAGAACAGCAAGCTCATTAGGAATGCCGTCTTTGCCTCTTTGTGCCTCTCAGCATTAGAACATTATTAATGCCTCACACTGGATCTGTTGACTGTGGAGACTGCCAAATATGTAAAGGGGTAACATCTGGTTGGACTAACAAATATACAGCATAGACAATTCCATTTATTTTACCAAATGTTCACAAAGGGAAAAAAATATGTGGTCTGAATATATGAAGTTTTTGATGTTTTTTTACTCCCAAAGTGAAAACATCCCAGGGCTAGTCCTTCTTTCAGTCTGTGATCCGTCCATCACTTTTCACTGAGATATTAATCTAGGCTTTTCTGACCCCCTTTATCCACCAATACCACCCTCTTCCTGCCAGATCAATGTTAAGTGCCGGCCATATGAAGAAAAGAAAAAAGAGTGCATCTAAATTGTAATATTCCATCTATCAATCATTTGATTTCCGCTCTGTGCCTCAAAAAGATAAATGAAAACATGTCTGCTGCATACATCCAGGCTAAATTCCATTCAGAGGGTGGCTTCTGCATGAATTGGAGGAGAGGAGTGTTGTGTTAAAAAAGCATCCTCACGTCAGTTCACCGTGAATCACAACTGAATCAAACATTCTTCTATTTTTGTCCTGAAGACCCCCTGCGAGTGCAACCTGAGCTGCTCCGGCAGGAACCTCCTGGCAGTCATGAGGTCTAGACGCTCCCTCCATTCCAGCATAAAGACCCAATGACGTAGGTCGGCTCCCTCACTAAATCCCTGGCTTTCAGGCTCGTTTCGCACTGAGCACCTCATTTACATATTCAGCTCAGATCCGGCGCCCGTCTATGTTGCCGCTGTGTGGAAATAAAAGTAGGTCTGACATAGCATTTACAGACGCTTGACAAATTGGTTCATCTTCGACTGGGTTGAAGTGTTTAGGGAATGATTGCTTTATATGGTGTCTTTACTGTGCAATATACAACATTACTTAAAGTCTCCGGTCTGCGTTTGGATTTAAAGGGCCAGTGTGTAGGATTTGGTGGCAGATTGCAACCAACCAGAGCTTCTCACGAGCGCCAAGCGTTTATGAGAACTACTGTTAAATACTACGGGAAAACCCAAAAAGCCGAATGGTCTTAATAAGAGCCAGAGTGTAGTTTGTCCCCCCCGGGCTACCGTAGTAACATTGTAATGAAACATGCCGATTCCATGAAGACCCATCCTGTGCGTCTATTTTCACTTAATTAACCACTAAAGCAAAACATACTTATTAATAATTATATTTCTGCCAGTAGATCAACCTAAATGCTACACTGGCCCTTTAAGACAGAGGAAGGCAATCAAGAAGGGTTTGGTTGCACAACATCTTTCCTATTTTTTTCCTCCCATCCCTGGTGTGTTGTTTTCCTCCCGTTCAAGGTATCCCATGTACAGTGCGAGTTGTCTGAGCGAGTGTGCACCGAAAGGTCACCAGCAAACAAGGTCAAAGTTGAAATGGAGTGACCTTTGGACACAATCGGAGTGGGAAAGCAACGCTGAACTTAGCTCCACCCCGAGGTCTTGCATCTCCATAGCACCACGATGTCTTACTCACAAAGCAGTTCTCGAGCCGATCGTGTGCATCACGTGTGAGGGAGCCTTGTGCCAGTGCAGCCTATATGCTGCGTTGTTTACTGCAGCTTCCACCTGTCAGGAAGACGGATAGGAAAGGAAAACGCAACTCAAAATGCTGCACCGCTGGATGATTTTCTTCTTCTTTTTTTTTTCTGCTTCCTTGGATCTCTGCCACATGTACCTGGTTGTGCTCCGGCTGACAATGACTGGCATGCTGCCTCTTTATCTCCGAATGCCTGAACACACTAGAGTGACCTTCGAGCCATTTTGTCCCCAAAGCGTTGAAGCAACCTGCCCGAGGAGATTAAGCCACCCAGATCAGTGTCACCTTTTGAATCTGGTTTTCTTCTTAAACTGGCTTTTATCTGAGAGTATCAGATTGGTTGTGTGCGTTTAAATATAGGCTGCCTGTTATTTTGTTTGCTGTTTGAGTTTTAAGCTGCTGTTCAACAGAAATTGTTCTTACACAAAATCTTTTGTTGTCATATTTCTCTCCGTCTCGCGACACCTCTGTGTTCCATTGTGCGCAAACACCTGCCGGATTAACCAGAGACTGTAAAAAGCTCATCAGAGAATTCTTCCATCTGCGGATATGTCTACGTTTCTTCCTCAGAGCAGCTCGAATTTGCAACGGGAGGCTCTTAAAAGGAGACCCAAATCCTATTAAAAAAAAAAAGAAAAGGAAAATCTTCCCCACAGCGTTCCAGCGGCCCTCCAAAGTTGTGTTTCTCTTTTGCATTCACGCTTTTATGAGCAGCTAAGGAGACACCTACTGTGCCGCAGGCCGACCATGCCGATGCCTCCCCTGGCTTTAGGAGCATTACGGTTCAAAAGAGTGCCGCTCTCCCAGCCAAACACTTTGATCCTCTCCAGTCAGCGCAGCGCAGCACACAGCAGCGTGACACAGTGAAGAGGAGGTGCAACAGACTCCCACTCAAATGTTGCTTGGGCTGTTCTCATTATTGTTTTATGACTGTACGACCGTGAATCAAGTTGGGAATTCCAAGTTGTTAAAGCCTTTTTTTTGTTCTTTTCGTCTGCCTCTGTGCATATAGCGCTGCATTCCAGTTTTATTTTTTCATATGTTGTTTTTAAAGACTGTTATTCTTTTAGAACTTTTTTTTTTTTTTTTTTGCATTGTCCGCCAGCAGGCGGAGATGCATATTTGATGTAAAGGTCCAGCGTTTATGGTGTTCACTGCCACTGGGGATGAATATCAGCTCCCACTGAGCTCTGGGTTGTGTGTCTTCCATGCTTCTTCCACCTACCACAAGGTGTTTTCCTCCTCCACTATTATCTCACCTTTTACTTGCAAGTTGCTTATTGAATTAATAAATTGGTTATCCATTTCCTTTATTGTGACTGTAAACTGAATGTGTAATCAGAAAGTAATGGCACAGATTATTAATATCATACATTTTAATATAATTAAACATGTATATTCGTAGTATCGGTAATAATAGCTGTAGTGGTGGCGATGGTAGAAGTGGTGTATGTGGTAGTGGTAGTACTCGTGGTAAATGCCGAATGGACTTGCATGAGCTCCTTTCTATTCTTATTATGTTCACTACTTTTTAACGTGTACCCATGCACACACATATTTAAACACTGCCATGCTAGGCGCCACCAGCTCATCACGATCTGAACTATTTGCCATTTGCACATTTGGACAACCAGCTCCACCTGAGCCACAGCTTCCCAGAAGTGGTGTCAGTAGTAGTAGTAGTGGTAGTGGTGGTAATAATAATAGTGCAGCAGTATAGTGGTTGTAGCTGTAATGAATGTGGTGGTAGTACTAGTAATGGATGTGGTGGTGGCAGTAGTACTACTGTTAGTGGTGGTGGTGGAAGTAGTACTGGAAGCAGTGATTCATGTGGTAGTAGTAGTGGTAGTGTAGTGTGATGGTTGGATCAATAGTAGTGGTAGATATATTAGCGAGAGTGGTAGTCGTTAGTGTTGGTGGTGGGAGTAGTAATAGTGAGGGATTATGATGATGGTAGTAGTAAAAATAGTAGTAGTAGTGGTGGACAGTAGTAGTAGTAGTAGTGCTGCTGGTGGTGGTGGTAGTAGTAGTAGAAGTAGTAGTAGTAGTAGTACTGCTGGTGGTGGTAGAAGTAGTAGTATTACTGCTGGCTGTGGGAGTAGTAGTACTAGTGGTGTTGGTGGTGGTTAATTCCAGCGTAGTCCTGTTTGGTAGGAAACTGAACACATGACAGAAGAGATTTAGGAATGCAGCTTTGTTCATTGCTGTGTCAGCAGACTGCAGCTCAGTGAAACAGGTGACAGTGTGATCAAGCATCCCAAACAACTACAGCTTGCAATATGCCATATGCTAATAGCATATATTCAAGGTGTGTAAATATGTATACAGATGTCTCTTGCTCATCAAATGGTCCATTATGCTTTGCGAAATCATAAACCCACAAGTTCCCTCTCATAACTCCACAAACTACTGTACATCCCCACGTCCTCTGCACACGGCGCCCTGCGTGTCGTGGTTTTGCACGTGCGACTTTTCAAACGTACGGCGCGCGGGTTTGTCGGCACAGATGTTGCCAGACACGGAGCCCACCAGTCAGGTTTCCAGCAGAGCACGGTGTGTGAACCTGTCTGAGGGGGTGTGAAGCACCAACAGCATCGGCTTATTTTCAGACACCCCGTCACAGGAGGAAGACTTCCCGACCGTGTGTGCAGGCGTGCGCCCACGTTTTCTCTCGCGCGTCGCATTTTCTAAAAAAAAAAAAAAAAGGAGCTGGCACCGTGGGCCGTAAGTGGCCGCAAATTGATTCGCTCCTCCTCTGCCCCTCCTCCGACCTCGACGACACCGCCCCTGCGCGTTCCACGGAGAATCCGTGTTTATTAATAATTTTTTAATTAACGCCCGCTTTTAAACGATCGAATCAAGCGCCCCCCACAGCGATGCGATCAAATCTTTCATAAAAATTGTACCCTGTCCCACATACTCCGTTTCACCCAGAAGTAAATGACATGGCAGAAGCTGAAGATCCTTTAACCGCCGCTTTATTGTGTCTCCAAGACAAACTTCCACTGGATTCAAGAGGCCTCCCAGGACTCTGCTCGCCGCAGAGCCATAAAAGGTCAGTTAACTTCGGAGGCGGAATGTACAACCTTGACATTCCCCTCGCAGAGCTGTGTGTGAAAATGAGCCCACATGTCCACATTTTAAACTAATTGATTCTCTAAACAAGCCGTTAGCCTCCCACTAATTCCTTAATGACTAGAGGTCCCTTTATGTGCCGTGACTCTTGATTACAGGTCCCTGGCACACAACACACACACACACACACACACAGATAGATGGACACACAAGTAAATACATGCAGAAGTCCACACAGGGAGCAGGTTTTAGAGGAATGGAAAGTGAGAAAAAGAGAGAGAGAGAGGGAGAAAACTAGGGAAAGACAGAGAAGGAGAGAGCAAGGGTGGAACCCCCTCACTCCTTCATGCACCAATGAGTGCCCAGCATCGGCTCATCACAGCCTCCTCCCACTCAACGGTATGTACAGTAGAGGAGCTTCCGCCGACTACAGCAAATGGACCGTGAAATGTTACTCAATGCTCAACACGTTCATCATCCCGTTTTGCATTCACACACACACACACACACACACACACACAAACCAACACACACCCATGCAGCACAACACACAATTAACGCAACTAATGAATGCGGGGGCTGAGAATGTATGTAACAGTGGGAGAGCTCGCAGTGTTTATGCTCACCGTTGTAACATGTTTTTTTTTCCCCTCAAGGTCTCATGTTGGCTGATTTCTGTCAGTAGAGACGAGGGCTGCAGCTAATGATTATTATCACTGTTAATTATTTCCCCTCTATTAGTTTACTAGATGAAACCCCTTAAAATCAAATTACAGAAATAGCTTGTTTTGTTTTGCCACCAGTTCAAAACAAAAAGATATTCCATCCCTAATTAAATAACACAGCAACAGAAAAATCAGACATTTCAAAGCTGGAAGCAGGAACAAGTGGTGACAAACTGATCATCATACTTGCAGATTGTCTCAGCAATCAGTTCAATGAGCAGAAGCGAGTGATTTTCTGTCTTTTGTTGCCCTGGGTCCACCTCTCAGGCTGCGTTCAGGCTGCTCTGGGTGTTATTACCTGTAGGCTCTACTAAAAAAAAAGTAATTTCTTTTATCTACATGCAAAAATAAATCAGCGCTCTAGTTTTTAGCAAGAGCACATGCTAATAAGAAGCGATAAAAAACGATAAGGACGAAACAATTATTACGTTTCCCATCACTTCCATTAAATCTGGGTGGTGTAGAATAAATTAACCCTATAGCAGGCCCCAAGTGCTGCTAAACCCATCCACGTCGTTTTATTTTTCATGTTATCTATATGCATGCAAATGATCAAAGTAAGGGCACGCTGAACAAACACATTTCAATTGCCTCCAGCTCCACTCGTACGATAAATCTCCTTCACCCATTCCTTGGTGCCTAAGCGCATATTAAGAAGGCAGAATGTCGGTTGTGTCAAAGGAGAACAATTTGTAGTTCCATTTCCGCCGTCCCACATTGAATTCAAAGTCCCCAAATCTCTCGGCTGGTCGGCGTCTCGCATTATGCGCGCCGCTTCCAGTCGCGGCGGCACTGGCAGTGTGCTCTGAGTAATGAGCATGACCCAACACAAACGCTGTGTGGCCAACTTGGCTCGACAGCGGGAGCGTCAGTCGCACTTTAATCAGGGATATTGGGCAGGAGTGTGCCTGGGAAAGCAATGCCGGGGGCTTTTAAAGACCTGACTAATAAGACATGTCAAAGGGAGCTGGGCAGCAGCCAGAACTGATACACAGACCTTCTCCCTATCCGCTTCCCATCCTGACTCACCACGCACCGCCTCGACAGCATTCGGACACAGATGGCCTTTTTCTTCTTCTTTTTTTCTAACATAGCTAGATATTTAACGAAGCAAACAAACTAGGCAAAAAACAACAACATCTCAAGGCAGCCTGTGGCACTCACGCTTAAATCACGCTCTCTTTCTTTCTTGGCGGATTTTGGACTCTTGCGTTGACCGTTTAAAAAAAAGTTGAAACGAGGATCAGGAACAGTCGAAGTTCACGGCAGATTTCGGCTCCTCGAATCAACACGTTCCGTTTCGGAATTAAATCTGTGAAATGCTGTGTTTGTTTTAATCATTGCTTGGCTTGGCGCTCCTCCCCACCCACTCGTCGGCCTCTGGCACGCGGCACTGAGGCAGTGATTGAACGGCTGGTCGCTCATTTGATTGGAGAGGAAGATGGAAAAGAAAACGGAGAGAAGCTGTGGAGGTTAGGGGAGATGCATTAAATGGATGCCTCTGACTCTTCTGTTACACAACGCATATAGTGTAGTAATACTTCTCAAGTTAAAAAGAGAACACAGCACAACATATGAGCATTAGTAATGATAACTTGTAGCATGCGTCTGCTAAGGTCCTTAAATATGGAGAGGGTTTATGTCAGTCAGTAAAAAAGAAAAACGGTAGAAAAGTCCTCAACGATTCTTGACAGTCTTTTGGCAATCTACTCAGCACATGTTGTGGCGTGGGCAGAAGCAAGCGGCGACCTCTGGTTCTCCTGAGTCAAGTTGATGCGGAAGTCTTCTTAAAACTTCTCTCCACTGGCCAACAGCAAGCAGCTCCTCTGGTTGCAAATGGAAGTCTGATTGTAAGTCTATGAGAAAATAAGCCTACTTCTCATTTGATTTATTCCCTCAGTAAACATTGGGAACTTGAGCTTATGGTCTCAATCTCTAGTCGCAAGCCTTCTTCAATATAGTATGATGACCTTTTAGTAAATGATGGTCCATTTAGAGTCAAATAGACCACAAAGCAGGGCATTAGGTTTACTTCCACTACCCTGTATACTGTGCACCTACGTCATTCCTCTGCACTCCAAAAATGGTCACTTCAGTTCACTGGCAGCAAAAAGCCAACATGGCGACGGCCAAATGGCCGAATTAAAAGCTTCAAAGCAGCAGACCATGGGTGACATCATGATGACAAGATCCACTTTTTAGACACAGTCCATGGCAGAAACCTTAGCACCCAGAAGGTTTCGCTTGTGTTTAACATTGAGTGCTGTGAAATGATGGCGGTAATTAGGTAACTGTTAGGAAAAAAAAACGCTCTGATTTTAAAATAAGGACATAACTTAACGCGCATGAAGTAAGATCCCATGACATACCATATTCAGTTCAAATAAAACAACCTGTGTTGGTCCCCTGAGTCAAATTCCTGTGTTTGTCCCATACATCACCCTCCCTGAGGGACTTCCCGTTCTTCTCTTCACCTCAGGTTTGTGTCATATTGACACAGATGGCTGTACATTGGACATAGCTAAGAGCCTTATGCGTCTCGTACAGACACTTAAGGGTGTATTTAGCGACGGTATCAATTCACCGAGGGGTGCTGACCAAGGGATGATATTTGACCGTCGACCCTAACTCTGCCGTTTGGACTGAGAGTTAATTCCTGACTTGTTAATCTTAGCTTAAGCAGGGGGAAACTGCTAGCCTAGCTCCTCTTCCTCCTTAGCATCTGCTGGCATTTGACAGTTTGTTGACACTTCTGAAGTTCTTTTGTGCCAACAGGGAGGAAATGTTTCACTAATCATCCAAACCAAACACTGATACCATTTGCGGTGCTAGCTGTGTGTGTGGTACGTTGTAGCTACAGTAAGCTAGCTGTGTGTGTGGTACAGACTAACAACCAAACGGTATTTGGTTGTTAGTGAGACCGGGCTGCTTCTGGGTAGTATTACAAGTCCTGGCTGGTACAGTGAGAGTTTTGTCCTTCTTAAATCTAATGCCATCATGTATCTGCTTTACAAAGTAGATCTTGAAGTATAGTATGAATGTAGCATCTTTACAGCTGGCACGCTTTAAAACACACACACACACACACACACACACACACACACACACACACACACACACACACACACTTTGAACTAGTAACTGTTGTGTTTTCTTTTACTTTGCCGTGCGCACAGACATGCATGGAGCAGCCACTAATTTAAATTAAAGCGATAACAACAACGTATTTGGCAGTAATTATGATAGATTGTGGAGTGTTGAATTAATGAGGAGGCGTAT
This sequence comes from Clinocottus analis, assembly GCF_023055335.1. Classification (NCBI taxonomy): domain Eukaryota; kingdom Metazoa; phylum Chordata; class Actinopteri; order Perciformes; family Cottidae; genus Clinocottus; species Clinocottus analis. The sequence goes on along the minus strand of NW_027175854.1, from coordinate 10,262,786 downwards.
GTTTTCATCTGAAAAAGGTAATTAGCCATAGGGCTGAAGTAATCGCGGGAAAATCCAGGTCGCTGCTGGCAGTCCCAGAGGGGACAGTTTTGCATACGCCTGTAGCAGAGCCAATCCCCCGGGACAGAACCTGTTCACTGAGAAACCTTGACCAGACTGTTCCTTCGGGGCCAGAACGTATCTAGTCTGAATTTCAATTAGAGGTTGTGCAAATGGAACTAAACCCGACGGCGGAGAAGCAACGCAGTCATGTGGAATTCAGAGAATCTGTGGCAAATAAGTCCTTTGATCATCTCCCCATTGTTTGACGAGAAGTGCAGTCCGCTGCCTGTTTCATCTGTCTTCATTTACTTTGATAAAGGAGATTTCATTTCCCAGCTAAGACTAAGAATCCATATTAATTGGTTTGAAGTAAACTACATAACACCATCGCCTAAATAACCTTATTAAAATTAAATTGGATGCTCCGCATTGTGTCGTATCAATCGTTTACCAAAACACTTTCCATATTTTGTCATCTTCAATCTCCGTCGGTCTCCAGCTTGACACAGAAAATGTTGTGGTATCTTAATTGTCCTTTTGTATTTCGAGGAACTTATACATTTCTGTCCCTTAAAGTCCTCGGTTGTGTATTGTAATGATGGTATGATTCCGTCTCACACGTATGATTCTTTTTGTGTGAGATGAGTAGAGGGTCAAAGGATGAATGGTGTCATAAGCTTTAGACTTTGCAGCCGGTGCAGAAAAACAAGACAATCTTAATTTTGATCTTAGAATAAGTTTGCTCAAAGAAATATTGAGTTTAACTTATAAGTTAGCAGAATACCCAATAATAACAGCTAATGAATATCACAGCTTCTCCACTCAGGTCTGCAAGTGCTGAGGTAGAAAAAAATAATGAATTCTTCCAGAAGGCAAACATTTCTTGCAAAGCTAAGAGGTCTGACTATTCAAGATGTCCACTTTTAGAGCAACAATGAGTTCCACTTAATGGTGCTAAAAACATAATTCAAAGTATTAATTTACTTGCACTGTCTGTGCTGTTAGCAGCGTGAGCGTCTCAATGTTGAGAGCTGTGTGGTGGCAACAGTTATGCTCTGAGTTCTGTATCTAACACCTTTTAACAGCCAGAGAAGTCAAGAAGTATTCTGCACAGCTTTGTGCAACAGATAAAGAAGTTTGACTTCATCCAACCGTCTCCTCGACTTGACTCATCTCCGTTGTGCTTTGTCGTATTAGAGGCTATTGTAATTTAAGGGAAACCAACATTCTGGCTTGAAATCCGACTGATGAGAACAAAACAAAAAAAAGTTTACCATGTTCCTCATCTTGTAACACACATAGAGCAAAACGTGTCGCCGCAAGCAGTAGAGACAAGCAAACAATGACTGACAGGCCACGGTAAACCTCGCGAGATGCCTGTTTAGCAAATGGTAATTAAAACCGCCTGAATCCTCAAATCCCTGTTAAATATTTCATCAGGTGGCTTTCGGTGATTGCTGTTGTAATGGAGCAACAATATTCAAATTGCCTTCTGTAATATTACTGCAGCACCCCCTTCCAGCACCCCCCGCCCACCTTACCCCCTTACAACCCCCCCTCACCCCCGCCCCCCCGCCTACTCTCTGTCTCACAGATGGCACGGAGAACACAAACCTGCATATGCATACAAGTACTGTACAGATGCATATGCATATAAACACAGACGCGTGTGGTGAGAAATGTCTCGTGTCTTGTTCGCACACATGCATATTTACAGGAATCTTCTGGCTGCTATTAGAGAAGCAAAAAAAAGAGATATTTTTGGCATCATTCCAGCAATATAGCAATTTGCTGGAATTCATACGTAAATTGTGTTGCATTGTAACAGGTTCGGCACAATGAAAATACACAACGTTGGACTGATGATGTGTATTTGAACGACAGAACTGCATTTTTCAAGCAACTTAATGCCACTTTTTTATGTGTTTTATTCATTAAAAATGACTGACTTCTCGAGTTCACACCCAGTTGTTGTAAAAACATGGACATCATTCATTCTCTGCCTTTTACCCAATGCATGCTGAGACAAGTCCACACAACTCCATGACCAGATAATAAATGAGTGTGAATGACAGATGGATGGATGGATGGATGTACAATATGAACAACGTTGCAATGGGAATAATAAACATCGCTCCTCTGTTGTCAGTGAGCGAAAGATCTATCGCAACTCCGTTTGAGGGATCGTTCTCTCAGACCTGCATAACCTTTTTTTTTGAAAATATATTGCAGTCATACACGTTCAGTTCCAAACCATAAAATGACTCCTACACCACCTGAGGAGCTTCGGGCAGGGGCACTGCAGGATTTCAAAGTACTTCTGTTAACATATGAGGTTATACAACCTCCTATGAGAGGGAGGGGAGGGAGGGTCTAAAAACCTAAAAACCTGACAGAGTTTTTTAACAGCAAAATACCCCAGTCTGCTGCACTTTGAACAGCAGCCGGAGCGAGCACACAGTGATGTGTTTCCACGCACCGCCGGGCTCCCTGTCACCGTCTCTCGCCTACGAGCTGTTCTCTTATCTGGTTTTATTGCTCTTTCCCTTATTTGAACATCATTTTCTCCTCCCCGTTGCTCAGCTCAGGTCCCACAAATGGATCCAGAGACGCAGTGAAATGCAGGAGTGTGTGCAGGGTTTCACACGCTACCTGTGTGGTCATCACGTCGCCCACGAGAACCAATCCGAATGAGTATTTTCTTATTATTTTTAAATTACTTTAAAATCGGAGCTCGGAATCAGACGGTTTCTCCTGTCATGTCCTGACATTCTTTTTTTTTTATGGCTAAATGGACTTATTAAATTTAATGCTCTGGAATGAGTTTCAGAGTTATCTTAAATCAAAATCACACAGCACTACCTTACTGTGAAGCGGCTGCAGGACATGATTGACAGACAATGTGCACTAAAAGGGCCAGTGTGTAGCATTGTATAATATGATATATTATTACGTCCTAACAGACAATAAAAGGGCCTCCAACAAAATATTTGTCGGGGTCGCTCACAGCCAATAGGAGGAGGGGCATCACAGACATACTGTAATGCGCGAACATGTATATTAAAAGTTTTAGTTTGATCTGTTCTAACACGTGGGTTCGAAGATACATTTGACTTTGTTTAAACGTCTTGAATTTACGCTGTTATGCAACACACCCCACCTCACCCCAAACAGAAGAAGTTATCCTTTAATGGTGGGCTGTGAGGCACCCGGGGAGCAGCTTGGGGTTAAGTGTCTTGCTCAGAGACACTTTAGCATGTGCACTATGGGGGGACTGGGGATCGAACCGGCTACCTTGTGGTGACGGGAAAGTCGCTCATCCCCTTGAACTACAGAGCCTCTTCCCCCTCCCGAAATGATGAAGGTGAACACATCTCCTCACACTTTTCAAGTTTTAAGTCGGCAACACTGCAGATGTTTTACTCTGGAGGTAAATCATTGTCATGATTTAATTTGTCCCCGCTTACATGAACGTCGGGACAAGCTGGGCAGCCCCCCGACACACACACACACACACACACACACACACACACACACACACACACACGGTGACTAGCTGACTAATGAGCTGCAGACTGCGGGCGGCAGCAGACATATTGTGAAGAAACACCAGATGCGGTACAGTGACTCAGGGAAACACACTCTGGTAGGTGTCGTGTCTTTAGAAAAGACGTCTCTCGTGCTCGCAGACAACAAAATAGTCGAGCTGTGTCATTCTTTCTACCACCTCGCCTCTGGCCGAGTTAAGTGTCGGCCGCAGATCGCACTCCAGAGGCCGATAGAGGCGGTCAGCTCGACGGTGGCACAACTCGCTGCTTGTTTGCCGTCAATCGCTCGGCCTTGAACTCTGCTGAAGCAGATTTATCGTCTTTTTTAAAATTGATTTCTGGTACATTTTCAGTTTTTATTCTGTATCTTCTGGAGCGGACCTGGAACATTTCCCTTTTAGTTCGACTCCAAATTCCATTTCGCTGATTGACAGAACTCAGCGACTGAACACGGGGGATGAGCCAAGCGCACGAAGGCGAGCTCAATTTGTATGTACTTGGGCAGAATTTAAAGCTGACACGTGGAATAACCGGCCAGTGTGTAGCGTTGTATAATATGATATGGTCTGCCCTGACTGCAATCTCAAACCCCCCCCCTCCTACCTCACCCACCCTCCTCACAGTGGGGCGTGCACGGCGAGAGGTGACAAGGAACTTAAAGACCTCGGGGATCCCTCTTGTCCTCGGTAAAGTCAGCTATCTTTCTGCAATGGCATCACAGACCAATCCTCATGTTTATGGAGAAATACAGATATTCATTAATACAGCCGAACCGTCTCGGGGCATCTTCAAACTGATCTGGAATACTAATACCTGCTGCGTACCCGATTGAAACCTCGTCAGACTTTTAATGGAACGTAGTTGGATGTCCTTGTCAGAACAGTTCGTTATCCCTCACGATTATGTAAAAGATATATATATACATACGTGTGTTATTGCGGCAGTACAGGGTGATCTGGGAATAAATAATTTGGTTTAGTCTCGTGCTCATTCTGCAAGTTAACTCTCTGTTTGGGTAATTCCACCGCCAGATCATGTCTGTATTGGTATTTTATGGAAAACGCGAGATAATTATGATAGTTATTGCTTTAATATTTATTTAATTTCCTCAATCTTCACTCATAGTCACAAGAAGCAATGTTAATTAATTCAGAATTAGTTTGACATTTGGCTGCATCTGGCAGCAGTGAAGGGATGGTGACAGCAACAAAAACATGATATGAAAGGTTTCACAATTATAATACAATTTGTGTCATAATGAGTTGTATTATGTTACTGTGTTTCACAATTGGTTAATGTAGTTATTCATATGATTTGGGTTCAATATTCCAGGATCAGATTGTATCCCTCTTATCGTCATAATGTTTCTCCTTTCTATTTGAGATGAACCTGTTTTTAGTTTATATATAATAGTACAATCATGTGACTGTACTGTATATACAACAAAAACTGATTAGTTCTGATACTGAAGAAAATCATGCCATATCTGAAATAATAAGAAGGGCCTTTTTCTATATGAAATTTCACGTAATTTGCTAGTGACTCGTCTTCATCGGACATCAAACGCACAGCGCACTATAAACAGAAAGGTCTGCTCATTTGAACGGGATGTGTATGATGTTTGTATGCTCTAGTTTTAATGAGTACTGACACAAAAAAAACCTATTTTTTTCTCCACACGAGACACGCTAATCGGTTGCCGAGCGTATCTTCCAGCCTGGATTAAACGCTGATATGAATAGACTGCCGACTGAAGTGAAACACAGATACACAGCGAGAAGTTACAAAGGTCCAGTCTGTGATCTGAAGGCTCCAAAGAACAAATCCGCTACAGAAAATCTCATCAACTGGACAGGATGTGTCAGAAACCGCCTGCGGGAAGACGCATCTCTGTATTTGAATGGGCGCCTCATCAAATGCCAGAGTCTGGCTGCATTTGATGTGTAGCACGCCGATACACACATGACATGCGGTCCACAACCCACGATGCTACGAGTCTTCTCACATCTAATGGCCTCAAAATGCGCCGCATTGTTCTTTATGGAGAACATAAGAAAAAGAAAAAAGGAATCAAAAGATTGAGGACACTCTCTTCAGTCTCAGTGATGCAGAGCCGCTCCTTCACGTCTTGTGTGTCGGAGGAGACATGAAAGCGGCCTGATGGCTCAAGCCGTTTTTTATTTTTTTATTTTTTTATTTTTATTGCAGTCCTCCTGGGTGTAATTGCAGATTCTTCCTTACTTTTAAAGCCCTGTCAGTCTGCCGGAGCTAAATGACAGCCTCGTGGTAACCGAATTACAGGGAGGAGAGGGAGCCAAAGAAGCACCTTCCTCAGACTCGCCGGCCTAAGTGGTCTGATTGCTCGGTCATGTCCTGGGCATTAAGAGCGCCCGTTTCCATGGCGACACCTCCAGACACGCATCCAAAAAAGTTCTCGCAAATGTCTGATGCAAAGTCGACTCAATTACGGCTCGGTATTTTGGGAACAATTGATTTTGTTCTCCGCGGTGTCACACGAGCCACGACGACGTGCGACACCAACGTACTCTTTCTGGCTTTACAATTTATTTATTTTTGACTTTGATGGCAGCGTTGAATAAAAAAAAAAATCGAATCACACACCATTCTTAAGAGGGTTTTACTGCTATCAGATGCTGTTTGAAATCACAGAATGCAGCACCCCGGAGTGGCTGTCATTATTACACCGTTTATGCATAGCAAGTCGTGTAAATGCTCAAATTTCTCCGCGGCGTGATTCCACAGCAAGAGTGTTTTGTTGAATTTTAAAATGAGACATCAGGTCTTCATATTAGCAGAATGATTTGGCTTTGTGCTTCGCTCAGAGAGGCAGTTCAGACGAGCGCTACGACGTTCAGCAGCCAGCTGTTAACTCAAAGGGACTTGAAACAAATGTTGCAGCTGTTTGATCATGATGAGACAATGCTCCTTAAGACTTGTTACGAAAGGGACGTGGGTAACGAGCACGCTCCATACTAAAGATATCTGTTGGTTTTTCATTATGTCGCGGGGCTCTGAACGAAAAAAAAGTGAGAAATTAAACGTCAAGAATTCAGAGTTTGCAACAAAACCAACATCATCCAAAAATACTTACATTTAGTACTAACTGTGGCAAAAAAATATGATATTTCATACGTTTAATGATGGTGAAATCCTGGCCACAATGCTGATTTGACCTGAAAAACATTTGCCAACAAAACCATTTACTAAATAAGAGAAGTATATAAATCCTGCCATTTTCCCGGAGGTTTTCCCTGCATCATATCATCAGTGGACCACATGACTGCCTCTGTATCCAATATTCAATGAAAAAGAAGAAGAAAAAAACAGACAACCAGTAAAATATATTGGCAGCCCAACAATAGTCTAACTCAGCAGATGTTTGACTCTAGATAATGCCTCCATTGGTTCCAGCAGCTTTTTGCACAGCTCCATCTCCTTCTGCTCTGCACTCGGCGTTAACATTTTCAAATGCCTGCAATCTTCAACAGCAGCAAAGCGACCAGCCCCAAATAACAGCAGGTTCCTGGAGCGGTCGTGTTGGAAAACTGAAACTGGCGGTTTGATCTGGTTCCCACGGCCCATGTTGTTCAAACGGTTGTTAGCTTAATTACAGTAGAAGGGCCATTTGCATTTCCTTCTGACACTGTTTTTTTTTTGTTGCAAAGAGTGAATGGTGAGTGTGTTTCTTTCTTTTTTGTGTGAAAAAAATAAAATAAAATAGTTCTGCCAGGCCATTACTCAGTCCTGGTATAACCGAAAACCAAAGTTGTGATAATGGACTGGCTAAATGTAATTATGATAAGCTTTATTTGAACAAAGTGCTTTTTAAGACCAAGTCGCAAAGTGCTTTACAGACACACATATCAAGATTGAAACACTTAAAAGACGAGAAGAGAATGCAAAACAGTCAAACAACAGGAATGACTCACAATTACTGTGAAAAATAAAGACAATTCTAAGTACAAGAGAGGAAGAATTGCTCAAACATTAGCAGATTTACTGGGGAAAAAAAAACAACCTTGTCGAGACCTGTTTGTGGCGTCTGAGAGGGCTCATCTTCTGGGGATCATGAATGCCAATGTGCAAAGTTGTTGATCCCAAATAGAAATGGCGGCGGCCGACTGACATTACTGATGTATGTGCATACAATTAATTTGTGACAGCATATAATGCTTTTACCGTTCGGGGTCGCAACATGTCATCATCATCTGATTGTAACATGTCATCGTCATCATCATCATCATCATCATCATCTATTGACGTTTTCCTTCCATTTTGTAGCAAGTCAATACATCTCGAGCTTGAACAAATGCCATCCAGTGAGCTATAATCTATATATTCGCTCTATATTCTGCATCAACGCTGCCTCATTGACGTCAATAGACGTCTACAGATAGACTTTAGGTTGGAGTGCGGCACAGAGTGGGGAAGGAGGCGGGCCGGCTTCCCTCTGCTGATTGGTGCATTATGGGAGCTCTTACTGTTATGTCCATCTCTCTGTGTGTCAAAGTTCAGATTTAACCACATGGGTTTTAAACTGAAAGGTCATAAAGAGATTTTTTTTTTTTTTTTTAAATAAAAATGACATTTTCAGAGCAACAGTCATATGTTGCCCGATATGTTGCTTGGCAACCTGATAAATTACCAACCTACATGCTCAATAATCTCAGTTCACATCTCAGTTGAACTATGTAGGTGGTTATACTGTTACTGCACTCTGATTTTCTACTGCATTTGGTTTCTGCTCTTTGGAAGAGAGCGGCCACAACTTGTCACGAGAGCTTAGACGTGTCTTGATGAAAGTCCGAGCTCGATTTGAGCCAACCATCGGTCCCTAATGAGACACTCTTTGCCCTTCTTGACATCACTGTCCCTTCCTTACACTTTATAGCAAAACATTTTGAGAGCAACCTGTCTCTGGTTTAGTGTGCACCTTGTAAAATAAGTTTTTTTTTTTTTTTTTTTTGGGAGCCCCCAAGATGTAATATTGGATGAGCAACGAAATTTATTTCAAACCGAAGTGGATCATTTACTCAATGGCTTTCAAGCGTCCCTTCGAATTAGAAATAAGTGATTTGACGGCTGGAGGAGTCCTGTCGTGCTGCACGTAAACAGATATCCTATCATATCTGAGTTAATGGGGGAGCTTCATTGTGTATGCCCTGAAATATGGCAATATTGACAGAAAACAAACCCGGGGCGCTGCTGAAAAAACTCTTTATAATAACGACGGTATCACAACGGTGCCCATGTTTTGAGACACAGTGAACCTCGCTGGCTTTTACGCTCCATTTGACATGTAAGAGGTATCTGGAAATGGGGAAAGCAAAGAGGACAAGCAGATTCGTGTAGGAGGAAACAATTGATGTAACACATACTTGAGGCCGGAGAAGGAAGCAGAATACAGATGAATTGGGAAAAGTAGGGAGGGAGGATGAAGGGAGGGAGGATATGCAGACGGGGGTGCGGGGGGGGGGGGGGGGGGGGGGGTGGGAGAACGAGAGGACACATGAGAATACAGTCATGCGCCTACTGAGCCGTGGCGCTCATGGCTGGGCTGAGGCACTCATTATTGATGTAGTAGAAAATTTGCGCCGACAGGAAACGAAGCTGCCAGCTGTCCCCCCCATTATGACATTATCTCAGAAGGATGGCCGACAGCGGCAGTGTATCCCATCACCCGAGTTGCTCCCCCCGCCCCCCTCCCCCTCCTCTGCTGGCATATCTGGAGGAGAGACGTGCAAGCTTACGCTTGTGTGTAGACACACTCATGAGCGCGTGGGGGCAACAACAAAAAAATACAAAAGCGAAAGTCACATCCACACTCACATTCTTTCACAAACAGACACGTCACACACAAACACACTGGCGGAGAGGCGATGCCATCCGACAGTATTAACGTTGTTCCCGGCGCGGCCCGCGAGTGTCAACGCCAAACGAACAATACACTTCGAATCAGGACAAATTGCGGCGTAATGCGGGACGTGACATGGAGATGATGCCGTTATTAAAGCAGTGGGCTGGATGAAAGCAGAAGCGGACATGCGGCACACAGTAAATTTGCTACGTCTAATGTGCTTACTCTGTAATGTTCCTCCAGTGTTCAATGGATATTGACTGCGAATTCGGTGGTTGCAGCGTCGGGTAATTTCTTTTTTTGAAAAGCATCAGTGAGAGAGCATAAGCCTGGGTTTAGGACACAAAATAAAGGGTTGATTCACCCGAAAGACAAAAACACATGTGGCCAAAAAGTAAGTGGACCGTCCACGGTGACAGTACAGCATTTCAAATTACACTTTTTCTCTGGTCATGTGTAATTTTACACAGGGGTCAACTGAACAATGACATTTTTTCGACGGGTCAGCTCAGCTATACAAAGCAGGAGTCGCATGTAAGAGCACTTTGTGTAAAAAGGTAAAATGACAATAATTTGTCAGATAAAAAGTGATAACAAAATAAAACATAGTACTACATCAACACACTCCCACATCACTGTGTCGAATGCTGCAGCTTGTCTAGAGGTGTGATACACTCCGCACCCTGCTAGTGTTAGCAGTGGACGCGTCAATATACACTCTGCAAGTCTATCTTCACAGGAAGTTATGTTAAGACAAAAAAAATAAAAATAAAAATCGGAAGAAACCCAGTGGACAGTAACTTGGCGAAAGACTCACGCAACTCACGTTGGTCATGTGACTAATAAAACCAACGACTCGTTCGACTACCAAGCGGCAAACGAGTCACGTGACTAGTCACTAACTCACCATGTCAACCACTCAAATGACCGAGGACTTGTTAACTTCAAGTTCGGCACGGGACACGAACAGCGGTCTCTCGGACTAAAGTCCTTTGTTTGTTGGTCGGCATGAATTGTAACACAGACCACAAGGTCAACTGATTGCATATTGTGTCCAAATTTGACCTCAGCAACCGCTTCCCACCTCCGAAGAACAGTCAATAGCAGTTTCCTCTGACCGTCACCACGATCCTAACCTTGCCGTTTTAGTTGGCTAAAATTGACCGAATCAAGTCTAAACAACCTATTTTGGCGTTGGCGGGAAAGCAGAACCCGACATGGAATCGGCAGCACAATTGCCGCACTACACCGCGTCTAATTTCTAGTTCTCGGTCGATACCGGTCCTCTGGCGTTCGAAAGCTAATGACAGTGAATCACACGGTTGCAGGGACTGTGGCAATATGAAAGAGAAAAGTGCGAGAGAACAGGCCTCGTCGTCCAGGCGCGCAGAGCAATCTGTATCAAGGCATCCAAACAACCTCTGGCTCGCTGTAAATATGCTGCCATGATGTTCAACACATCAAAGAATGGCGGCCTCGTCGAGTGAACGTAGGTGCACATACATTTAAACACTACACGTTGAATACATCGGCCGGGGGAGGGAAAGACATGCACTTAATAGCACCGCATCGGATGGAGGGACGGCGCACCATTTTGTACATCTTGTGTTTTATGCACATACCAATGAGCTTCCCTCGTGCTGAGGCAGTGCAGGCTGATGTGTCTGTTTATGGAGCCGGGCTCATTAAAAACAGAAAGAGAGCGGGCTTCTCTGGTAGCGCCTTGGCAGCGCACGGTAACATTCCTGCACACTCGTATAGGTAGAGCTGACATTCCTGCCGAGGAAGCGCCAGCCCCCCCGATCCCCCCCCCCCCCTTCCCAAAAAAGACAGAAATAGAACTGAACTCTGCCCGGCAACCAGCCGGCACTGCGGATCCCTGCGCCAAGTTGTGTGCCACGCTAGCGGGCAGAACCCCTCGGGGCCAGGAGGCTCCACCGAGCGGGACAGACGGAACAGGGTGGATGCGAATCAGACCTCCTCCGCACCAGCTTTCCACTTGAACTCGAAATGTGTCACAAAGATTAATGCTTTTTGTGTTTCTGAATTATTCTTGACTGTTTCTCTTGCGCAATAAGGGCCAAGAAGACTTCCACTCAGTTCAATTGAAATCACGAGAGAGAGAAAAAAATACACCTTTTCACTGTTTCCTCGAAAGAAATTGAGCAGAACAGCTTTTCCCCCCCCTTTTTTCTTCTTATCATAGCTTTGACTGCCTCAGAGTCATCACCCAGGGAGATGAGGAAACATGTTTTCCCCTTCTAATTAACACTTCTCGCTATCTACATAGCCATGTTGTGGCTTGTCAATATCTTCACTGCGCTGCCTGGCAATACCCGAGTGTCATGCTCTTAAGTGCAAAACCTCGTCATCACCGAACGAATGAAAGTAGTCGCGGACCTCTGTGGTGTGAAACCCTCTGGTGCCCTACAAGGCCGTCATCCTCGGCTCACGCCACAGGAAACACAGCAAAACACATGAAAAATGCCAGCACACACACAGGTGCCACTACGTGGAGAAGTGTACACACAAATGAGACATCTTTGGAAAAGTTTGGGTCTTCTTCAAACTTTCGTCAGAGCGTCTCCGAAGCTCATCTTTTGTTCATGTTTCACTTTTATTGATGGGACTTGGCATCGAATACTGCTTACATTCATTAATTTAACCGACTGCCTCAGTTAATATCTGTTCAGGGTTCTTTAACTCTGCGAACAAACATCCCTAAGGAGTCAAAATACAGTCTCCTTGGGACGTCCCTCTGCGTGCGATATCGACAAAACAAAGCTGTCTTCAGCGTCCGTATGATCTTACAAGTAACTTCAATGTAAAAGCATTTGCATCATTAGAGGTTCAGGAAAAAAAAATACTCTGGCAGTGAACTGACATGTGGTGGAAAGGAGGGGAGGCGGAGGGTTCAAACAAAGACGGGACTTTAAAGTAGGAGGCTGGTGTTCATGTCCCAAAGTAGTTACTTTACGTTGTTTGCATTTGTCTTGGTTGACGTAGGTGTTAACATCCAACCGTGTTTGTTGTCGAGCAGAAATTTTGAGTTTGAGTTCACACAATATTAACCGTGTATTTACTCCGTCTGTGTGCCAGGACTTTTACACAGACTTGCATGCTCCCCGCAGGGTGAAGTCTCATTAGTTTTCCCTTTTGACTTTTCCTTTAACTCAGCCACGACGTTTTCATTTGTGGTTTTGACTCAAATGTTTTGACAATGTTTTAACAACCACCTACATGACATCCATATCCCTTTCAGGATAAATTGTCACGACAAATTAATTTTGAGGTCCCTCAACTCATCAAGAGAGATACAAACTAATGGCACTCCTATCAACCTCTGCTGTGCTTAGTGTTAAGAGCTAATTAGCAAAAGTTAGCATGTTGACATGCTAATAGCATGCGAGACCGTTCTGGTCTCGTTTCAATGTATTTCACCGTAGAAGAGTATCTGTGGGAGTTCTCTGCTGCGTGACATTTCCGACTGTTACGTGAATCCACAACCCGTCTGCTATGCTGTAAATTGCAGGATTCTTGGTTTTCCCCTCACTTCTTTTCAAGCTTATTAACTGCTTTGTTTGGCATGAAATGATACATCAGTGTGTCGCACGTGCGCTGAATCTCAAGAACGTTTCCCCTCGTGCTACCGTGTGCTTTCAGAGTGCAGACATATTTCAAAGGGAGTTACTGTATTGACACGCGGCAACGAAAATATGTGTTTTATTTTAACCGCCAAAGCGATCGGCTTCATGTTGACGTGTCCTTGTTTTTACAGGATCACAAAGAGCAACACAAAGAGACCATTACAGCTAATTGGTAGGGCTTCACTTTGCCATTGGATGTCATTGTTCTTGTTACTTTGCTTTGAAGTAAATGCCACATGATATGTACAGCGGCAGCTTGTAAAGGGAAAAAAAGAAAGGCACACAGGGGCTCGTGGGTTTGATCGCAAAAGAACGAAAAGGACACAATGATATACAGATAATAATGGCTATTATGGAATCTTATTGCAAACAGACAGTAGATTGGCGGGGCTTTCGAGCTCTCTTGGAAAAAAAACATTTCTCACTTTTTTTGTACCATTCTGCTGTCTGGGGAGTTTCACATGGACTGGTTTCGACTCTCTTTCACCCCCACGTTGCACAAGAGTGCATTCGGGAGGTCCAATGAATAAAAATGCCATGTCAACGAGGAAAGAAGAAAGAAAATCTCCACTCAGAGCTGTCAGTGATTTTCCCTTCTCGCCTTTACCATGGAAAGCAAGAATAAAAAAAGTTCACCTTCCTCACATAAATTGGCTGGGAGATTTATTTCTCCCCTGACATTCTCTCTGGAGATGCCACTGGGAAACCTGGGCATCTGCTCTTTGGAGGGCGATGACAGGGCTATTGTTAGGGGCGGCGGCGGTGGAAAGCCATTCTCTCGCCCTTCGTCCCTTTTCTATTTCTCTTGCGCTCTCGTCCCTCTCCTCGTGAAGCCCCTCGGAGGCCGACGACTGTCAGCCACTTAAAAGGCAAAGGCCAAGGCTCGCGTCCGTCTATTTCACCTTATTAATTTAAATATATTTCAACTTCATCAGATGCAAAATCCTAGAGGGACCATCCGGCTGAATCATTGGTGTCAGGTGAGAATATGCATCTCGACAGATGGCGAGTCTGACGCTCCCGTGGGTTTAAAAATACTCTGAATGGTCATTATCTCACTCTGTCACCGCCACCCTATCTGATCTCAAAGAAAAGGGATGTATGGACTAGATTGGAACTATAGTGTAGGAATGCAGAGAGATAAGTGCTAGGCAACCGTTGACTATAAACCGCTCATGCAAGACACTTGTATTCAGGAATTGGGCCGACTGGGTCAAATTGCGCCTCCAGGGCAGCCGAGGCCTCTGGGCAGACGATGTGGGTGTCAAGGCAACCGGAACTCGGGAGGGAGGTGGGAAGGAGGGGGGGGGGGGGTGACAGGGCAGACCCCTAATCCATCATCTGGGAGATTACAGTAACATGACACACAGCACACCACCAAATCCCCTTTAATCATCCAAATGTTCCATTCTCAGCCAATAGCGCTGGAAGAAGAACAATAAGGGCTCCGAGGAGAGAGGGAGCTGTCGCAGAATATTGTCTCCCCCCCGGGCCGTTGCTGGCTTGCTTCATGACACTCACAAGGAGCTTAGGTTTCAGTAATATGGAAGAGTTACTGCGGGTGGGGCCGAGTCAATTAAATGCAGACTACTGTTTTTCCATAAGAGGGAATGTTAAAGACGCGGGTGGATATAGGGATAAGCAGGCGGATGCTTGTCTTTGATGTCCCGCGGGTTCTTACAGACTCCTCCGTGGCATAGTTGCAAGAAAGGGCAATTAGCGGTGATGAAGCAGGTTTGTCATCTGTGTCAATCTTATTACACTCCGAGAAAACACTGTCTCAATCACTTTGTTTCAAAAAAGGAGACAAAAAAAGACAAGGTTTGTGAGTTATTTCAAAGTAATGGGAATGTGTTCCCAATGATGTAAGGGAAACAAGGCACAGAGTGAGGTTTAAAGTTTTCAAACATAAGATGAGAAAACGCTGTAGGTAGTTTGTCTTCCAGAGCCACTGTATGACTCATAAAAGGGTTTGTGATCTGAAGCCCCTATTAGTTAAGAAGAGTTTGGGAAACTAAAACTTTCAAATAAAGTTTAAAATAAACTAATATTGACTGTTTATACAAAAAGCCTAAAAACTGTGCTCCCCTGCGTTAAAGCAACACTCCTACCCTGCAGTGTGATCACATAGAGTCACATCGACACCAGACCAAAATGCCGGTGTTGGCTTTGAAATGCTACTTCACGAAAGTGTAAGAGGAGACAACACATTGAGGAATAGTGCTGTTTGGATCCAAGGTCATAGCAAGAGACCAAAAAAAAGGAAGGAAGCCAAAATACCACGACCCATTGCTTAAGCAAACTTAAACAGATGGTTTTCGCAACAACACTTTCTAACACACAGCCTTGTTCTGGTTGTGTGAAAAGCTCACAGACAAACCACGGCTGGTGCCGGCTGCCAGGCAATTGCATCAAGGCGGCGCTGAATAATTGACACAGATGCAGTCAAGTAGTATAGTTTGGTCAATATAGCGTATAGTTTGGTCGATACTAACAAGGCCCCAATGTCCTCAAGGACATGATCAATGTTTTAACTATTGACAGAAGCAATTATGTATTTTCCAAATACAGCAATTGCTGTTTGGATTACGTGAATATTTTCTTCTCGGCAAAGAGGCAGTGAAGGTCATCGACGACCAGGTTTGGGAGAGATTTGGGTTTGGGGTGATTTGTTAATTATTTTCAGAATATTGAGGTTTTCTCTGCCTGACCTGAAAGGCATTCACACACCTCGCATTCCAATCGATGAATGTTCTCCTTTGTAGTTTTTTTAAACTGTTCACGAATCCTTTCGTGCTAAAAAAATGTCAATATGCAGCTGTGACGAAGTGGAGTGATTTGTTTTCAGAAACAAGGTTGATTTAAAAAAAAAAAAAGGCATCAACCAGTAGTGTCAGACGGGTTAAGATGTGTCTATGTTTGTATATCAACATATTTAACATCTCCGTGACTTCTCATTCCGAGCAAAGATAGCAAACTTATACCAATGCATACTTCTTTTCTTTTCTTTTTTCAAAATAAAAGCCCGAGGTGTGTCATATTCACAGGCAAGTATTTTACATGTTTGCACGTATATTTGTTTACGCCCCTGTTTCAAAAGGTCTTAACAATTACTGAGTGCCTATACAATAACCAGACATACATATCTCTTTTCTAACTCGTCATGTACGGACTCTTGGCTATAGGACCCTCGGTGTCATTTTGTAACGCACTGGGTAGCACTGCAATGACGCTCCACTGGCATTACCCATAAATCCAAACCTTTCTGGGACGATGTTTAACTGCAAGGTGTCGTGACTTGAATTCCTGAAGAGTCACTCCAATGTTCTTCCTGCAGTATTTTCAGCTATTGTCATGTGAAAAGTGAACTTTGTGGCTGCAAACTAAACAGCGATCACGAAACGGTGGCTCAAGAGAACCCACTCCGACATTTTTCATCAACACCAACCTCTCTCAACAGAGAGGGTGACTCGTGCCCTCCAGCTACAACAAGAAAATGGTAATAAATACGGAATGAAATGTGATCCTAAGAACTTTCACTGAAACCCCACAGACTGTACACTCATCATTATTTCATTTCCATTTTACACAGTGTTTTATTCATGCGGCTGTACTATGGACGCTTTAACGTGCCGAGCTTCTTGAGAAATGAACCAAACCTGTATGTGTAAATACTTTCAGCCTGCCCTAGATATCACGTTTGTTCTCTGTTTGTTAACGTTCTAATATTAGCAACCAACATCTGTACAGCACTCTCTTTTTCTGAGCTCATCCGAGGATTAGACGGCCACTGTATACGGGCCCGACTCCACACGCATAGCACATGTGCTCTTTCATATTTCACATGTATAGATTACATACCTCGAGGACTCACAATTCCACCTTCTTCATTGGAAATGCAGGATTTTTCAGTTCACTTCCAGTGGATGGAGTTATCAAAATCCCTCCTTCCAATTGCACTTCACTTTCAAATGTTTTTTTTTTTCAAACTTATCAAAGAGTGCCTGAGTTTTATTGATCTTCCAGCACTATTTCTGAATGCGTGACTTGCCAAATAATGAACTCCATGCACAGCCTTTCATATTTCAAGCTCATCTCCAATTCGACACCCACAAGCCACTCAGCTTCGTTATGTTATGAATCATTCATTTGTGAAGCTGTGAGGTATGGCACATGTCAGGAGGTTAGCCAAATTAACAGCCAATGTTTGAATATCACTGCTTGTGCGGCTGTGGTGAGAGGAATCCGGGCTCTTCATTATCAGGTTGTTAACAGCCTGAACATGGCCAATATCACAAATGTTTATTAAAACAGGTATGATAATTAAAACAATAATGATTGCAGATACAGAGCCTGCAAAGAGGCATTTCGAAGGAGATTGAAAATCCAATAGTGATTAAACAAACGCATCAAAACACCAGCTTTCAGGACATCTTGTGACATGTCTTTGGAGACTACTTTTCTTTCGTTTTTTTATCTCAGTGAGAAACCTATTTTTGCCTCTTGACAGGAGATTTAGCAGACTGTGTATGTTTTCAGGTTAAGTTTAAGCTAGTGGGATTCCTAGTCAGCTGTAAGTGTGTGTTCCCTCATACGAGTTTGGATCAGTTCAAAGAGCAGGCCTGTTCCTGAACGCCCCGACACTTCTTTGAAGCTAGGTTGCAGGGGGAAAAGCACGCCGACCTGAACGTGACCTCCCAGTGATGGAAGAACTGCATGGGAGTGATTGCTTGATGTACAATTGTCAGTATTGGGTAGAGAAAGGCACAGTACGACTGTGGCTCAGTGGTTTGCAGGGTCGTCCTTCAATCAGAGGTTTGGTGGTTTGATACCTAGCAGCCACCATGTTGATTTGTACTTGGGCAAGACACTCAGTCCCGCAGCTGTGCCCACGGTGTATGAATGTGAGTGGCTTTCTGCTGGAAGACGCGCGAACACAGCAAATTTGAGGGAATCCACTTATCAGATAACATTGTGTTCTTAAGGTGGCTCCGATTGGTCAAATAACTCTAAAGGATGCGGAAAAGAAATGCGAAAATTAATAAAACCGGTTCCTATGACGACAAAAAGCATGAGGTCACAGCATGAGGATGTATTTTTTTTATTTGCAACAATTTCGGATGGAACATACGTACCTCGGAGGCATTAAACCAGTGGGTGGTATTATTACCCCATGACGAATGTTGATGTTAATTACTCATCCATTCAATTTGTATTTGTTATCTTTCATTGGTCTGAACCGGCCTGGTCTGACATCGCAGTAACCGTTCATAACAGATGCCAGACGTAATTTGATCTCCGCTGGTTGCAAATCATGTTTCTCTTCTGGCTCTTTGTCATTTGTTCTGTAAACTCATCAACCTTGAAATAAACGTTTCTCAGATATGTACATCTTCCGCTTTGAACAGATCCGGCTGCTTGGAACACAGCTCCCGCCTGTTGGGGGCTAAATGCGCTGCTTAGAAAAATCATCTTGACAGTGCGAATTAATTCCCCATGAATTTTTAAACAAGATGTCAGAAAACGAATCAAAGGCAGAAATTATGCATTTATGTTCCTGGAAAACATACATGGGAGCTTGACCTTGCGCTCCATGACCGTGTCACGCGGGCATCTGGAACGTTCGCTCTAGCGTCACCTTTCATAGCATATTTTATTGTTGTGAGATACAATAAACACCCATCATGTTCTCCTCTCTTCTCAGACACTATCGCTTATAATCTACTCATACAAAACATGATAAGTACCCAGACAGAAAACTGTGTGAAGTCGTGTACTGCTGGTTTTCCAGGTCTTTTCAGATCTCGTCCCGCTCTCGCTCATCCACAGAAAGACAGTTTTTTTCAGCTGTGAAGCAACAAGGACGCTGTAAGAGTCGGTCTCTTTTCCTTTTTTTTTTTTTTTTTTTTTGCTCTTTTCAAAACGCAGCGAATGTTTCGGTGTCCAGCAGCGAGTCAAACTGCCTTGATGTGTTTTCTTTCGAACTGTGAGCTGAGACCAACACGCTGCAGCTGCTTCCAGGAGACACGCAATGAAAATACAGTCGTCCCTCGCTATATCGTGGTTCACCTATCGCGGACTCGCTGTTTCACAGATTTTTTTTTGTTGTTGCTTCTTTTTTTTTTTTTTACAGCTTACAGTAGGAACGCGCATTGTGTTCTGCGCCCTCATTCAGCTGAGGGACTGTACTGGACACCTTGTCAATCAGTCTCCTCCGTGCAGTGCAGAATACGTCCGGATAAAAAGTCAGCGGAGCGGCCGGACAAAGAGGCGCGGTCAGAGGACCTCGTAGATTGATCACTAAAATGAAATTTCTTAAACATGTTCGGGCTTATTTTTTTAAATCCGCGAAACTTTGAGAGTGTTTAAAAAAGAGAGAAATGTGAGAAAATGTTAACGCTTGTCTGAGAAAAGTGTATAAAAGTGTGTGTTTAGGGGTTTTACGGCCTTAAAACATGTATAATAATGGTAAAAAATAAAGCTGACTACTTTGCGGATTTCGTCTATCGTGGGTTGTTTTTGGAACGAATCCCCCGCGATAAACGAGGGACGACTGTACACCGCACGCCTCTAAATTCCCAACGGGAGGATGCTCTCAGCGGTGGTGCTATACCCAAATGAAACATCCATCTTATGATGTTTGTTTATTTGAAATTTTCAGAGCAATTGGCTAATATCTTTTAACAGCTATAGACAGATCTCGCTGCTATAACTTGCTCGGAAATATGCTTTCAAGATTACCATGCACAAGAGTCTGCCTCTTCCTTTTGACTTCACGTCTCTCACCTGCAGTGTGCCACAGCTGTGTCAAATGAAGCGCGTTAAAGGATATTCTAGTTTTATTTATTTTTTTAAAACGTGAAGGTTATTATAATGGATTGGGTTGTGTGTTTGTGCCGGGTTATGACAACACTGCACTCACCAAAGTAAGAGATCTGGAAACATGAAATGAATTGTGTCTGTGTTTCTATCTTCCACATGCATTGCTGTGATTCTGCTTCTATTTTGAGCTGGCTGCAGACATGTAGCAGCATTTTGTCGACACAAAAAAACAAAAAAAGGCTGCTGCACTTAGAGGGGAGGAACGTAGCGCGGTGGCAGCAGAGCCGACCTGACCTGTTAACAGGGCCGTGCACGCTCTGTTCTGATGGCAGCTGGGTCCGTCCTGCCTTTGTTTGGGGGAAGGGAGAGAGGGGAGGGGGGGGGGGGGGGTAATCCGGGGTGGCTTCGGATGAGATTTGAGCTGAAATGCATCCCCATCACTAGTCATCGCCATTCCCCTCCCTCCTCTCCTCACCTCACCTCTTACTCCCTGCGACGTTGTTGCGCAAGACAATGTGTTTGTGAGACTGAAATGGTGTGTGTGTGAGACCGAATATATATATATATATATATATATATATATATATATATATATATATATATATGGTAATGCCAGTATGTACATTAATGGCCCGACTGTGGTGATAAGTAATGGCGACTGGCGTGTGAGGGCCCCTGCAGTGCCATGTGACAGAGGGACAATCTGCACACCTGTGCTCTCATCTGCTCTGCCGTGGGAAGACTGATATTAAGTCATTACTGCAGGCGCTGCCAGCACACTCTGATTACGCACACCGGGCCAGTGTGCTGCCTTTTGGATCACGCGGGCCGGCGTTGTATTTTTTTCAATGTCATCAGCCCCTGGACTCCTGAGCGGACAATAAAGAAAACAAAACTGCTGGCGCAGGGCACTTAGGAGATCCCCCCCCCCCCCCCCCCCCCCGCCCCACCCACCACCACCACCCACCACCACCACCTCCCTTTAGGTGGTTGAGCGGTCGAAGAAAAAATTGTAGGATGTCACATTCTGCATTCTTTTTTTTATGTCTCGCATGAATAGGAACGCCGTCGGGGTCCAGGAAGCGGGTGGAAGAAGAAAGAAGAACAAAATAACGTAGGAAAGCCAGACCGATAAATACATCCGAGCGGAGTTTCCGAAAACAGCAGCTCATTACAATTACTTGACTCAGACCCACTGGCGAACCTTTCCAACTGGACGCAACCAGGATCCGACCGGATTTTCCTTCACTCATTGATTCAGTGAGCTATACGAGAGCAGCTCGGCATCCGACATTGCAGCGAATGCCACCCACACGGTGGCAGAAAAAAGAGCGGCACACAAGCACACAAGCAACTCGTATGTTATCCGAACAGAAACAGGCACACGCCCCCTCTGCAGGAACACTGCAACACAGCGGGCTCGCGCCGCTGCCCACAGGGCGAAAGATTTCAAGGACCATGATGACACAGTGATGCCATACCTGTACTCTTGCAGATTAAACATTCCGCCATGAGCCATGGAGAAAGAAAAGATGTTCCACTCAAGGCACAATAGAAAGCACTTTGGCGTTGTTAAAAAAAAATCTGAACATTGCCGGACAAGTACATTTTTTTACCAGGTGTTTTTTTTTTTTCAAAGCAAGCACACACACACACACACACACACACACACACACACACACACACACACACCCATCGTGATGAAATTAATCTGCCCTCTCGCCCCTCATCCTCCCTTTAGAGAGGTGTACCTGGAGTTTACAATAATTGTGTTTCCTGTTTCCAAGAATAAACCTCCGGCCATTCTGTTGGTTTATTCATGAGACGGATTGTTGGGGGTGTGGTGGGGGGTCGGGGATGAAAGACAGAACATGAGACATGCGACGGAGGGAGAATTCCTAACGAGATGGGATGAAAAAGTAAACACAATCTCCTGCAATTTGCCTATCAATCAGGCCAGCATGTCTCTGGGAGAAGGGGCCTAATTACGGCCCAAATTAACATTGACTGTTTTCTAATGGAATTATTCAGGCAGCCTGTGTTTGTATATGCCAGTTCCTCATTTGCTATTCCCATTCATTAAGGGCTGCACATTACACTTTGGTGGTCTTTGGCAAATTAATATCATTTTAAATTTTCCTTTGCTAAGTTCAGATGCCAGATCATCCATCGGGGGAGAATTCGCCGCCCCACCTCGTCGTCTCCGCCCGCCCCGCTGACGGCCGCTGCCCTCGTTCTCTCTCGCTTTGGCAGGAGCGACCGCCGCTGTCGGGTTGGGCAGTGTTTTTTTTGTAGTCCAGGGCCTGCCGGTAACCATGCATGAAGTAAAGGGGAAACATGTTGTAGATGAGTAGGGGATGGGGCATCACAGGGTAATTAGAGACAGCGGGCCATGCCTGGACCTACGGAAGAGGATTCCGGTGCGAGGTAATGGGTCAGGGCCGCCGGAAACAAGAGCTACGTGTCTGAGCATCAGGGAGCTTAAGAATAGGAGGACTTCTGCCGCCATCGCGGAGAAATGTTTCGTCTGAGAACCAAACTTGGGGGGCATGTTGTGCGGGAATGACAAAGAGAGGAGAAAAAGGGGGGGGGGGATTGAATCGTTGTTGCCCCAGGCCTCATTTGCATTTCTCGGTCTCCTTCGGGTGCCATCGCTGTGGACCGAGAGCACATCTCGTCGCGCTTACAGCAGCGTCTTCACTCTTTACAAATGACCTCCATTGGAGTTAGGAGGAGCGCCGGCACGGCTCAAGGTGGCCGTGGGACGGACGGCGTGTCTTTCCAACGGGGGGGGGGGGACGCCTCCTCTAGGAGCAGGCTCGCGGCTCTTCGAGTGGCAAATTTTAGGGGCCGGAGAGGCGTCGCAGCATCTGCGCTCGGAGTTATCAGTGCAGGAGGGGGAGCTTTGTGAAGCTCGACCAAAGTCATCATTAAAGTTGCATAACGCTTCTCGACTGCCAACGACAATAACTTATGACATCTGTCTCGGCGCGTCGTGTTGGCTGTCACAAGCAGTTACGAGCCAGTCCTCTTTGCGGTAATCGCCGGGAAAGATGGATTACCGGGGATTTCGGAAGCCACTCCTCCATTGTTTGCCGTCGTGTGGCAGGCAGATTTAAATGTCTTGAATAGAGAGGTAACACTGTCAGCTTAGCGGGGCTCTGATAATGGCGGCTTGTGCGAATGCATCTTTAAACAGGCCATTTTCATCTCGCGAAGGAGCACATTCCGGCTTTGTTTCTGCCGCTTTCTAACGAACGTACACAATTGATTAGACGCAGGTAAAACAACAAGGTAGGCCTGAGCGCTTAATGGCGTGGGAATACAAATGGAACGGCGCAGTTGAGATGCAAGATGTTGGAGATGTAGGGGGGAGGGGGCTGTTACTAACGCAACACCTTGAATCAATCTGTCCCTTCAGTTTAGTCCCAAAGTGGAAAAGATGGAGTCGGATTGTCGAGGATGAAAGGCTTGATCAGGGCGGGAAAACATATGCAGAAAAGGACTTTGCTATGGGGAAAGGTAAATCTATTTACAGAGGTAATGGCTAGGGAAATAGGAAAGGGAAGAGAAACATAAAATAAAAGGTGTGTGTGTGTGTGAGGGGGGTTAGGAAAGATTTCACCAATGTACAAGGTAAACAAACAAAGAAACGGAGAGGCAGAGCTTCAAAGCTCGCAGGTTGATTCTCAGAAAGAACTTGTCGACCGAAGGACATCTCTTTGAAAAAAAACAACACACACACACACACACACACACACACACGCACACACTCACAGTAAAGCCAATTACAGCAGTAGCTGTATGATACAATTACCTTATACTCCAATGATAATGATAATTAAACAGGAGCCGGAGAATCATACAGCTATCACTGGGAATATGCTGGGCTTCAAAAAAAAAAAAAAGAGAGAAGAAAAATGAATTCATATGCAGATAAAGCACATGAGAGGCACTTAGTTAAATCATTAACACAAGATGAAGAAAAGGGGCCCGTAGCTTAGCGACGGAAATACAAATCATTCTGCCTCCCCTGGAAATAATTAAAGAGTGTCACATCCGTGAAGACGAATGGTACGTGGTGACGCTTTCGGGGGCTGAGGGGTGTTCCGCGTCTCCTCTCCGGATGTGCATCTCCTCGGCTCCCCCGCGTGTTTTACAGGCCCTTATGTCTCATTTCAGCACCTGTCTGGATGTGTTCGTGCGGGTGTTGTGGATATGCCGGAGCTGTCCTCTCGTGTCGGTTACACATCCTCTTAACCCACACTGTTTGGCAAATTAGCGAGTCTCGCGAAAAAAAAAAGGGAAGGTGGCACGGCTCTGTGCAATTTCACTACCCTGCACCGATAAGAACCGGGACAATTGCAACTTCCTCGGGTCTGCAATCTCGGAATCAAATAGCGGCCGCTCTCCTGTGAAGGGGCACCTACGCGAGGAGTGGCTCTGTAAGCATCCCGGCAGATGTCTTATTCAGAAAACTATCAGCGAGTAATATCCCAGAGCAACTACTGTATATCTGATAACTGACGGTGCACAACCCCTCACTTCCTCCTCCATTTCCTGAGAGGAAGCCTTCAGAGGGAGCGCTGCCGATAAAGCTCACACAAGCTCTTTTATTTGCCGGGTTAAAAAAAAAAGATTGTCAGAGTCAAATTCCTTTGCTCACCTGAGAGCAGACCGGATAGTGTGTGTGTGTGTGTGTGTGTGTGTGTGTTTTTTACAAGCCAGGAGTGGAAATAACTGGTTCAGATCCATCCCACTGCCACCCGAGAGTCAAATGTACGCCCGCGAAAAAAAGCCAGCCGACGCGAGGCGCCTTGTGTACGCCGCGCTTTTAAGTTCACGAGGCGGTGTGAACGTTAAGAGAATTTAATATGCATCCACTCGAATTGCCACGGCTGCCGGCTGCTGTTAACCCTTATTTGAGACAGAGAGAGAGAGAGAGAGAGAGAGAGAGAGAGAGAGAGAGAGAGAGAGAGAGAGAGAGGTTTCTCTGAGAATGGATGGCAGTCGTCCGAATGCACAGGAACCAATTTTCGATGAAAATCCCACACAGGGCAAGAGAGTTTTCTTTTTCTGCGCGCTACATTTCCCTTTTGACATCTTAAAAGCCATTAGTTCAGCAATGCACACCAATGCTTTACACAATAGGACCTGGAATGCTGCCTTTTAGACATTATACGGGCACAAGCGACACACGTCGAGGGGATGCACAGAGAAGACGAAGAGAAGAGGAATACAGTATTTCAGAAAGCAACGATTCGGGGGAGACGGCGGGAGGGAGCGAAGCGCAAAAGGGAGGAGGAGAGGCAAGTTAAAAAAAGGGCATCTTTGGAAACACGAGAGCCTTGGAGAGTTGCGCTAGCCGGCCGAATCCATTAAGTCTTAATAAAAAAAGACCATCGCAAGGGCAATAAACTTCATGCAGTCTGTAAACCTTGACACGACTCACTTTGTTGTTGTTTTTATGGCTGAACAAAGTGCGTCCGGCTGCCCTCTAGATAATTTTCCGACTCAAACTTTTAAATAAAAGATAATGACGGATGTATAGGAAATGTGGACACAAGCTCCCCCCCTGCTGAATCTATAACCATAACTGATAACAGGTCCTTGCGCCTTCTTTGTGTCCCACTGTATGAAGGGCAGAATTGCTGATATTGATCACCTCGTAGGGATCGTGGGTGTGATTCCAAATTGCTAAACAGTTATTTAAAATCAAGGGTGTGCGGCTGAGCCGTCTCGTCACCTTAAAAAGACCTCGCCAACAGCGACACTGAAACTCCATTGTGGCTTATGGTGGACTGTGTTTGTTTTTGACGGATCAAATACTTTTCTAAAAACCTTCTGTGTGATGGCTTACTTTAAGAAAAGTTACGCCTCCTTTTTCCTATGAAAGCCAGCAACACGTGTTAACGTTAACCACGTGTTTAAGACTGCGACCTCTTGATCAGGGATGAAATACGGTGCCCTTAAAACTCAATTGAGAGTATAGTTCAGTTGTATGTGAAGGCCCTGAGAGGTCAGACCATGAGCTACTTTCACTCCCCATATCATTAGAGTCAGTCAGATGTCCCGGGCTCCTTTGTCTGACCTAGTTAGGAAACACACCATCAGTCTGTCTGAAGTATCCCGCACCTCCATTTGCATTCACTTCCCTTTTGATGGTTCTCTCCGACTGCTCTCCGACTTTCTGATGAATAATCTTGTGGGTATCTTTCCCTCTTCTCTAGTCTCTCTCATTCACCCCGTCTGGTTTTTGGTTTGTATGTAAATGGCTGCCCCAGATACAGGTCGGGGTAGCGTTGGTTGATGGGGTGAAGTCAACACGGCGCAGTGGAAATTCTTTAAAATTCTCGTTTGTTGACGTCAAAACCAGAACAATCAGAGATAATTTAAACTGTTAAGTGAGTTGTCGTGCAACAACTGTAACAAAACCATCAGGATCAGGTATGTGTTAGGCCATATGCAAAATAGTAAGGATTACAGAACAAAAATAACACAAGATCAAAGATCGTGGATCATACTGAATATTAAAAAATGAACCGTGTTTTTTTTTTACTTCCTTTCATTATCTTTATTTACAGGAAATGCAAAAGACAAAACAGACAAAATGCGGCAATAGCTGAACATATATCCCGACCCTTCCGCCCCAAAACAATTCAAATAAAGGAAAGAAGAAGATAAATTGTGATTATTAGATATTGAATTCAGGGCATGCGCGCCCGAGTCAGCGGTTCGGCAGCGTTCACCAGCACTGACCGAGCAGCGTCGTTTGATCAGCACTTAACGACACTTAGCGCGATCGCTTCAAGACAGCCCCCCGCTCATTGGGAAAAAGGGAACAGATGTTATACCAAAGCGATGCTGCCGTTTTAATTAGCCATTGATAGTAAATGCATTAGCGCCGGCGAGCAGCGCGGCGTGCCACAGGAGCTGAACCCCGGCCACGGAATGCAAAGGGGGCGGGGACGAGTCGAAAGGGAAACCGTCAACGGCGTTTTGTCGGGAGAACGGAAATTGTAGAGGTGCTGTCACAAGCAGTGATTTGACCATTACTTGCACTGTCATTTTGAAGCGGATGGGGGAGGGGTCGAGCCGCAGTTAAGAAGATTCATAGCCAGAATCTAAGGAGGCGAAACATCTGGTGGTTTTTCTATGGAGTGGGTGCCATGCTGTGGCTCTGGGAAGGAGACAATCATCACCCCACCCCCCCCCCCCTCTTAACAGCACGATATTGCCCCGGCCATCACTCATTTAAACAGGTGCGGCCCGGTTCAAACCGTGAAGTACGGGTGGCTGCAGTTTGGGGGAATAAAACACAAGTTTCATTCACCGCAGGATGCGAAACCCTTTCGCTCAAAGAAGCAGGAAGAAAACAATTTGAGAAGCCCATGACACCGTGAGGAGCTCAAAACTATCAATTGAGAGCGGAGAATTATTGAACGCTCTTATGCTTGACACCGGGACTTTATCCTTACCACGGCCATTCCTGAGGGGGATTTCCCAATGGATGTCTGGCTGAGGCTATAAAACCGACCCATCGACAGCAGCACTCTGCCTGAAAGCAGTTCTGACGCACGTACACAATCCCATTCTCAGAGCGATCCCATCTTTTCTCTTGTACAGGAACGCTTGCATCACACACACACACACACACACACACACACACACACACACACACACACACACACACACACAGAACAGGAGGTGGGGGGCTGATTGCCTTTTGTCCACCTCCTGAAAGGGCGGCCACCTGGCTCCTGCTCACCTTCAATAGAGTTCATTATGGCAGCTGTGCCCCCCCCCCCCCATCCCCTTTACACTGTGCTCTTACGGCCCCGAAAACCCATCACCTCTTGTTGTCCTGTCACGCCATAAAAAAAAAAGTCCCCGCCGTCGTTTGCGAGCGGTAACCAACCTGCCTCTTGTCTCTCAACCCTCCCCAAAGCCACGTCTTCACGCAACATCACAACAGCGGCCGTAACCTCCTCCGCTACAGATCTTGGCGTCTGTGAGTTATGTCCGGCTGGCATGAACCGTATTTTTTAATGGTGGCTGAAATGAATCCCCTGCCAGAGATCGTGGCGGTATGTAACTACCCCGCAGCGGTCCAGTTTAGAGGGTTTAACAAGGGGAGAGGAGCAGTGTGCTGGGATTGTTAAGACATGCGTGTGGAGGTTAGAGGGGTGGCGGAGGGGCGGGGGGAGGGGCTACGTTTGTACGCATGATGATGGGTCGTGAGACTTTTCTGAACTCATAACCCCCGCCCCTTACAACATTATACATGCAGCGTTCTCACTTTGACCTTATTCTAGCCGAGCTTTGTGTTAGAACATGTGCAGCACGGACTGGCCGGTAAGGCCGCAAAGCTCCTCCTGTGCGGTTCACTCAGCGGTCGACACAACGATCACAACGGTGCCCCCCCCCCCCCCCCCCCCTCCGCTCCACATGCTTATGAGGATTATATTACTTAGACTTGACTGACAGATGGAAAATCTGCCGATTTTGAATTTGCATTTTCTTTACGTGGCGTAAATAGATACCTCGGAATTCCTGCAGGCTGCTTTCTTTTCCTTTGTCTCTATGGTTTTTATGCACGAGAAGAAACACACACTTGCGGAGAGAGAAACACTTTTTTTTTTTTGCAGTTTCTTTAAACAAATCCCTGGGACACCCTAAAATATGGAGGGTGTTTTTACAGTGCTTTCTGAGAAAACCACACTTATTCACACACTTACACAAACGTCCCCGCAGTAGGTTGAAATGGACTGCCCTCCTCCTGTATTCACTTCCTCTAAAGCCCAAATGTTTTCAAGCAGGGGAAGAAGAAGAAAAAACGAAATGAATAAAACATAACAGACTGAATTTGATCAAGTGTGTTTGATTTTCACACGGTTTTCTTTTTAAAGAATACAAGCACCATCATCCAAAGAGGACATGTGCACAGAGTTTAAGCCTTTCACTCATTTCAATTGTCTCAAAGCTTAAGACGCAATCCAGGCCAGATGTTGAAAGGTTCAATTTGCCACCTTTTTACATGGATGTCCTTTCAGTGTTGTGTTCCATTGAGACGATACAATCCTCAGCGCGGGTTATAGTGACCGTGACAGCTGCAAAATCTGTTCCTCCTACACCCAGCGCCCTACATTTCACAAAAACAGTGATGCACTTGGATAGACGAAGAACTAAGCCGAGTTTAGCTCGGGATTCTAGTCTCCACCTGGAACAGATCTCTCGTCCCCTGCGCTTGGATCGTAAAGCTATGTGTACGTTACGGCTAACGATCCATCTTTACCGGGGTTTGGCTGAATATTATTAACCCGAGAAATGCATCCGAGAGCAGCCGCATAAGACGTGCCAGGGGTCATGTCCGGCGGGGGAGGCTCGCTCGCTCGTGCACGCAATGCATCCTGGTACACGTAGCCGCTGCCAGCGCAGTTAATGTTGGAATGTATTCCTACAATCCACTTCATTTACCACCAACACTGTTTGGATTCCCACATTAAAGGGTGTGCTTTTCCCCCCGCAAGTACCGACCAGCATAACGGCTGGTGAATGCAATGCTGCAGTCCAGGTATGTGTGTGCAATGCGTGTGTGTTCAGCTAAATGGAAACTGCAACTTTGTGTGTGTGTGTGTGTGTGTGTTTGATGGAGACTGTGATTGTTTTTTCCTTTCTCCTGTCCCCCGAGGAGGTGACATGGTTGGTATTGTAATTCCACTCTCATTTCCTACGATGCAGCGGTGACTGCAGACTTGTCACTCAGGAGGAGCAGAGAATACGCCTGTCAATCAGTCAAGGGCCCATTACCGGGGCAACGGCGGAGACGAGGCTGCAGTTTGCCCTACTCCTTGTTAGCGTGACTAAATTTCAATACTTTTTGTGGCGCGCGCCGATGATTAGCGGGATGGGCGACCGCAGGGGAACAAAAAGATGGTAGAAAGGCGAGTCTAATGCAAAAAAAGACAAGAAAAAGTTGAAAGAGCTACGACTAGTTTTTGTTGAAAGACAATAGAGAAGTTTTAGGGAATATAAAAAACCCTGTGAGTGTTTACTGGAGGAGACAGTGTTATTACATCATGCTAAAACGATGGCGGAAATGCTAATTTGCCGAACGAATTGCAGCTCAAAGTATAAGACAATACACTTGTCCACGGCAGAAGGACAAACGCTGCTGGGCGAAGAGAAATGCCAACAAACGAATAGAGAGCCAGCGCAAGGTTGCTTTGGAATAAATAACGAAATAAAAAAATATATATATATATATCTATAAAAAGGAGGAGCAGTAAGAGCAGGGTGCGGTGCGTGACAGGTGGAGTGGGTGGTGGCAGGACGCTTCAGCCCCGCCGTGTGCCTTAAACAGAGCGGAGCTCTAACCGGAATACCATCCATCATGCAGTCAGTCACAAGTGCGACATGACAGGCGAGACCGTTTCCTGTCAAGGCAGAATAATACAAAAAGAGAGGACAGGATGGCGCTGGTGGAGTGGGGGGGGGGGGGGACGCTGAAAGAACAAAAATAAGACAATATGAGAACAGGATTAGGTGGAGGCGATCGCTTCAGACCAGACGGATGTGAGATTGGCGTTGTTGGGAGAAAAATCGAAATTCTCTTGACTCAAAAAGTGAAAACAGGATGGCTTCAGGGACCGCAAATGCATATTCAGTCCAGTCTTTTGAACCTGGATATTACGATAAGTCTTCATACATAACACACTATTCTATCCGTTCTCTTCATGTTCTACTGAAACTTATTCTCGAACATTTACTCTAAACTTTACTTATATGTCATCCGTGTGGTTTAAGCTCCTGTAATGAAGAAATGAAATACAAATAAATGAAATGGTCCAAACCCTTAAAATAACTAAATAGCATCCAAAACACAGAACTTCAAAATAACTACACAAAACTTTGAGAGACTAATATCTGTCTCCTGGTTAAAACCCTTGTTTTTGTTTTAACTATCTGCACGCTGGTCTTTTTTGATTTATTTAACAATTGCAGGCATGTTTTTGGTTTCATGGCACATTACCTGTCCAGTTCAGTCCCATCACAGAACCTTGTTTCCAGAAAACAAACTGAGGAAGCCAGAGGAAACAGGAGAATCAGAGTAGCCCCTGAATCGATGCTGATGTTGCTTTAAAGCCTGCTGCGTTGAAAGGTAACTGTTCGCTAACACATTAACCATTTGTATAAGGGATCAATACGTCAGATTGCTGTTTGTTTTCGTCTCGTTGATGTCCCTAAACCACTTGGTTGGCCCTGTCTGGTTTGAGCCAGTGGCCAAAGAGCGGGGCTCTGTCGGACGCAACAAAGAATCCATACTCGCGTGTAAAATACTCACAAAACCGCCAAAATCCATTTAATGATGGGTGTTTGGAACCCCTCACATAAACCCTGGGATGTGCGGGAGGGGGAGAGAGCGAGAGAGAAAGAGAGGGAGAGAGAGAGAGAGCTATGCTTTGCTTGTTATCTAGTGTAATTATTTCCAAGGACAGCCGTTTTCTTTACTATCTTGTCGCTAAAAAAATAAAACAGATTTTTGTTTCTTTCCCTGCCGGATCGCGTGTTGGATCCCAGAGTACCCGTGGAAAGTGTTTATTGCTCAAAAGGCTCCCAGCGATTAGGATTTCAGCGCCGCGATGACGAGCAACAAGACACATTTTGCTTGTGCGAGAGCCCGGACTGAATGAGGCCACATGTGCTATAAAGTCCCAGTTTGTTGGTGCTGTAAAGTACAAACAAGCCGCTGTTGGAATGAAAAAAAACAACAAAAAAAACAGGAATCAAGTGCGCATCACCCAAGATCCTCGGAGAGAGAGGGTGGGGGAGGGGTATAGTACAAAATAGCCCTCTTGAGAAGCAGCCTCAGGAGCCATTAGGGTGAGGAACTGCAAAACACTTAACCCTTTCATCAGCCGGAGCTCATTCATCGCCTCCATTTCGTTTTTGTATTCCGCTCCATCGCCGGGTCTCTCGCCTCACATCATCTCTCTCTTGAGGGTTAGTCCCTCCTCTTTTTCCCTTTTCATGTATGCATTTTTTTCTATTTTTTTTTCTCTTCTCCTTCATCTTCCTCTCTTGCTCTCTCCGTCACTCCGTCTCCCCTCCTCTGCTGTCTCTGGCGCGCGGAGCAGAGGGCTCCACAGGGGACCAGTTATCGATTGAACTGAGTCAGCTATGTCCACTTTAATTCATTACATCCCCACTGTCAATGCCCATTGGGCAATTCCAATAATGTAAAGGAATGACCTCGAGCCCACGCATGTTGGGGTTATACATAGGTGTGTATATATAAGGTCCAGATGGAAGCAATAATGGCACGCATGTCTTGTTTTTTTTTCTTTTTAATTAATTAAATAGGCACGGACCCGACTGTCCTCAACAGCTGTATGAAAATGAATAAATCAAGACGTAGAGTGCAAAACCAATATTTTTTTCCAACTTAAAGGGGATGGAAATGATTAAATTGTAGTAATGCATATGATCATTCACAATGTAATCATGCATGGCACTCTAAACACTTCAGCTGGAATCAAATGATTCTTCGGCGCTCATTCGTTCGAGCACAGTTCAGATATCCGCTGGAAATTAGCTTTTAAAAAAGGAATAATTATCTGAGCTTATCAGTGTTTTATGACAGGCTTTACTTTTTTGGTTGGACTGGCAAGTCCAAAAAAAACCTAAATAAAGTACAGAGAAGGAAAAGTCGGAGGAACAAAAAGAACAGAAGGAGCAGAGCAAAAGCTAATCGGGTCCAGATTTATCTTCAATCAGGACGTTGCTCCGTTTCATCTCTTGGAGCGATATCGCAAACCGCTCTGATCCCCCGTCACGAGCCGCTCTCCCCGCCGCGTGGAAACGAAGCTCGAGAAAAAAAAAAAAATGCGCAGAATCACATTACACACTTGTCAGCTTAGAAGGTCAACATATTAGTTTGGTTCCCAACTGCAACTCGCTGCAGTCAAAGTCATTGTAAAAAAAAAGAAAGAAAAAAAAGACAACAAATTACATAAACATGTTCTGCAATTTCTAGCGGATGACATTTCTTATTTTTATCGAAGCAGGAGAAATGGAGGGAAAAATGTTGTAGGCGGGAAAATCCAATGAGGCCGGCGCTCTCACGTCGGGGGAATCGGTCGCGGCACGCGGGCTCGATGCGCGTCGAGCGCTGTGCGCTGACTGAGCGCTCCTCAACGATGGTCGACACGAGGCGGCGTCTCGTGACTTGTCTTCCGGCGCCTCTGAACGCACCACGTTGTTGGCCTCAGCCGGCGGGGCCCGCTGACGCTAATGCGAGGCCGCCGCCGTGTTTTCCACCCCCCCCCCCCACCCCCCCTGCCCCCTCACTGCCAGCGGGCTCTGTGTGCGCCACATGTGTGATGCTCTCTTGCATTCACACTTGCTGCTCTAGTATGGACGGACAGTAATGGAGTTACAATGTGGGCAAGGGTTTCCTCTGGTCTCTGCCAGCCACTAAAGTCATCATTTATAGATTTGCTTTTGAGATAATTTAATATCTAGAATCAGTGGGCCTTTATATCTATATGTACATAGCATCGTTGTGTGTACACTTGCGGCATTCACACCTACGCATGATTTGTGCCTCTACCTCCCTCTGTGTACTTTGTGTTTGTGTGGCCGAAGATTTGTGAGCGTGTGTAAGTGTGTGTGTGTGTGTGTGTATGTGTGTGTAGGTCGGTGTGAGTTCCCCAGGGGATGAAGCAGTGGTATTCAGCAGGCCTTATTAAAATGCCAGTCTGGCCTAACAGAGTTAGGGAGGGCTCAGGCGGCTGTCCTTGGTTTCTCTCATCACCCTGAAAACCCAACACACACACACACACACACAAAATCAGCCCCCCTCTCCCCTCAATGCTCACTTCGCAGTAGGCCGAGACATTATGAACTCTGTTGTTTTCTCTGTCCGTCACCTCGCTATCTCCCTCTCCCTCTCCCTCTCTTTGTCATTGTCTCTCCCTCAGAACAGAACAACAAGGTCAAAAGCGTGCTGGAGGGAATTAATGCACCGGCTTAGATACAAATTAGATAAGTTTACTGCGATTCCTATGTGCTTAATTCACTTCTTCATTTCATGAATTCTCTCTACATTTTAATCCATGTATATAAAGTCTAATAAAGTGGAGCGTTAATAACAGATATACTGACAAGTCGACCAGCGTTTCCATTCACGTATGGACACAGGGCAATATGAAAATGTCCCGACTATCCCAACGTTGCTGATGTTCACAACGTTATCTCAATAATAATATGCCTGAGACCTCATTAATTTCACCAGAACACATAGTGGAATCACTTTGCCTGACACATCTGCATCACAGGAAGCAGTCCCCCCCCTCCCTCGACCAAACTGATCAATCAACTTTAGTTTTTCATTAAAAAAAAGCCTGTGGTCTTCAATAACCGGATCCAAATGCCGGTTCTCCTTCAAACTAAATCTGCATGATGACAATCTGGGATGAAACTTAAACATGACATTCAAAAAGCATTATTGTTCTCACGCAGAAATAGCATGGCACATCTTGGCAGCTTCCCCGGCTAAACTGTGTGAAGAAACCTCTCCCGCCTCTAATTACTTCCTCGCCGATGGAAACTATAACTTGCTTCTGTGGCGCGCTTCCACTTTCAAACCCGATTGTGCTCAGAAACGTCGTGGATTTTGTAAAAAACAAAGATCTTACCAGATATCTTAACACATACACAGACGCCGGCATTCAAGTTAAGTCAGACACCATTGTCCTTTTGTGACCTCGAAAGAATCACTTCTATAAAACCTAACTCGGGTGACTCAACCCCAATTTTACTCTGCAGACGCCTTGATTCCATTTTCGTCTGAAAAAGAAGAAAAACACAAACACACAAACACACACACACACCTGTAAGGACAAATGCATCAAAGCACCGGCACGAATTACACAGAATCACCAGCTTTATGCGCGGTCGCCGCCTCGGCGGCCCACGACGTCACCGACGCCACTGTGGGTCAGTGGTGACCTCCTTCAATCAGAGGGTCTGCGGTTCAGGCCCCGCCTCCGCTTGTCCATCTCAGTGTGTCCTTGGGCAAGACACTTAACCCCAAATTGCTCCCGTAGCTGTGGCTACGGTGTGTGAATGTGGGTGTGAATGTTAGTTAGCCCTGATGGGCAGGTGGCACCTTTATGAATGGGTGAATGATGACAAGTAGTGTGAAAGCTCTTTGAGTGGTTGGAAGACTCGAAACGCACCATACAAGCACAGGACCATTTACCAAAAACTACTATTTGCAAGTCTGTTAAATTTGAATAAAAACAGGGTTTGAAAGATTGGGGAGTTTATTATTATTATTTTTTTTGTTGAGAAAAGCAGGAGTAATCGCCAACGACACGTGCACATCAACATGGGGTCGGTTCCATTGCGACTGACCGCTTGCATCTCCGCGAGCAAGTCAGGGTTGCTGACCCATTGTCTGTTCTGCACATGACTCCCTGACAGCTGCCAGGACCACTTTTTGTATCGCCGCGTCAGCATTCAAAACTCACTACGGAATTGTCAGCTGTAATAAGTTGCCCACCCCCTTGTGATGTGGGCACAGCAGTGGCTGGCCTAAACAGAATCACAAAGTTATAGCTGTTTTATAATTCAATTGTTTTTCACAAATCCACTACATGTATTATAATTATTTTTCTCTAACTTATTTTCTCATCACACAAGCGCTTGTCTTGTCTGTTCATCAGCTCAGGCCAGCAGCACGGCTTGTCTGCTAGCTGGTAACGTCTAGCTCATCCAATCTGATTCCACCTTTTGTTTCTCTATGCAAGAGTAGTGCGTTAAACAACATGCTAACGGCCAGCTAGCTAGCGTTAATATCTGCAAACATTATGGTCGTTGTGATCCGTCACAGGGCCCGCGTGATCATTAACATGCTCTGTGACTGGTCACAGGCATTGCGGCAGTAGGTGGCGGTAACGCACCTTTTGTTGGATAAACCCGCGTTAGAAAATAAAATGAAAAAGAATAAGCTAAAAACTAGAAGCTATCTTAACTCTCAAACTGAAGCCTGAGGAACGGATTAGCTGATTGTTCAATTCTTCAAGCACACATTTAGACGAGACAACAAGGAGGATGTAACTGCACTGTTTACGGGCGGGCGGACGGGGAGGTGTGTGTGTGTGTGTGGGGGGGGGGGTCATCACTTTAACAGCGCCACGATCAGCAGGCGTAGTGACAAAATCCACGGCCCGCCACTGGGGCACAGTGCATGCGGCTAGCGCGGCGGGATTGGAACCAGCGTGACGTCGGCCGTCCACTGTTTCCGCAGTGCAGAGCACACGAGTGCGGCAGACTTTCAGTGAAGCTCCTTTAGGTAAACGGGGAAGGGGAGCCGATCTGCATTCACTTCTGACTCTCCGTCTCTATTTGTCATTCACTTCTACAGCGGGAGACAAGTGGCTCCGGAGCGCCACATCCTCTCACAGGAGAGCTCACCTTCAGAGCCTAATGAACACGTTGAAATTCAATGAATTTTAATTTGCCGTTATATTAGGACAAGGGATAAAAGCGGGGGGGATTTATTAGGAGGGAAATTGAAAAGAAAGACTTCTTGACTTCCTGCACATTCTTCAAGAAATAGAATAATAAAGGGAGGGGAGGAACAAAAAAAAAACAATTAGCTTTGAAACTATAATCTCCATCTTAATGGATGGAGAGGTACTTAAAGAGGAGTCTGAGTTTATCTTCCTTACTCAGTTCTTCTCATGCCCTCTAATAAGTCTCGGTTTGTCACGGAGTGCAGTTTGCACCAGACAGTGAGCCAAAAGAAAAAGTAGACAGCGAGGTGTTGACGCTTTTGTTTTCTCCCCCGCAGGTTTTTCTTCTTGAAACAATGTGGTTATTTGTTTTGTTTTTTTGGGGAGGAAAATAAGGTCATAGAATGACTCTGCAAAAGGCGAGATTTGTCAGGAACCCGTTTGCCCTCTTTTCTTTCTTTCTTTTTACCTTCCAATGTATAGGCCGTGGGATCTCTGCGTGTCGATGTTTTCTCCATCCTCCCTCCCGCAAGCTGTGAAAATGTGAGGCTTGATGCTGTTTACGCAACAGTATGCACGCAATATGCCTACAGGCAGACACACACCACCCTCACCTTCACACACACACACACACTAGGAGCTCAGAGGTGCCCTGTTGTGGGCTTGCGCAATGCACCGTGGTTATAATTAACAACTGGCCTAGTAATTATTTTTGCTGCGTCTCACGGTGGGCACACTGCTCCTCCAACGTAGTTGGAATTGAAACAGGAGATGCTCCGATAGAAATGTTTTGGGAATCCAATTGCAATTTGTGATTTGTAAAAGTCGGACCTTGCTGAACTCTCATCGGCAGCAAAGATTCAGATTTGCTTGTTTCACCGTCTTAATGTCAACCGTTCAAGTGTCACTACCAATTCTGAACGGCATCCTTTTTCCTTTGTTATTGTGTTTGTCATCTGTGGTGGGTATTTGCGTGAAAACAAGCACATCATAACGACTTCTTTAAGATATTTTTTTCTGACAAAAAAAGAAAAGTTGAAAGTTTAAAGGAGCTGTAAATACAACAATTATATTGTTTCAAGCCGACCTGCGTAGAAACAGACCTGCGACTGAGCACAGCGGGAGGATTGACAATATAAGTGTCCGATTCAGTCACTTGTCCCAAATGTTTTCCGAGCTGGTTCTTTAAAG
Source organism: Clinocottus analis (assembly GCF_023055335.1). Classification (NCBI taxonomy): domain Eukaryota; kingdom Metazoa; phylum Chordata; class Actinopteri; order Perciformes; family Cottidae; genus Clinocottus; species Clinocottus analis. The sequence continues at coordinate 10,225,135 of NW_027175854.1, read as the reverse complement.
CTTCATGACCGTCATGCAGAAGAACCCAAACACCGACAATATTGTGCGTGTGTGTGTGTGTGTGTGTGTGTGTGTGACGGTAGAGTCCCGACCCCGCTTCACCCCTTGACGGCAGCACTTTTCACCGGCATCACTCTGCGGAATCACTGTGGCGCAAGTGATTTTTTACACTGCAGAGGATATACCGAGCTGCAGGTAGTAGTTCACCAGCCGCTATAAAGCATGGCACTGTCATTGGAGTTGTCAGCATGAATTGTCACCGGTGAGCCACATCCATCATGCGGAGCTATCAGCCGGAGTCGGTGTCTCAGGCAGCTCCGTGCTGCCTTGTGGCTCAGGAGCAAATCTGAGTGCAGGTCTCAGTAAAGTATTCTGATGGTTACAGCTCCATTAGTCTTTTTTTTTAAGTATAGAATAGTTACATATGTAGAAACTTCCCCAAGGTTGAATGCTAATTGCTTTATGTTTGTTGGATCCGTACATTGCCAGCATGTTATATGTCAAGGACGATTGCCAAGCAATAATACAGCACAGCATATTTTACTGCTACGGCCACCTGGCTCCTTTATCTGCATCCTGGATATTTTATTAATCAGCATCGGCAAAAATATTATCGTTGCCTCCCAACATGAATGCCAGGAATTGACTTATTGCAATATGGATACAGATATTGCGAAAGTAAAAAAGAAAACAGGAAGGAGGAAAACCTGGAATAACTAAAAGCATGGATATACTTCAGAGACTTCAGCAGGTGCACATATTTTGCAGCGAGAGCAATAGATGAAAACACAAGTGGAACTCGTCCCCGCTGCTACACCTGCACAGTTTTGTCACACTCTCCATGCTTTGTCACTTAAAAAGGTGACCGGGTTATCGTACGTGGGATAGACGTTCGCAGATAGAATCCGTGCCGTCGATCAACATTCTCTTGACTTCCAAAAAGTAAATAAAAAATGTCTTCGGTGCACATGTTGGAAACAAGCGGGGCAACGCTGTGTTTACAACTGCGCCCAGCGCCTGAAATAGCTCTCAGTGAGCGCAGGCTGTCATTTTTATTGCAACAGATACTGCGTATTGTCACTTAATATTATGCTATGCACACCAGGGGATTGCAGTAGCAAGAAAGAGGAAAAAAAAGACAAATGAACTCTTTAATCTCTCAGCATAGCAACTCTGCCAATGCATCAAATTGAACTATTAAAAGCTTCTGTGGCAGAGTAAAGGAAGGAGATTAAACAAAGAGTCAGCATACACAGTGCACCAGGGGCTCGTGCGCAACTTAATCCTCAATTTGTTTGTTTAAAATGTCAAAAATGATGGGAAATGAAGAGGCGGGGGAAGAAATCTCCCCGATAGAGGAAATGATTGAGTGAGAAAGAGGGGAGAAAAAAAACAAAAAGAATTACTGGAGGAGGCAGCTCTTCTTTCACATCATCTGAGGCTAATTATGAAAACTAAACAACCCACATTTTTAAGTTGAAAGTAGTATGAATCAAAATAAACTATGGTCCCGTGTGTATACAAAGCTGCTTGTCTTAACATGGTAATAATGGCAAATAATTGATCATCAAATCATCGATCATGATTATTACTGGGAACAATTAATGGCCTCCTTATGCCTTTAAAAAAACTATTCTTGAGTCAAAGCCGTCTTCTTCTTTTTTTTTCTTTACCAGCAGTACAGAAAAAAGATCCTGCTCCGTTTCTGTGGCAACTAGATTTCAAAGCATCAGCGCTGAATGCCAGACATCACGGGCAAACGAAGATTATGTAAGTCTGATGCCCGGAAATCATTGCAAATTGAAGACGGGTGGGCAGAAAACAGAAACATTTAGAGCAAGATAAATTGCAAAAAACAAAAATAAGACACAAAAAAAAAAAAACAGTCCAAGGGATGGAGGGAAAAACCGGAACTGCGTGCTGCGGCAGAAACGTCTGTGTGGACGTGACGCACACATGAAGCCAAACACGCTGTTCTATTACTTTGCACCCACATTTGATTTATCTCAGTGGGGGGGGGTTTGTGCCTAGACATCAAACTCCTCCTCCTCTTCCTCTTCCTCCCTCCCATCCCTCCTGTGGTCAGCGTGAGCCAGTCCTCCCACACACAAACCCTCCCTCCCTCCGCCGCCTCTGCCCTGTTTGCTCCTCACCCACTGGTAAACATTTCATCACTCCTCAAGGAGACCCATAAAACACAGTCACTGCTCAGCGGATGATGCACCAGGTACACACCAGCACATCTCTTTTTTTCCTCCTCTCTTCTACTTTGCCTTTAAGGGCAAAGTCTGAATAGATTGCCACACATACAAATAGTCTGCATGAGCCTTTAATTTTTTAAGTAAGACCAGTTCCCCGGAGCGCAACAGATACAGAGTCAGAGAGACGGAAAGAAACCGAATGGAAATGTTATGTGGTTTTTCTTGTTGCTTGGATACAGAAGAGGTGGTCACCTCATCTTATTGTTGGGGATGTCATGCTTCAATTGAAATGTGGATTCCTTCCACAGCACCAACGTGATACTTAGATAGTATAGACCAGCGGTTCACAAACTCAAGAATGCCACGGCCCAATTTGAAATCTGAAAATCTTCTGTGGTCCACCCAAAGATTTTGGGTGGACCACATGAGGGGGGGGGGGGGGAAGGGGGCTTAAGACCGAAATGACAGTCACGCTCAATGCGTCAATGTGTGAGTGATTAAAAAGTGATTAACGGACAATGTATGTTTTGTATACCATTTTCTCCATACAGATGTATACCATACAGAAATGTTTTATAATGTTAAACACAAACGTATGTCAGTGTCAGCTGCAGCTGACAACCCAACTTAGAGAAGACCGGAACCGGCGCGACGGGGGCTGTTACTGTCCCGGACCCGGCGCGTAGCGGGCCGTTATCGGCACCTTCGGGCAAGCGGTCTTCAGACCGGTCCCGGCCCGTTACCGGCACATCAACCTCACACCGCCGGCCAAGCGATCTTCAGACCGGCTCCGTTACCTGCAGTACCTTCCACTGGTGGGCTGCAGCCCACACTTGGGGAATCGCTGGTATGGATAATATCCACGCGTGTTAAACAGACGCATTCCCTCCAGTTTCCTGGGGGTGATCAAAATGGCGAGCACCGTAAAGTGGCACACAATCCAAGCCTCTCAAAAGTGCACATTTGGAGTGGGAGTCTGCTATGTCTCGCCGCCGAGACATCGCCGCCGGTGTCTCGCCGCCGAGGAGAGAGGAGCTCATTACAAACTCTGAAAGATTTACGAGCAATTATTGAACAACTCTAAATGTTCATTTACTGAGATGTGCTTTTATTTGTTTACTTCTGTATTAAAGCACGGATTAAGTGATTAAAACTTAACATAATGAAAGTTGTTGTTCCCCTCGGCGGGGGCGGGGGAAGACCGCCGTGTACCTCTGAACCTTTGGCTCACGAGGAGAGGCGGGAAATGGGAAGCCGACGCGACAGCTTTATGGTGGGAGTAAAGCTTTGCAGAGAATGGGAAATGGTGTGCTAAACTGTGGAATTAGCATCTAAAGTGGCCGCTCTTAATTTCTCGCTGTCAGACGGAAATGTCAACAGTGATGAGGCGTGTGGAACCTCTCTGGAAACCGACTTCTTACCGTGCCCCACTTTGAACAGCGGAGCGTTTTGTCAGAATTCATTTTGGGCTGATCGCAGGCGTCTGTTTTGGAAGCGGAGGGGACGGCGGTTTGTGGTAATTTGCTGTTACAGAATGAGAGTTTTGATAAACTGCTTCTTTTGTGTCCGAGGGGATGTCCATTTTCATTTCCCATAATTGTTTCTCAGTCATGCGTAAAGAAAAGCAACTTCTAACCGGTCTTGTGGGACACCTGATCAAGGACTCGGGCTGATTGGAGACGTGTGCTTTTATAAAGAAGGTTCAGACCACAGAGGATAGATTTAGATGGGTGGCAGTAAAAAGAGCTTTTACAATTACTAACCTCTGCCGTATCCCAGAACAGAGAACTTTCCATTCCAATCTACTTGTCAAAATTAGATAGATACACTTCTGTGCATTGTAATGTTGAGATGATGCAAAATCCAATTCAGAATTCCATTAAGCCCACGCAGAAAAACTCACTTATGGGATTGCTGTTGTTTTCTTTTTGAGCAAGCCGCCCACACCAGCTGTTGTTGGGGCCAAAAGGGGCCACCGGCTCTCGTCTGGTGAAGATTCCGCTTTGTTTTGGTTTAAAATTAGCTCTCAAACTGGCTTCTTGTGAAACAATCCGGTCGTTTACCTCGTCTCTGTAGTCCAACTCTCATCTCTAGTCGCTAAGTGGAATGCAAACAACGAGAAGCGAACAGTAAAGGAATATCCGCTCAGCTTCCAGAGAAACCGAGAACCATCGCCTCTTGTTACATAATGTACACTGAGGGGCAGAGTAATTATAGAGGGCTCCACCCACTCCCAGTGTAGAGCGCAATGGGATCCGGTGTGTGGAGAGACACACTGCAGCTGATCTCCTCATTAGGGAAGTAAACATTGGACAATCAGGGAAGTTGATTTTGTGGACATCTCTTCTCCCCAACATCTCCAGGATGTTGGTTTTAGATGTCCAGCTTTGTTTGTGTGTCTTTGAGTTTGGTTCATTAAAGACCCTGGTAACAGCTGATCGGACCCTGTCTTTGATTGCGGCGATGCCACTATTTTCATTGATTTCACAGCAGACACAAACAGCAGTCTGTTTAACCCAACCACCCACTCAGACCTCCTCCATACGCAGGCTTTATCTTTACTGTTTCAACGGGTTGAAGTGAGAGAAAACTGTATTGACTGTATAACGTTGGTTGGTTGAATGGATAGATTGGATAGATGAATGGATGAGGTGTAGATAGATGATTGGATGATTTTTGGGGAAATTTGTGTTGGGCATAGTGCTACAGTTGAAGACAATGGTGACATTGTATCCATGCATGGCCCTCCAACCGTTGGTGAGTACAACGCCACTACGACCGGCAAGAATGATGGCCATGAGTATGAAAGATCCATCGCTAATAAATTAAATGACGAGGAGTACAACCAAATCAAATTGGAAAAAGAAAGATGGGGAAGGGTGGGAGATGGGTGGAGGGAAAAGGAAGAAGGAAGGAGCGAGAGCGGAAGGACGGGTGGGTCGAGAGAAACGTTATAACTCAGACCCGCTCTCCGGGGGAAGGTCTCTAAATTACAGTGAGATGTGGACAGCTTGTCAATGCCGAGGCCCGAGCCAGAGCTGTGGAGCAACACCACACACACACACACACACACACACACACACGCACACGCACATGCACAGGCCACTGCTTTCATGCAGTTAGTCAAGGCCACTCTATCTACCTACCTACCGTTTTTAGTTCTTTACTCTTTGCTGACTCTAAACTGAAGTCCCCATGCGTTACCACCAAAGTGTGGCCTTCCACACGGACGCCTGCCACCCACAGACCTCTACTGAAGCAGAAAATTGGATGGTCCATTCAAATTCCTTGCTGGCCACTTTTCCTTTTCCCGCAGAGGAGCATCCTCGGTGCATTAGCGGAGATCCTCCTGCCCCGCAACGCGGTAGTTACAGTGACAAGTGGCTTGCATAAGAGTTGAGGACGTTTTTTTTTTAAATTTTATGGGTTCATCAAGCCTTCACCTTAGCTATTAATCTTCCACAGCCACAGTTAAATCAAATGTATTAATTTGTCTTCAAGATTTCATAGTACAGAAACATTACAGTGGCTGTGTCGTCTCGCAAAAATCAATTTTGAATGCAACCCTCTTTGCGTGGGTTCAATGAATGGCATTTCTCCCATTGAGGGAGCTTGCATTAAATCAATGGGATGACCTCAGCGCAGACATTGTGTATCTACTGCAAATTAAAATGGATATTAGCTGTGGATCAGATATTGTTCATCAGCATTGCTGAAGAGAGTTTTGAATTGGATTAAACTAATGTTTTTTTGGTTCACACCACCTAGGTCGGGAAGTTTATTTTAAAGTTCTGCATGAAAAAGAAGACATTTTTTGTGAAATGTACAAATTGTTCCCACACAACTTAGCTGGCAAAGAGCAAATGTACAAAATCAGGGCACTTCGAATTTTGCAATGTGGAAAAACACAAACAGAATCGTGGAACTTTCAGGTAAAAATGTATTTGAAATGTGGATTATGGTCAAATTTGTAGACGTAATCTTGCTGAAAAGGCTTTCCCAGACGGCTAGCGTTGTTCTCACAACATTACTTTAGCCCTCGAGGTGGATCACCTGGCGGGCTCAATATCTGCTTGGGAGCTACAGCCAAACAGGCGTCAAACACGTGTTGATGAGGAACGTTAGGGGCAAAAACAATTTCAGCGATCTATTTCTATAATAATGGAAATTTAAATTGTAAATAGTCCAATGTCCACAATTCAGCTCCATTTTAAACACCAATGGGGCCTTGCGACACGTTTTCATAATATGTTTGAGGCTAAGGCGGGTTGTATATTTGGTGGACTCTTCACTTTCTTTCGGCTTGTATTCTCAAAAGCTTCTGTCTTCCTTTGCAGTGAGTGGACGCCTATGTTCTACGTGCAATATCAATTATTATTTACCAATCATGGTCTTGTTAAAAAAATAAACTCGTCCGATGCTGTACGCTGGAGCAAATAATTGGAACACACAATTTAATACATGAATGATTCTGCGTTCTGCTGCTGTGTTTAAAAAGATCATCGAGCCCCACTGTTTTGCTCGCAGGTATACATCTCTATTGGTTCAATAATTCAACCACTGAAATGCTTTATTTAATAGACACCCTTGGCTCCGTCTAATTCCAATTTCTGCCTTCCGGCGAATGGAGACAGTGTTCATAACGGCAAAGAAAACTCCTCACACCCAGGGTGGCGGCGCTGGTGACTCGCAGCGACCACATCCACATGTTTATGGGTAAAGGCAACGTGAGAATTGGCGAGCCGAGTTCCCACATCGCCACCAAAAACATCCCCGCACTTAGGATTCATCATTTCCAGGCTATCTTCAGGGGAGAGGGGGGAGAGGAAAAAAATGGCGTTGGGCTGCGGGGCCCAGCTCTTTCTTCCAAAGCCAGCCATCAACTAGCTGGAAGACAGTCAATTCCTCCGTCATTCCTCGTTTCCTCTGTGTCAATCAGTGGAGATAGCTGTCAGTCACAAAGCTGAAAATGAAAATCCCAAAAAATCCCATAATACCCCCGCTGTGGCCCAAGGCAGTGTGAAAGATTGGATGTGTTGAATCGGAGCGTCTGGTCCGAGGCCTGTTGGCTCCGTGCCTCACCCAGACGCTGCCATTCAGCATCCTCCCCCCCCACCCGCTGTCTGCTCCCTTGCTCATTTACAGTCAGCTTGCATTGTTCTTAGCGTGATCAAAACCCTGCAGCCCCGCCACCGGCTTCTCCTGGCTCGGTGTCAGAGCCCCCACGGGAGAGGAAGGACGAGTTGGATCCGGATACCTGCTGAGTCGAGCAAAGACGCTCCGTCGCCGGCCTGATCCACCATAAAGGACCACGAAGGACGCCCAGAACCTATTAACGTGGGGGGGAGGGGAGGATCAGACTCTGTTGTTTTGTCTAACGAGATAGGACGGGATGGAGAAATTCAAAGTGTGACGAGTTGGAAACAGTCTTGCTTCGCGATGCTTTTCTTTGAAGAAGTTTGGAGCTTCAGGAAAAAGGATGAGGCAGATGAAAAGTGTTTGATTCTGTTGCAAGGTGCAAGCTAGTTTTAGTCGAGTTAGATACTAATGGAAAAAGTTACAAAACAGTTGTTCTGAAAAAAAACAACAACTGAAAAGTATTGCGCCCATGGATGCACTTTAACATTATCTGAATGGGAATCAGGCCAATATATTTGAAAGGACATTGTTGTTTTTTGTCCCCAGCAAAACAGAACTTTATTATGGAAACATTTGTTGATACATTTGCCTAATATCTACACATGCAGCCGACTTAAATAATAAAAGTGACCACACATCAAAGTGAATCATGTTGCCGCTCAATATGAGCAACTTCCTCAGTTTTCAACTATTCAACTGTGTGCTATTCAACTATTCAAGAGTGTACACAGTTAAATGCCACGTTTTGGATTCCGTTTTTCCAAGTTGAATATGGTGAAGCGCTCGCACAACCCGTGAATAGCTTTAGGGATTATGCTTTTCAAAAAAAAATAAAAAAATAAGTGCAATACAATAAGGTGAGTTGAAAGTGGAGCCAACTTTTTTGAAGCATCAAAAATGAAAGTCAGGTAGGTGTAACTCTGTTAGTGGATTTGGGAGAGGCATGTGTGACTATTCCAATCTTTGCCAGTAAAACTGTCAAACTAAACCTGACAAAGAGGAACACACCAGAAAATGTGACAGTGGTGTCCATGCTCTTGCTTGGATGTGTCGCATTTTCCCTTTCTGGAGAGGTCCTGACTGTCCCAGACTTAGTGCGCTGCACCCCATTAATAATGCATGGGGTGTTCACAGCGTCGGGCTGCGTCCCAATTTGTGTGAGCTATCTGCTCTTATTGAGGCCACATGGCCAAAGTGTCAGTGAAAAAGCAAAATGACTTTAGTTTTTTTGGTGTATATTGTTGTGGCGCACAACAACGGACACATAGACACATACTGAGGAAAAGGTCAACGTGATATCACAGAAACATGTGAAATTGCACATAACACAGAAAAAACAATATAACATTACGTTTAAGGAACAAACCCACCTTTGGGCCACGGTTGGGCCTGAAATAAGTACATAAACCAATTTAAATATTTCTCCCTTTAAGATAGTATGTACGTAAAAGAAAATACATATTAGTATGCCAATACTGCTTTATATCTGACTATAAGTCTGTTTCCCTCTCGTCCCTCACTACTTTTTTTTTTTTTTAAATAAATAAAACCCAAATTTCCCAGCCCTGCTTCCATTAGGAAAATATGCAGGGATTTGTTCAGCTTAGCCACGATGGGACGTGGCAGGAAATCTAAATGAGCTTATAGAGACAGAGGGAGAGGAGGACGAGTAGGAAGACGGGGGCATGGGGGACAAACCTCAGGCGATAGAGGGAGTAAGCAAAAAAACCCACCACTACACCCAAAACCCCTCGAGGCGTTATGAGAACCCGTACAGTTACACAGAAAACCCCTGGGGAATAAGAGAGCCACGAGACCCCGAGGGAGCTGAGTGGGACCCTCCTTGCACACGAGAGGATACGAGGCGGAGAGGAAGGGGGAGGATGCTGGTGAAAGAGGGTCACATGCATACTCAAAATTCCTAAACAGCCAGGAAGGGAAGTTGTTCGCTGTTCTGATTTCTCCCGAAACTAGATCACACAGAAAGCGTTACAGCATTTGTTTTAAACAAGCACATTATTCCCCAGTTTGTATAATTAAGTGTTATCAATGAAAATTGATTATTTCTTACCGGAGGGCAGATAGAAAATGCAAACTACCGTGTGTAAAAATTAGCACAGTTAACATTACGGCGAAGGATTGCTTTTCATCCTGCAAAAGTACTTATCCCACTCAAAACACGTTTTGAATGACAGGCGAGAGAATGTGACACACTTTTTGCGATTGGTTAGAAGCCAGAGGTTCAGTAAAAAAAAAAAGCAGGAAAAAAAAGCAGTCCAGACTTTCCCATGATTTTAGAGCAATCAAATGTTCTCCGGCAGGTCGAAGAAGGGTTGGCGTTTCCCGTACAACAAGTGCAATTAACCAGGGGGCTCGTTAGACGCGCATCAAGTCTGAGCCTGTCATAACTGAGCGGTGTGCACCTCCGCCGCGCCGGGGGCCCGGGGGCCTGTGCGCCGCTAACCTCACACCTCGCTAATGGCCATCTGTGGTCATTATAGCTCACCGATGAGTCATACCCACGTTCCTGAATGTAGCCTGTGCTCCTCCAGGGTTTCTCTACCGCCGGCGCTGCTGCTGTTGCACACTTTAGCTGTTGTTATCAATGTTTGTTCTCACGATCTACCCCCTCAAACACACCACGCTGACCCACCAGTGCGCCTGCAGTCATGCAACGCGTTGTTTATCTGACAGAAAGATGGGGGAGACACACACACACACACACACATGCACACACATGCCAAATATGGACTCTCTAATGGAGGACCCTCTCATGCTGTTTTTTCTTCGCAAAGTGTATCCTTTTCATTCTGGTTCAACTCCCCCCCCCCCCCCTCCCTTTCTGCTCTTACTCCACATCTCTTCTATTCAGCTCCTTCAATCTCTCTCTGTCTCCCCGGCCTCTCACCAGTACATCAGCCGGCGTCTGGTGCCTGGTGCCCAGCTGCGGATTAGATCACTGTGGCTAAACCCGTAGCGGTGTTCCATCAAGCCCGGAGAATGGTGGGCCGTTTCATCAAAAAACTCATTGCTCATGTGAGAGCTAATGCACTGTGGGCGAAGTGCCGGCTGTGCCAGGGCCGGGGATATGCGGAATCAGCTACTGCTGCCCCCAGATAAAACCCCAGCAGCAAAATAAAAAAAAGCACAACCCATAAAGGGATGTAGCGGAGGGAAAGGAGGCGAGGGTGGCGGGGGGGGTTATCGGCCTGCCAGCCGGGGCCAATGGCGACTTTATCTGTTTGCGTGCAGGGGCGGACAGCTACATTTCCACAATGACTACATGCCCCGCCGCGTGAGCATGCATTTATATGAGTGTTTTTCCCGAGCGTGTTGTGTGCGTGGCGTCCAATCGTGACTCGACAACGGCGTACGTGTTGATGCATTTCTTTTTTCTTTTCTCATAAAATTTGTGGCTTTTAGCGGCCGATCGATGAGGTCGCTGGGAGGGCGGCGTGTCCTTCTCCTCCTTCCCGCTAGTGGGCAGCTCCCAGCGGGCTTTCCTACAAAACTATATGAACGCCAGCCACTTCCCCCGTGGCTTCAGTAATTACACCCACGGGGGACGAGGGTGAGGGGGAATACCAATGAGCGCGGAGAGCGAGGGCGGCGCTGTGGACACTCGTTTAAATGTGCCGGGGACAAAGCCTCCGTCGAGAGCGAAGCAGCCAGTTCCAAAAAGGATGGAACCACTCACGGCCAATGGACTACAACAGCTACTCCATACAAATGCAATTACTCACTATTCAGCCGTGGGAAGTGGGCAAGGCAGAGGAGACCCCTTGCGCGGAGAAAACTGTCGGTTAGATTGATTTTGACAGACAGGACTATTTTTTTTCTAAACTACGTGCAGATTTCTCATTCCAGCTTTCAAATTGATGATTGTGGCATACGGCCCGATACGGAGCGATGTCGCACGCGTGGAGGGCGGGGGGGGGATTTTCTATTCTCTCATTTCGGTTCAGAGGGGAACTATCTTCTTTTTTGGTCGGTTGGGCGGGGGGGACCAGAAGAAGCCAGAGGAGAATGATGAGGCGGCAATCACACAGAGCGTCTATCTGGCTCTGCCGACTTCAAACGGCAGGCAGGGCCTTTTGGGAGAGTGAGAGACTCAGCCCAAGTCTTCTCAGACAGGCCATTATCTGGACCAGTTTCCCTAACCTTCGGGGCGGCGCTGTGATAGCGGCGTCCCGAGAGGAGGGGGGCAGGGGATATGAAAGATAGACAGAAACGGAGACGTACGAAACTCGGCGAGAAAACGAAGAGAAAAAAAAAAGAAAAATCGACAGCCCTCCTTTTGGCAGAGGCCGAACGGAGAACGAGTTCTGTGTTTTCATTGATAAATGGCTGCAGAGTGAGGGAGTGGGCATTGTGCCTCGCTCTATCATTCGAACAACAGTATCTCTCTCAGGGAGTCCTTCCGCTTCCAAACCACCCCTACTGGCTTTGGCTGTGGACGGATCTGCCAAGCCTTCTCGCCCGTAGCCGCCAAACACGGAATTATCCATTGCTTGCTTGCTCGGCCGCTCATTTCCTTCCCTTGCTTCCTCTTTTCCATCCCTATCTCTCTCTCTCTCTCCCCTTTTGGTGGAATGAAGCCACTGACAGGCAGATGGGCAGATGGGGATTGACAGTGTTCCCCAGGCCGAAAGCTAATTGGGAGAGACTGGGAAAGGATTTGGCGCTGCTGAATAGTCCCGACATGATGGGGAAATCAATGCACACTTCCAGTGTATTTGCATCACGCCCGAAGTGAGAGACCAAAGCCTTGATGTCGAGTCTGCTGGGAGTCATTAAGAGTTCTGTCTCAACTCTGACCCCCACGAACTGACAACCCGCTCCAGACTGATCGAAACAAATGTGGCTGGTACCGTAAGAGACTTCATGCATTTCTCATGACAGCCAAGTGCCTGCATCGACTATGCTTACATCCCTCCACAGCGTCCGACAGAAGAAAAAAAAAAGAACGTGACCAGAACGTGAATGGATTTACGCGAAGCGTAGACGACACTTTGAGATGCGTGATGTGCCGTCCAGATGTCTGTGGGCTGCAGACAACCAGCTGCCAGTCCTTCACGCCTCTCTTTATGCTTATCGAGTGATTTCCGTTAATCGAGCTGTTGCACTAAAAGTGTGAAAGGTGACCCTCGGAACAGTCGGCTATTTGAATGAGCAAAATGACGCACTGGGCGTCTGATTACACATCGAAATGCTCGGTTTCTGTCGTAGCCTGTTATGGTAGACAAATAAGCCTGTTAATAATGCTTTGAATCACATGAAAATGAACTGCTTTCAATCAAGTGTGCGTGAATAAATCAGCATGTAGAAGATGCGCTATCAAAATTTGCGGGACCATCGAAGCAGTATTACAACAACAACAACAACAACAACACAAGGCTTCTGTTTCAGAATCAGTGAACGCGTAGGACTGACAGAGTGATAAATATTAGTTTTTAATACATGAACAATTCTCTGAAATCCCAAGAAGGCGTAAAGAGACACCACCATGAAACGCAAGCAGGCCGGAACAGAGTAACCTATCGATTCAGAATAGAACACACACACACACACACACACACACACACACACGCAACAGCAAAGAGATAATCACATGTATCACAGTCAATAACTTTGTTGATACTCTTCTCCTGGAAACAAAATGATTCAATGATCGGTTAACGACAGAAACGTCTCGACCAATCAGATACGACGATGTCAATTCTCAGTCAGGGACACTAAGTATACTTGTAGTGTTTAGATAGAGAGTTCATGTGTTACATATTAACATGTCTAAATGTTATCAGCAGCTGAGAGAATACCAATAGTCCGCGTGGCATCACTCATGTGGACTGGATCAAAGTGGGCGGAGCCCTAAAAGCTGCTTTAAACACGGCCATCTTTATCCATGTTCTTCCAGTCATTTGTGACTTATCTCAGAACCTTTATTATTGACTTTTGTTGGCGCTAAAACAATGTTTTAATTTGATTTACCTTGTAATTCTAGATAAAAGGTGTCCACACACTTAATAATGTTCACATGGTTCTGTTACAAATCTTTGCATGCAGTAGTCGTACGAAAAGAAAGCGATCAGCACGGACAGTCAAATTCTGCGAAATCAATGAAGTGATAGTCTTTTAAGCAGAAATCCATGCACATATTGTTGGGAAAAGAAATCGATTAACAAAGTGGCGACAGCAAAAAATTGAAAATGAAAGCGGAAAAAAGGGACAAAAATAACTGATTGATTCTTAGAGTGAGTAATGTTTGGCCTGATTTCAGCCTCAAATTGATTGTTGTAGAAAAACTCTACGATCTAAAGTTTCTTGGCAAAGAACGCCAGACTTTAATTGAAAACACAGATTCACCAGCACCAAGTCCCGCAATGTCAAACAAACAGTCCCCTCTTTTGTGTGTTCCCACTGACTCGATATGAATAAATCACATTTGCAGGACTGGATTTTTAGAGGGACTTAAAAAGAAGCCTCCATTTGCATAATTATGAGACTGTACTTTGTCAGAATCCTAATGAAGCTCTGTGGTCAAGATGCGGATCACAGACGATTATGAATGTGCGGCTCGGATGGGAATCAATATTTGGAATATAATCTTATCTTCACTCCTAAACTCCATTTGCTCCAACCACTGTTTTCCAATGACTTTCAAATCAACATCATTTGATTGCCTTACTATATATATATATATATATATATATATATATATATATATATATATATATATATACACACACACATACATACATACATACATACATACATACATACATACATACATACATACATACATGAAAGCTATCCCAGAAATGCTTCTGAAACCAAGAAGTATTATTGAGATATAGCACCTAATAATCTGCTTCAGTGGAGGTGAAATGGCCCTTGATTATAACCGTTGACCGCAATAAATACATCTTGAAAATGTCGCAGTGCTACTGTAGATCTGTCAGTACCGTGTGGAGGGACTCCATACCGGGAGGGGACGAGGATAGAATCTTTATATAAAGAAATAAAAAAAGCCCACCTGCAGCTCCTGAAATGAGAGATGGGGGAACATAACATAAACGTATTGCCTTAAAATCAACGGGGACTGTGTCTCCCGGCATGGGACAGATTGTCCTCATCATTTTCCAACTGCGTGACAATGGAAAAGTGGCCTCTGATTTTGCTCCAACTCCTTTTCTTCTTCTTTTTCTTCTTCCCACATCAGGTCTGATTGTGAGCAAGCCAACAACGCCGGAACAATAGCGACCACAAAGTGCTTTGTGCGGTGCTTTATGGGGGATCTTCTCTGAATCACTGCCATCACTTACATCTTAACGACTCACACAATTGCAGGTGTTGGTTCACCCCGAATTACAATTGGAAACATGTTTGTCTCGGTTATCTCCAGTGGTATCTATGCATGCAGGTAGGATTTGTTTTTTAATCTGCGGAGGTATTGAGGTATTCAGCACAGTGAAATTACTCTGGAACAATTCAACATGAAAGTGTCTTTCCGTCAACAGTTTGCTGTCGATAGTTTTGCTACTCGCTGTGAAGGCTTTTGGGCTTTTTTTTTAACGCTTTCTGCGAAAGAAAAAAGTCATTTTGAACATCGATGCCAGTAGGGATGCGCTGATTGTGTAATTCCAGGCCGATACTGAGGATTTGGTTATTGTTGTTTTATTTGATTTTGATGTTTGTACCAGGAAGGAAAAGACATCTTCATAAAAAAATAATAAAAAACGTAAATAACTAAGCGGTTATAAAAAAGATTACGGGATTCATAACAACGTCTTTGTAAGAGCACAAATTGAATCATGCAAACTCATGAAGCAGCCTTTATTAGGACCTTGTTTCAAATGAAAGCACTTCAAACTGCATCCCACTAAATGAGACGAATGTTTCTTTCCCTCCATTTTAACACCTAAAATATTAGTATTACTTATTATAACTAGATCGACAAAAGCGTGTGTGAAACATACGCAGTGCTTCACAGACATAGACCTTCCTTGGCAGGCCTCCCATGCAGCATGCCGCCACAGTATATTCTCTGACCCATTTAAGCATTTATTTTTTCTTTTATCTTTCTGAGATTAACTAGAAGACTATTGGCTACAGAACACTGCCGGCGGGGTGGAAACTCCGCTCCACCGTCGGTCTCTTTCATTCCCAATTTCTGACTGCCGCTACCAAGTACCTGTCTGATAACAGTGTTTGCAACTTGTTGAAAAATCCTTTTAGAAAGAAGAGGAATCATAATTCAAGTGTGAACCTCTTTGATGCAACAACAAATTGGTCAAAATCCAAAACGGGGATTTGAATTCCAGTACATTATCTGCATAGCATGATTGAATTAAAGAGGTCGGGCTCCTTGCCACCAATACCAGATTATATTATGCACTGACTGCTTTTGCAATTTATATAAACAAAGTATTTCGCCAATGCGTTTATTTATTCGTGAATCATATGAATCCTTTTCACACAAACACACTGTCGTGATAACTGAGCAGTGGTTTAGGATGTTCCTTTTTTTTTCTTTTTCCCTGCGACACTTATTAAACCGCTGGGATGAACCGAGTCACTGCTGTGTGTCAGTATGCAGCGAGGCCTTATCCTGGATCACAGCGCTGATACAGTTCATCCTGGGGATTTCACGGATAGCACGGGAAACGTCCTGAACCGCGATGGCTTGCTGTTATCTTTATAGACAGCCGAGGGGATCTTAACCTCCGTCGCATCTTTTTTTTCTTCTTCTTGTCGTTGTTGCCCTTCTGTAAAAACCTGGAGAGAACGCTCGAGTATCTGCAAACTGCAAACTGATTGTTTTGCCAAAGATGTTAAACACAGATGCGAGACATTAGCGACAGCACGAGAGGCCGTTAAATTCACTCTCACCCGCCAGGCGTTTGATGTAGAACAAGCAGAGCGACGATCAGAAGGCCACGGCTTGATATGAGCGCGCCTAAACGGAGACAAAGACACAGAGAGCGAAAAGAAAGAGAGAGACAAAAGGAATGCAACACTTTCTCCCAGAGTGGACGGAGCGCCTGTTCACTCAAGTCCTGTGTCGAAAAGGGAGAGAGAGCGGCGCTCCTCAAAGATCTCAACCAAGAGCTCAACACGAATCAGAAGACAAGGACAGGGACAGAAGGGTCGGGGTGATTCTTAGTTGTCATGGAAACATCGTCCGTCCCGGTGAACATCGCCGCCCCCCCCACCACCACCACCACCACCACCCAATTGTGACAGGCGCTTCCTTTTTACGACGACAGGTGAAATGAAAAACAGCCAATTCTCATTCTCTACCAGTCAGCCATTATATATGAACCCTGCTCCTCCGCTCTCTATCGCTCATCCATTTCCCCGTCTCTTATTTTCGCCGGTCCCATCTTAGGGAAGACAAGCCTCCTCGTCTGTCTCCCGCTCTCTCAAAGAAAAGGAGAAAAAAAGAAAGAAGGGAAGAAAGAAAGAAAGCCCAACGCAAACTCCGAGGAAGTTGTTTATAGTGCGCAGACGGCTTCCTCCTGGGGTGCCGGTGTCCCAGAAAGCCTTGCAAATGCAGTGGGAGATTAGCTTTCTGAGATCTTCACTCCCCCCCCCCGTCCCCCTCCCTCCTTCTCCAGCCCACATCTTCCACACCCCTCCCAAATACCGAAGAAATGCATGCAAATGTGCGAATGCCGCTGAACATTTGCTCTGAAGTTATGCATTTGATACTATTTTCCTTCCCCCGTCTCTGTAGGGAACACTGGAGAAATAATGGAGCACCCTGGAGGTATATGGAGAACAGCACTCGGGTTGACAGGTGAAGCCGTCACTGAAGTTTGTTTTGTTGGCCTGTGCATTGAATATACCCTGCTGTTTCCCCACTCTCATACAATATACTGTGTGTGTGTGTGTGTGTGTGTGTGTGTGTGTGTGTGTGTGTGTGTGTGTGTGTGTGTGTGCACGTAGTGGAGTGTTGCAGGAACGAGTCCGAAAACCCTGGAAATGAGTCAGCATTTTTTTGTTTTTCCGGTTCCCTCTGCTCTGAAGTCAATGAGCATTTTGGACAGATGCCTAAAATAAGGTCTTCAACGTTTTACAGTAACGATAGATTCATGATTCATTTTAAAAAGCACGATCACTGACGAGTGGCTAAGCGAGACACACTCATGTTAGCGTCCTACTTCTGACTATTGCATTCATGTTTCAAAGACCGTCTTGCTGATCCCGACACGTAAGTATCATCAAGCGTTTCTTTGCCACAGTGCTCATTGCAACAACAACAAAAAAAACGTTGGCTTATTGTCAAGGGAACCAGTGCGATGCTGACTTCCGGGGTTGACCTACTAAAAACACACCATCCCTGCACCGCCGTGCCTCCAGCGTGCACGTGGCTGCATTTTAAATAAAAAAATAATCACATGGCTGCTAATAAACGCGGAATCCAGGGGGAACTAATGTGGAACGGATTTGAAGTTTGAAAACTCCATGTTACGGCTTGAAAAAAAAGAAGAAGAAGAAGAAGAAGAAGAAAAAAACCCCGCTGCAACTCATCTCACAACTTTTTGGATATGTTTTGAGGAATTTCAACTTTGTAACGAGCACAGTGGGAAACAAATTGACAAGCGGGAACAGATTCCCTCTCAAGTGAAAGAGGCGCAGCTGTCATTTCCTGACTGATTCAGCTGTTGCACTTCTGAAACACCATTTGAAAGGGACCGTGACAGGTGGAAGTGATCGCACCGTGCCGACTGTACGGCAACTGTACGTCAAAATGTAGCGCCGTCCCATCCGCCGGTAGGATCAACAACCACAATTTGCAAGGTTTTTTTACTTCTTTACTGTGAGGTATTTTGATGGATACCGTTTTTCAGTCACGTAACGTTAACGTGCTCTTTGACACAATCCTTACTGCTACAAAAACGCAGGTTTTATTATTCTCGTCGGGACTTCTGAGAGAACTATGAAAGTGAATGCGGATCATAGGTTCCCGCTAAGAACTAAGTTAATCTCAGCGGATCATATGTTCCTGCTAAGAACTAAATTAATCTCATTATTGTCATAAGTGTCTGTGTTTCAGAGGGAAGTGGAGTCTTTTGACCCCGGCGGAGGTGTGCGATTGTTTGGTCGAGATCCTGAAGTATGGTTGGACATGGTATATCGGGCATTACACGGATCAAGCCATAAGTGGATCAGTTCATCCAGGAAAACCCGGCGGTAGTCACGCCGAGGGAAGTGTTGTCTGCTCAAGTGTCTACTTGTGGGTATTAAACCAAAACCCCGTGCGGAAAGTAGGCCATGCAAATGATGCCGAGGAGGCCCTGGGAAAGAGCGAGAGAGAGAGAGAGAGAGAGAGAGAGAGAGACAGAGAGAGACACCCCCCAAAAAAAAATCTTTTTGAAAAACCCACAGAAGAAATGGGCCACACTTAACGGGCCAAAACATTGTTGGGGTTTTTATTTTTGCACCAAAAATCCGATCGTTCTCAAAAAGGAGATGCAAAGCCGGTGAATCACGGCATCAAATATACACGAATTGTGGGAGGAACACACACAAAAAAAACCAAAAAAACGGGAGCAGACTGAGCAGATTTACGCTCGGCGCTCGGGGACTGCGGCGGTTAAGTCTGCAGACTGCAGAGTGAGCGGTGAGTCACTGTGTGCACCAGTTAGGAGAGCAGAACCTTGAAAGCTCCCAGATCTCAGACCCACACAGCCGCCGAGTAACCTGGGATTACAGCGGGGGTAAGGAGTCGGAGACAAACTCGCCAAGCTGCTGCACACTGCAGTCTACGGGAAGCTGACAACTCCGGCTTGTGTTTCTGGCAACGCTCGCTTCTTAAAAGGGATCACTCCGTCCAGGGTTTTCCCCGAGCTGAGCTGTATGAGTTACACAAAGCTACACAGCACACTGCAGACGGTGTTTGCGTCTCAGTTGTTACACATTTCAAGTTTCCACTTGAAACCCCCCGAAAGAAATACCATATGAAACAATCATAAGTTTTCTGGGTTGTTTTTTTGTGTGTTTTTATCTGAAAACCGAGTTCACTGCAAAATGCCGCCAAAGCCTCATCTAATATGGTGGAAAGCAATCACGACCAAGGTTTGACATTTCAAACATTATTACAGGGGAGAAAAGAAAAGGGATTTTCTGCTCCTGGAGTGTAAAAGACAACTTCACCTCGACCCTTTTCTGGGCTTTATTTCAGACCGTGTCATGGCTCAAAATAAGTCAGAAGTGAAAGGAGAAAAAAAAAAATATATATATATATATATATATATATATTTTTTTTTTTCCTGGCAAGTTTTCTGTGGATATGCAGCAAGGATGAAGATGACCTTGATACACAAATAGTCCATCTTCACAAGGGGAAAAGTGTGTGTGGAGGGTGGGGGGTAAATAAGTTATTTATCAAATTATGATGCATTGGAAATATGGCAGATCTGCCTGAGGTAATTATCATCTTCTATCATATTTGTCATCATCTCTTTGTTATAAACATGATGGAGTGAAGGTGCAGCTGCCTCTTAAGACACATGTGCAGTATCAAACCCCCTCAAACGTAACTCCATTACCTTCTTCTTAATACTCTGTCTTTCGGGTTCCATGTTTTGGTCATTTATCATGTAATGAACAATCTAATGGTATTTTCAATGCTAACAAAATTGAGATAACAATATTCAAAGTGCATTCATGTGGTTCAAATATACATCTGCAAAGCTGAAAGAAATTGTTTGACAATTTAGGAAATAATCATATACTTTACACAGAGTTAGATGAGTAGATTGAACAGGTTGCAGGTAGGCACATCAAAATACCATCCAACAGGTAGGTAGGTATCTCTATCTATCTATCCATCTATCTATCCATCTATCTATCTGGAGAGAGAGAGAGACTAAAAATCTTCTGTAAAACACATTATCCTGGAAGCTATTGTTAGTAAAAATACATAAAACATTTCATTTTTAACGTGTCAAATCGCCTTGTAAATTTGCATGAGCAAACATTTGCTTATTTTACACATCCAGCAGACACAGAGCAGCATTATGTGATGTGATGCACCGGTACTCATCACCACTTTATAATTGTATTCCTTGATTGAGTTTTGACAAATTTGTTGCTGAATATATATTTTTTTTTGTAAGTTTCCAGTCCCATAAAGATCTCTGATTGTGTTGCTGGTGTACGATTCATTATTCTAATAATAAACAACAATTCCGTGAATTTATAATTGGGTATGCATGTGTTACATTATGTTTTCACAGCGAGTAAAGGCGCGTTAATGTCACAAGCGATGCAAAGCTGAACCCAGAAAAAGCCGGATCGGTGCATTACTATTCATCTGGAGTCCTTTTTTTTGTCTGCCTGATGAATGCAAGTTTAATTTAGCCCTGGTTTGTCGCCACCACCTCGTGAGATGCTCTCTGGTTGTTGGCCACTACACAAGGCCCTGTCTGGCTTCTGTTCTGTGCCATCAGGTGGGATTATCAGAGCTGCCTGAGATACCTAAAGTAACCTGCATTTCCACTGCAAATAAACACTTTAGCCACATCATTTTTTTTTAATACATTCTATCGTCACACTAATCACTAACAAATAAGGAACAGTTTGCTTTGCTGCAGCATCCAATTCCACATTTTGAAAGGGGAGTATATTACTTGCAAGAAAGATGAAGCAAAACCCTGATGAGTTCATCATGCAGCTCATTACGGAGCCAGCGTGGCGCGTGAAAATGTCAACAGTTAGTCTTGATCAGTATTCACAGCGCAGTCATTTTCAAATGGCCACGGCCACAAGTGGAAATAACTGTCTCATTATTCCGGGCACAGAGTGAGAGGGCCCGGCTGTTAATGTCAGCGTCTTTGAGCTCAGCGGCCCCTGGTAAAGCTACTGCCGTGGCCTGTTTTCCCTGCCACGCTGGAGGGATGCATTCAGCATCATCCTCCCCTCCCCCCTACGCCGCCTTCCTGCAGATTACCACAGCGATTACCGCGCGCAAAGGAGGCGCGCGGGTGACCACCTGCATTGTGCCGATGCGCCAGTGTATCTCTACAAGACAATGCGGCTGCAGGCAATCTCTGCTGCCTCCAGCTGGGCTTTTTTGTGTGTGTGTTTTATTTTTTTGTCTTGTGGCACACAGCACACACACTGCCGCAGCTTCTTTTTTTGTGTGCCTGAGCCGCTCTCTGCGGCAGCATGCGCCGCGTTTATCACCTAGGAACATATTGTCACCGTTCAGGTCGGTCATGCCTGCAGAAAACATGCCAGGCGGAGCGCTAGCGGATGGGAGGGAAAGAGACGGGGAATTGTGGCGTGAGGAGGGAAGAGAAGACGAGAGCACACTCAGAATAGGCAGAGGAGGGAAGGGAAGGGGAGCGTCAGAAGATTGGCAAGTGCGTCACGGACAGTGAGGGACACTAATTAAGGAAGGCTGGATTAATTAGGCTTCCAGTCTGCCTGCCTCTCATACTCCCACTGAGCTTCATGCCAGCATACAGGCCCCAAAACCAGCTCCCGGAAGCCAACCCATCCATTGTTCCACAGATGTACCATTCATTCCCTGGAATGTCGGTTTCCACTATCGACGCAGGCCACCGTGGGGTTTAAACGCCACGCGGTAAATTCAGTAAATTACAGTTAAATTTCCCTTAAAAAAAAAATAAAAAAAGACAGACTCAACCGGGTGCTTGTGCAATTGACTGCAAGCAATGTGTGGTTAAAGATGCTTTCATTTGCAATAGGGTAAAATGTTTAAATGTTGAGGTCCTCGTGATGCTTCACACTCAGGTGTCACGACGAGTAACACAGAGCCTTTTTAGAAGAGGAAACTGTTCCAGTGATGTTACACAATCCTTCTTTGGCGAGAACGAGACAAAAGACTCTGTATTATAAGAGCCCGGCAATTTCAATAATGCAACGTTTCGATCTGATGTCAGACGTGATCCAATCACCATCGGGAAGCATTTTGTCTACGCACACATTCCTCACTCTGAGGTGATCTGGAGCCGCGTGAAAGTCAATCTACTCTCAGGTTGGCCCAATCAGAGCAGAGTCTGCTATTCCCACCTCTGACACTTGAAAGCATCAGGATCAATATAAACACAGTATATATATATATATATATATATATATATATATATATATATATATAAAATCGTAAGGGCCCGAGGGGAAGTGTCGTCATTGGCATCTACATTCCAGCAGTAAGGCGACACCCACTCGTTAGGGGAGTATTGGGATCAGGTGTGGGACAAGACTCACCTGATCCTGATCTCCTAATCAGTGAGGTGGACAAAAGGCAGTGAGGGGAATTGGAGAAAAATACATACAACTATAAAAAGTGCAAAATACAAAATGTAGGCAAAGTGTATGATGTAACTTTAGTGGGATAAGATATTTGATTTCTGGAGGGTGTTAGTGTCTTAGTTGATTTTTATTTTTATTTTTTTGTCCAGCACCTGCATTCCCTCCACTCTGTCCATAAAATACTTCTTCCAAATATGAATAATTCAAGTATTTTCTCGAAATGAGTGAGTGGAATAATTCCTATTGTGGACTTATGTCAAGTTCAAATACTCATCATTTCTCTTGACAAACTCCACTGACAGATTTTCCCATTTTAAAAGAGAAAGAAACTTTCAACAGTCAATTTTAGACTTTGAGGCGTCAGCAGTGGGCATGTGGTTGAACTCCAAATGAATTATTAGCTGGTATTTATTTCACATCTTGACCCAGTACCAAAGAAGAAACAAAAAGCTAGTTATCTTTCGCAAGTTACATCATCACCTTTTTGTTTGTCTTCCCACTCACCCATTTGTAGCCCGGAGTAAATGAATATCAGCCCTTCATGTTGAAAAGACACAAACACTTGAACAGCGTGTTATTCAAAGCGTCGCTTTCACTGGTTCTGTCCTTCTTGCGTGATCAAAATGGAATGACGGGGCTTAGCACAAGATGTGAGTCCTACATTCAGTCTCGACAGACTCAGTCAACTGGACGAGCGTCCCCTTTAGCCGGCGCTCAGATGAAGAGCTCAGCTGTCACAAAGGGAGCAGAAAGCTCACTGCGTCATTGAAAAAAATCATTAATAGTTTTAATGGCAATGCTTCTACTCTTGTATGGTGGATGAATCCAAGTTTTTATATATTTTGGATAGGAGGAACATATCATTTGTATTGCTGGGGGGCCGAGGATGTGCAGTGTCCAAGTTGGTGCAACTTTAGACACGGCAACACGTTCGGTGTGAATATACTTAGAACAAACAAGTGATAAAGAGCTTTGCACCAGTGAGGTTGAGGGGCGGGGCTTCAGGGCTCTGTATGTCGTCTTCAGCTGGCCTTTACAGGCAGCTTGGGCTTATTGACAGCAGTCGACTGCTGCTAGCCGCCCCGCAACGAGACGAGAGGTGAGCTGGTTCCTCGACAGCGCCGCAGGTGGGCCCCGCTCCGAACGTGCACGCTTTCCGAAGCGGCCACATGCTCCCGATGGCCACGTCCTCCCGATGGGCCACGCGCAATGAATGGCCATGCATGCCACACCCTTGGCAGCAATTCCCAGGAGCCATGAAATCATTGAAGCAGTCACATGAGGTCCCAAAGGGCCACGCGCCCAAAAGGGTACTGACCCAAGTATGAGTCCGAAGCCTTCACCGTAAAAAAGCCCCGCCTTTTGTTGATGAGAGACAGTCCACTTCAGTCCAGAATGCAATTCAACCCTGCTTTTAGCTCTCCTACACCACATAACCTTGGCCCCCATCGAAGGGTGGCATGAGACAGGATGAATATTCATCTGGGGTCCCGGCTTTGACGGGCCGCTTGGAAAAGGTTGGAGACAAAAAAAAAAAAAAGTGTTTGTAGGTGAGAAGCTGCTGTCGCCATTTCTGCCCCGACTGACACTCCATCTTGCAGCAAGTAATTCATTCTGAGAGGGAGGCACAAGTGCCCCCTCTCCAACTCCCAGCGCAAGTTTATGATAATCCTAATAAATTATGATGCGCCGCACAGACATTAAAATCTCTGATTGGCACTAAATCAAACACGCTGTGCCTCTCAGGTCAGAGAGAGCTGAGAGTGCGTGCGTGTGTGTGTGTGTGTGTGTGTGTGTGTGTGTGTGTGTGTGTGTGTGTGTGTGTGTGTGCTCTGCGTCCCTCCAACTATCAATTTCTCTCTCCGACCTCAAATCCCACATCACTCCGGGTCCACCTGCCTATTTCGCTCTTCCCTCGCCTTTTGTCTACTCCTATCTCTTGTGGCTCAACTTGTAATTTTCCACTGTGTTTCTGTCCCACTCCTTTTTTTTCCTCTCTATTTTCTTTTTTTTGCAGCCGACTTGATAAATATAGGTGACGGTGTGAAATGTTCCCCTCTAAGTTTTTCAGTACCTGGTGTGTTTTCTTCTCTTTCTGTATTTGTCACGACTCACCTGCATTGCTCTGTATGTATTTTATCCCTTTTTTTTTAGCAGGTGATTAAATTTGCGGTTGAAAAGATAACCAAACTGACACCCAGCACTTTAATCTGCGCGCCCATGTGCAGATTATTCTGCCATCATCAACCTTGGCGGTCACAAGTCCACAACATCAATATGTTAACTCATTTCTGGTCGGTCTGACGCTGATTACTGCCCTGCACTCACCCTTATTATGAGTAAGAGAAAACAACTCCACCTGCCTTGAAAAAACTCAAATATAACGCAACATTTAATTATTGTTCAAGTACACAACTACTTCAATTACAGCGACGCTTCCCCGCTCCAAAGATAGAGCAGCGTTTAAAAGTTTAAATCTCTCTTGAGACACAAGGGCTCGTTTATGTCCCAGCATTGGAGCCGCATTGTCAAATCATACACGCAGAAGTGAACAATTCAATTAATCAGGATAAAGAGTGGAGAGTGGCGGTGATTAATATGCTCTATATGCGTTGATTGCGATGCTCTCTGGAATGCGTCCCGTTCTGGAATGCCCCCGCGCTACAAAGCGCAGAATCCTCTCGCTTGGTGAGAGCACCCCGGTAAATCAAAGTCTCTCCGGTGAATGTTTTAATGCCGAGGGTAGTGACCCCATCCATTCACAGACAGATTGCTTGTTAATGGTTATAATCGGCGGCAAAATTGCGACGGGGAATCATATCTCACGAGCTGCATATCGGAGGAGATGACGGACACGTCGGCCGATCCGAAAAAGAACAGATAGGTCGAAGAAGAGCAGTTGGGGTGTGAAAATACATAAATGGGTGCAATAGGGGCTGCAACTGACTTTTCAAACTTTTTTTTTAAAATTTCCTTCTTTAACGATTATTGAAGGAAATAATCCTGACAATTGAGCGCTTGTGCAACAGTTGGCGAGTACAAGGCATGCCTTTTGAAAATCATTTTGTACTTTTCTTCTTTCTTTTTTTTTCCGCAACACTGAGCGGTCCTCGAACATCAATTTGGTCGCACAAAGAATATCTGCCCTTTCAGAAGCTGTAGAGCACACCAGTCATTCACCGCAGGAGTCATTACGAGGGCCACAGGAGGCAACGTTCATTATCTTTGATTAATTTATTCTTTTATACGTCCAGTACAAAACTGACTCAACCTCTCAGTTGGTGCATGATTCACTGACAGCAACTGCACAAAATACATGATTACAGAGAAGTGTGTGTGTGTGTGTGTGTATTTTTATTTATATATATATCTATATATAGATATATATATATAGATATACACACACGGCTGAATATTCTTTTCTTTAAAAATGAATCAAACCAGAGATATTGTCCCTTTTTTAATGCTTGTAATTCTTTTCAAAACCAAGCACCTATTTTACCCACAATGCATATCAAGTCAATAGGATATGGGGCACACACATCTGCTGTATTTTAGAAGTCATCCACTACTCCCAGAAAGTAGTCGACAAATTGAATAACTGCAGGAGATTCAAAAAAAAATGTCCCCCTATGGCAATGATCAATCCTTGTCAAACCAGTCTCAAATAGTAAAGCGTTAACTAATGTTGACTCTTCTGTGAAACCGCTCTCGTAGCAGCTAATTTAGCCTCCAGTGTTTCCTAAACTTTTATCCTTTTCCTCCCACTTTTAAAGGACAAACCATCACGACACATAAAATGTGTAAAACCACATCACATTGTGTTATCTTGAATAGATGAACCAGCCTTTTAGAAAAAGATGCATGTCTTACGAAAAACACATTACCATGTTAAATACTTTGTAAATAAGTCCAATTTAATGCATTGAGGGAGCTCACAGGCTTAAACAAACACAATGCATACCAGCCCTTTTTTTATTTTGAATCAAATATTAGGAGAACATTAAGAACAGTCAGACTTACGCTGACTTGAAAGTGTCGTGCAGAAATAACAGACTGTTGAAGTCTGTTCACAGGTCAAAAGGTCAAATACTCAATACGTTAATCTTACTAATCTCTTAACATGTGGAATTTAATAACTGATCTTAGGTGTGCCTTGTTTTGATTCCTGGTAAACTGTGCTTACATGACATGAGGCCCCCAGTATCCAGAAGGAACGCTTTGACTCGTTCTCCTTCGAGCATATGAAACATATTCAAACGCTGACCTTGGCAAACATTTTTAATTATGCAGCTGTGGTCGTTCCAAATGAATCCTATCATTACCGCGTGTACTCTTCAAGATGTCCAAGGACTTTGTGGAGAAACCGATGTCCTGATTTATAACCGACACGCGGCCTCAGGTGGGTCTCTGCTCTCGTCCTCATTTCATCATTTTATGATCATCATTATCTGCGATCTTCTCTTTTTTATGCATGCGGCGCGGGGTCCACGTCCCTAAGTGGCCTCGCTCGCTAGCTTCATGGCACAATCAATCCCCAACGTATCCATTGTCACTTTTGTCAATACGGAGTTTTTATTACCTTGCTAATTCAATAGAAAAGATGGAGCGTTTATATTTTACGTTGAAATGAGGCCTCCGAATATATGACTTGTAACATGGAGGCTGTTGCACGGGAGGGCGGATATTACTCGAGTGTGTGTATTCGAGACCTCCCTCTCCGTCCCCCCGACTATCTCTTTTCCCTTTTCAAAAAATGTCTTTCTGTTTGTGTTGGAACACTACACACGACAACAAAAAATATGTGGACAATGGAGTTGGGACTTATTCTGCTGGACAAGTGTTTATATTATGTTCCTCGCGGCATGGACATGTGAGGCCGGAATACTAAAGGGAAGCTGTGGGAGAATAGAAGTCATCCATCATGAGAGGTGTGCATTTTCCTGCAGTGGAAGACAGCCTGAACTCCAGGCTGATGCAGTGAGGCCGCAGCGTGGGACGCTGGAGGTTGACATAGACAGGTAATTAACTAAAAATAATATGTGCTCGACACAGCCGAGGAGATGGAAGAAAAAAGAAAGAGGGGGGGGCTCTAAGCGGAATAGGAGACACAACGGAATGGAACCTCCGAGAATAGCCGAGCCGGAGAGAGAGAGGAAGATGAAGGTTGCTTCTGCATGCGGGCGCGAGTGGACGCGGACTCATGCAGGTCCGACACCTACGCGCCGGAGAACGGCTCAAACTTGAAAAGGCATGGGAAAGTTTCATTAGATTTTCAACATCAATATATTTCCCGGCTTCATGGGAGTTCTTCATATACAAAAGCATAAAAGGATGGCAGCACATCACAGCGCCGATGTCTGATCGCTGCAACACGCGTTGGACTGGCGTAACTCGTGGAAATATCGGGGCGCGTGTATGTGCTTCGATGCAAATAAGCCATTTAACGCGACTTGTCGTTAGTTTGAATGGATTGTACCATTTAAAGCAAAAAAAGATAAAAAATATTAAATAAAATAAAAATAAATCAAGAAAAAAAGAGCTCTGAATGGACCCAAATTGTGTATATACACACACACACACACACACACACACACACACACACGACTGAATCTCCTTTTCTTTAAAAATGAATCAAACCAGAGATATCGTCCTTTTAATGCTTTTAATTTTTCTTCCTTTTCAAAACCCGACACCTATTTTAACGTTTTTCTAGATACTCAACATAATATATTATATATAATATAATATATTATATATACAAAGCTGGATTTACAAATTGCTCAGACTATAACTGCAGCTCCTTTAAAGGGCGGACATTTTGAATTCTGTTGACAGTGTTTGTCCTTGAGTTTCTCAATCTTGATGTGAGGTGCTCCTTTAACGAAAATCTCTCCAGAATTGCCACTCAGCACGCCATCGTGGATGTGCTGTGTTTATTGCAAGACAATAAACCAGTATTTACAGTGTCACAAAAGTGATAAACCAGGCCGTCACCAGCTCCTGAAACCCTGAACTGCTCCCATCCAACGGTTATAAAGCCACACGGTATTCCTTCTGTATTTACATTTATTGTTGTTGATTACAGTCTACAGTCAATCAACTCTACTTAATTCACTAACTGATTGGCTCAACACTACAATCACAACATAAATGGAAATGTGTCTTATGTTTACAATATTGATAGGAAACAATGTGTTTATCTGGACTTAGTGTCGAGTCTGTGCTGCACTGTTATTAAAACAGTCTGGCAGTTAATGCAAGTGTTCTTTTATGTTTCCTCAGCTCTAATTGTTTTTTTACCAATATAAGTGGCATAATTAACCCGGTAAGTTTAACACAATTTTGATAAAAAAAAATTCCCTTTAATGAAAAAAACACAAACACTCACCAGAGCCGGTGCCGAGCAGTTTTGATGTGAGCGCCGGGGGAAAACATGCCAATCTGCCGAGCCTTGCCCCCGACTTATTATCTTACTTCAAAATAAATAAAAGAAGCTTTGAGCCATCACCGATCAGAGGACGGACAGCTGTCCGCGGACAAAGGCCCGAGTGTCTTTGTGGACGGACGCCTGCCAATCTAGCTGTCGGGTCTGGATGACTGCCTGATTTGGGCTGGCTTTCTAACTGCCCTTCCTGTCCGCCTGTCCGCCGCTCCGTCCCGTTGAACGTGCTTCTCTGCCAGCTTCACTTGCCTACCTGTCTGACTCCACTTCAACCCCAAGCCGGTCTATCTCTTCCGCCTGTTGTATCTGCTCTACAGGGCGGCTTGAAGGCTGTCGGTACCAATAAGCGCACATGCGGCTTCTTGCGTCTGGGGAAACTGGGGACATTTTCTCAAGACGTCATACTGTTTCATAACGTCTTCAGATTGCTTGCGTTTTAATACAATGCATTGATACAATGCAAAGATTAGAATTTACTATGCGGAACTATATATTTTTTCCATTTGTACAGTTTGAGCCTCCTTCAAGTTCCTCCTTGCTCATCCTTTATTCAAGTTAATGTCTTTATTTTATGCATTCGGTCAATAGCAACCACAGACGGCAAATGAGGAGAGGACGTAGTCACACTGACGTCACCCATCGGTTCATGCACTACTTTTTTTAAGTTAAGCCTTGAGTTCCAAATTTTGTCCGTCGCCATCTCGGTTGTTGGCCATCGGCGCGTTTGTTCTATGATTGACACCATCTTTGTATGTCAACATCTTAGTTCATCGCAACCAGAAGTGACACGAGAGGGCGGAGCTAAGTACAACCAAACACTAAAAAACAAAATGTTACTATTCCCTTTCATGAACTAAATAAAACTCAGTGAAAGAGTTAAACACAGTGGTAGAGACCTGTCAATCACAGGGTAGCTCTGCCCTAAAGCTCACCCTGCTGTGTGGTCAATTTAAACTAAATGGACCATAATTCAAGAAATGAACATCCTGTAATGAAGAAGACTTGAAACTAATGATTGAGATCAACTCAAGTGAGAAGTAGGGTCACTTTCTCGTAGACTTCTATACTTTTATAAAGATTTTTTTATTTGTTTATCATACTATTATAGTCAGTCGGTAGTCACACCAGACAAGAAACATCACATCGCTTTCCTCACTGCAGGTTCACTGTATGAAAGGCTGGTGACCCTCATATGAAGGTCGGTATATAGAACCAAGCTTTATATTTTCACATCATAACTGGTAGAAGAACGCAGAGCGTCCGTGCCCACAAAGTGCGCCGAAGACGTGTAATCAGTAAAGTGGAAACAGCTGAGAAGGTGTGCCGAGGACACGTCGCATCGGCGACTCCTTTACCAAAGTGGGCCCCGAGATGATTTCTGGGTTAGGAAGTGAGAGAATTCTTCCACACAAAATGATGTCTATTCTTTCTCTCTCCTCTGTGTGACTGGTTTCATAGACTGATATGAAAGCGCTATCGCAAGAGACATGAATGTCAGTGGAAAGATTGTGTGCTTTGTTCTTTAGTTATAGGAACAGCTATGAAGAAAACGCAGGCTGGGTAACAGAACCCCTGTGGAGACACAGATCTGTGGTCTGATACTCAGTCCACCCACAGAGAACGAGGCCTTGACCCTCTCTTTTTAGACTCCTGCTAATTAAAGTTGTTGGTTAATTAGGATGGGCTATAGAAGTGGATAACTACTCTTCCTAGAAGCAAAACACTTAGTGTATTTACTTGAAAGATCTGTTTAATTCTAAGTTGCTTGACACTTGGCCACCAACATATTTTTTAAATTGACTTCAGAAAGCTTTAATATTTTCATCTGACAGCCGCGTTATGCAAGGATGACGGGCTAATTAGACTTGACTCTTTGTCAAATTATTAAATGGCAAATCTTTTTTTTTCTGCTAAGAGTGAAAAAGTCTACGCAACTTCAGCAGAAATTCCTTGAAAAAAAAAATAAGGATCTAAAAAGCCCATCGTAGGCATGGCTTGGTCTCCTTTTACGTCTTCATTTTATGTCACTTTAGGCCCGAACAGATGCTCTGCTGCAGGTACTTAGCTGTGGACTCGGATGGAGATCCATGAGTGACTCATCCTCCCTCATCCTTAACTGATATACAAGTATTTGAATTTTGAGACTAATGCGCAAAGTGATAGTGAGGCTGTCCACTAATGAGGAAAAATGATCACTCCTTTGCTCTGGATTCAAACTAATGTCTAACCATGTTTCCCTTAATTCCAGACAGCTACAGAGCAATGATGATTACAAACAAGACACCGGCAATCATCTATGAAAAGAGGAAAATTGCTTTGTGAAATGCAAGTAATTATTATTTTGTCCCTAGGAAAAAAAAAAAAGCTCAAATTTCAAATGCAACTGCAGTTACGCGCTTCACGAAATCGTCAACTTTATCATCAAAAATAAGACTTAAAGCTACAGCTGGTAACATCTTAAATTAAAATATGGACTGTTAAGCTAATGAGGTTCGCTACGGCCGGCTGGAATCTCGTCACTCTTTTTTGTGGACACTAAATGTATCTAAATGTATTTATAAGCTTTAAAATGAAGACTATCCGGATGAATATATGTTATAATATGTTTTGAATCCAAATTTTCCACCTAATGGATTCCTTCTTGTGAAGAGAAGACATCTATGTGGAAAATCATCAAAAGGGGAAATTCATGCTGGAAAAAAAGGTGAATGATTCGCCTTGCACTGAAAGGTTGTTTTTATCAATAAACAAGACCTTTTAGGTCTGAAATTCCACAGTGAGACAGCTTGGAGATGACAGGTGGAGGTTATATTACACGCTGCAATAAATGTAACATTCCTGTTTAGCAACAGCTATGATTGCTGTCACTGTAACTAAATGCAGTGTCAAAAAAAATAAATGCAAAGACAGCAACGCACCGATCACTTAGGGGGCAAGCAAGCAGTGGCACCAATGAGATATTACCCTCTAGTCTAGTGCTCTGATCCAAATTGGGGGCTGAAGAGAACAAGTGGTGTGGCACTGCAGTGCTTGTATCAGTAGCTACTGAAACAAGTGTCAGGGAAAAAATGGCAGGAGACCTGTGTGAAATGGCTTTGAAAGTGAACACACTCACCAGGGGCTAAAACATAAATAATAACTGCTGAGCGCGACCGGTAGAGAGCAAGCACCTCGCATAGAAATTGTAAAAGAATTTGAGATGAGCGTGGCTGACGAGCCCAACATGAGGCCACGGCGTAGGGAAGCTTAGCATCAGCGTCGCGCGCTAGAAACTGGGGCGAAAAAGAAAAAGGGAGTCTTGCCGCTTTTCCAAGGTAATGTAATTGCTATATTGGTGATCTAACACCCTCATTAAGCATGGATCAAACGCCGGTGCAGGAGAAGCAGCAGCACGGAACCGGAGTGTGAAACAGACAGGATTAGCAGGATGAGAGAGATGTTCTCTCAAGCGCAGTGCATGTTTGAAGTCTCCCACTCGGCTAATTGTCGACTGAAGACACTAGCATCGAGAAGTTGAGCCTCCCCACTGAATTAGAGGGTACCCGCTTGCCCTCGGCTCGCCTCCCCGTGTTTCTGTTGATTTCTCGTCAGCGCAATTAACAATCTGACACTGTGACCCCGCACCATGGAAAGGGGGGGGGAGAGAAGACAATGCCTCATACCTTCAGAAAAGGCTCCCACTATTTCAGTGACACAGGTCAGGGTCAGGTTAGTAACCGCGTGCTTTACTTTTCTTTTAAAACATTTTGGCACAACAATGTGTGCACCTTTTTCATTTCACACTGTTACATCATGGCCTTTGACTGACGCAGAAGCATCACATTTCAGTTGCCAGGCCTGCTGTGAAAGGCAATCAACAAACCCCACAAAATGCTTTCCCACATCATAAATATTTGAATCACCTGAGAAAAAATACACAAGAGTACTGTGGATTAAATTGAGTGAGCAATTATCGTTTGTATGTCCAGATACATGCCTCCATTTGATGGACTCAATGGACAAAACAACACCATTGATTCCGGGGTCAACGATACAACATTTTTGTTTTTGTTTCTTTTAGAAGGAGCGACCTTGTGTCCTTGAGAATAATTACTGTGAAAGTAGCATGAGAAAGGAGATTGGGCTGGTCGGTTTAGTGTACATTTATTGCTAAGTTGTTGGCAAGAAGGCAATCTTAGCAGTTTTAGTTGCTAATAAATTTATGTAAAACCCACATTGTATGGAACCTGACCCAGAAGATGGTTTTGTTACATAGAACCATGCAATATAACATTGCACGGACAGTTTGGCTTTAATTTTGCGTACCTGAGAATGTCATAAAAGGGAATGTTGTCAGCATGATTACAAGCATTATTGATACAGCTACCATGTAGCATTCTCCGCGTTTGCTTGATACACAACATGCATGATTCATCAATTGATAATATTCTAGTTCATCGATCAACAACATGTTTAAACACAACAAATACAATTTGTTCCTCTTTTTTGTTTTTTAGGGACAATCCTGTTAAGGCCTTGACACACATGGGGCATGATGAATAAATAAGACGAAAATACTCAGCAGCGAAACTTTGCCCGTCAAAATGAATCATCCCGGCAGCTATGGGAATTTAAGGCAGTTGTAATGATTTTTAAATCAAATATTTTAATAGATTAGTGCTGGCTGAGGACCATCTGCCAGCGTTTCTCCTTTGCCATGTTTCACATGTGTTGTTTAGTATAGTGTATGTATAAGTCTGTTTGTTTATTTTTGTTGATGCCTTTCTTCACGTTGCGAAAGCTCAGGGAAGAATAACGTCACTTTTCACCAGGAAAAAGAACCTCCCCCACACACACCCCAGTGTGTTGAGGCTGTAAGAGAAAATTCAAGCAAAAGCAAGGTCAAAGTTCAGCACATGTTTCATGAATACCATAGCAGGTAGGGGGCAAAGAGATTGAGTAATTTCCCTCTTTGCTGTAGCGAGTTGCAATTGTGACTGCA
Organism: Clinocottus analis; assembly: GCF_023055335.1. Lineage (NCBI taxonomy): Eukaryota > Metazoa > Chordata > Actinopteri > Perciformes > Cottidae > Clinocottus > Clinocottus analis. The sequence continues at coordinate 10,191,081 of NW_027175854.1, read as the reverse complement.
ATGAGAACAACCTCAGCATTGTAAGACCTATGGAGTAAGTTGGTTAAAGGGCAGTCCATTCAGGAGAAGTAGGTTTTATATCGTTGGTCTGGGTTTTCGCATCAGACTCATGGTCTCTCAAAAAAAGGTCCAACATTAATTAATTCAAAGACAGCGATTTGCTGTGTGACATTATAGCAAGTGGTTGAGATTGTAGTTTGGAAAAGGTCAGCAGCAGTAACAAAGAAAGGGCTGAGAAGGGAGACTCAAAAAATGGAGAATAACATGTCCAGAAGGCAGAAATTGAGTTTTGTGCCTTTTCAGGACAAGTTGGGTAAGACGAGATAGCACTGAGTCAATTAGGGCTTGAACTGCTGGATATCTATCCAGCAGAGCAGGCCTGGCATGTCACCAAAGCATTGTCAAAAAAGAAGATTTCAGCCACTCTGTATCACTTAGTCACTTGGGTTCAGACCGCAAAAGGGGCCTGGGTATATAACAAATGAGAGGATGTGGATAGACAGTGGTGGATGATGATAATGTGTTGCTCGACACATTGAGCAAAGCGAAAAGAAATGAGAGCAAGGAGAAAGGAACTGTTTGCAAAAACAAGGGCAGCAAGTGTCATCAAGTTTTCATGGATCATAGCTGTATCTGGAACCGGTCTGGCCTCCTGGGCCCTACCTCCTGCCCCCTGTGCCCTGCCCCCTGCCTCCTGTGCCCTGCCTCGTACCCCTGTGCCCTGCCTCCTGCCCCCTGTGCCCTACCTCCAGCCCCCTGGACCCTGCCTCTTACCCCTGTGCCCTGCTTCCTGCCCCCTGGGTGCTGCCTCTTGCCCCATGTGCCCTATATCCTGCCCCCGGTGCCCTGCCTCCTGGGCCTTGGCCCTCTATCTCCTCCTGCTGACATAGATCGTGGTTAGATCGTGGTCGATGACTACTTATTATATGAGTAATTTCTGTTATATTAATTGAATGTGCTGTAACTCTGCTATGTTGTTCATTCTGTACACATGACATCTGATCCCTTCCCTTTTCTTTTTGTGAAAGGGTTCCTTCTGTTTTTTTGGGGCGAGTTATCCTGATCCGATGTAAGTCCTAAGACAGGGATGTCGTGTATGTAGAGATTGTAAAGCCCTCAGAGGCAATAATTTGGTAATTTGTGATTCCGGACAATACAAAATAAATTTAATTGAATGAACCTGTCGTTGGGCAAGGTTGCAAGAAGGAATAGAGGGGGATAAAAATTGCAAAAAAGTGAAACAAGTGTAGTTCTGATGCATGAAAAGGAAACACGAGTTTCCAGATCAGGTCAACTGCATGGGCCACATCGAGAACACCGCAAGAAAGGGAAAGATCAAAAGCAGATGGGGATGAAGTGATACAAATAATCCTCGCTGTGGGAAGGTTGAAGTGACATAGGAAAATGAGGATTGGCAATTCACTAGGCCGGGGTTGGACCTGGGGTCTGATGAAAGGACAATCATGTGAAGAGGTCCACTGTGAGTTATAGTGATGGCTCGGGATCCAAATGATAGAAAAGGTATGAGTGACACGCGGGAGGGAACAAGCAATTCCCCACTCAGAGGAGATGAACAGGCCCTGAGCCGCCAAGGCCCTGGTGCCTGGCGGCGAAGCAGCCGAGGATGCGAGGCGGCGGGGAGCGTGAGTGCAGGTGCTGCTGCCCCTTCTCGCCGGGTGATTTATGTCCACGAGAGAGCAACAGAATGTAAGAACAAGATCGGAGCACATTTCGAGATGAACTCGGGTCCTGCTGACTGATAGTTCCCGTCCCGCCTCCACGATGTTTTAGGGGCGAGACAGCAGGACAGATAAGGCCGGAGAGAATGCATTTTCAAGGATGTATCTCTCAAGACACAAAATGGAGGAGAGTACGGGGAGAGAGGGAGAGAGAGAAATGAAGCCTGGCCTTCCACGCTTCTCCTTCATATGTTCACACAAAAGAGTTTTAAACGCTTTTACTTTACTACATAAAAGCTGCATCTGTAAGAGACCGGAGGCTAACGTGCCACGGTGTTGACTTAATTAGTAGATTGTGGAAAGCGGTGGGGGAGCGTGTGGGGGAGGGGAGGCACACACAAGGTGGACAACTGGAAGTCCACTCTGCTACTCACATTAACAAAAAAATATTCCACAAATGGCCTGATTTACATCACCTGTGTGTGCCAGATTGTAAAGGGCTCACTTTACTCACTCTCCTCTTCATCATTTTCTTTAAATGACTTGGTCTATTCCGGTTTTGCCCAAAATGACAAAACTTAAACCCTTTTCTTTTCTTCCCGTGCTTATGTCTTTGTTCACTATTCCTATGCCCTTGTCTATGAATCACAGATAATTCCAGTACCTTATTTTCCCTGAGTTGTTACAATCTGCTGGCTCTGTAATGTTGATTTGGCCCTTGCCCTTCTTAGTATGGGTTAATTCCTCCTTTATTTTGCTCATGGATAAAAGATAAGAGCCAGCTAAATTGCCAAGTTCAATCAAGTCAAGATAAATGGCTAATGATAGACGCAATGATTTCAATGGTAAATTGCAGGCCTGCTTCTAGCTTACACTGATGGAGGTTTGTGTGGGGTCCTTCAGAGAGTAAGCAGGGTTTTTTTTTTTATAGATACTGTCTATGTGAGCAATATGAGTTGTGACGTTACAATCTAACTGGCATGGGACACCGGGAATGAAATTGAGTGTTGGGAATTACAATCAGCCATTTCATCCCTTGTGACGCGACAGAGAGGAAGGCAACCAATGTGCTTTTTTTTGTTTGCCTTCACAAAGAATGGCACTAGCCCCTCCTCCCCATCGCTACTTATTTCATCGGATGCCTGTTGCATAGCTTTCATCCGTTTGTCTGATACCATATAACTGTTGACATGAACAGTTGTCTGATATTATAGAACTGTTGACATGAACAGTTCTCTACCAAATAATGGTATTTCTGGTGTTTTAGTTCCCTGAGACACATTTAAGAATGGTGTGAACACAGTGAGAATCCAGAGGTCCATATTAATCACCATTTTAAAACATCTATTAATTACAACCATATTCGTTTAATAAAGGATATCAAAATGTAATCCTTATCCATCCCTTTTTTCAGTTTTTAGTAATTGAGAATATCCCTCTTTATTGCAACTCATCTCTTTTCTAATTCCCTTTGGCAGTTGTCTCCTGCTGTGTACGTTGCAAAGTATTGCAAATCAACTAATTAGTTACATTATAGAAGATGGTCACAAGAATGTGAACACCTGTACAAGCTTATGAAATGCAAACCAACCCACGGGCAATTAAGTATTATGTTAATTCATTTTTGTTTTTTGCGATTGCAATAAAAACTAATTGAAAAAACAACTTTGAGGCATATGTGGGATTTTCTCCTAATGGTTTATACTAGCCTCTATACGTTTAATGCATATTGCTGTCAGACTGTGCTCAATGATTTAATTCAGATCAAGATGCTTGACAGTGTGGTGTGTTTAGTTGAAGCCACAAAAGATTCATCAAAATGCGATAATGTGAATTGCAAAAAATTAAAATGGAGGATTGCTTTACAGTAGTTGAACATTAACTGCAGGATTGTCTTTTTTTCCTCCTTTCATCCATCCAACATCACTTCCATTGTTGTTTTACACGTAACGCATATATGGGACAGTGCAGGGCTAATAACAACACAATGGCAGCTGTGATTGGTGGTTCCTCTTCACAGTCCTGCAAGTACAACCTAATACCAAGCAACCTGCCTCCAGGAAAGCCAGACGGTCAGCAACAGAAAGATAAAATAATTTCAGCTATAGAGTCCTCCTCCTCCATCTTGTTCTTTAAAGCTCTGCATTTATAGTCATTACTCCTGAGAGGAGCCTGCCAGAAATTCATGCGATGGAAATGCAGAGAGAATCTTGGAACTGGACTAAGTATGAGAGGGCTTGTAATGTGAAAACATATACAGAGCTTAACCAAAATATGTGTTATGTCACTTGGGTTGCAGCTTCAGATGGTGGGCTACCTAATCAACCAGGTGGACTGAGCCCTTCCTTTGCTCCCGGAAACGACTGTACCGGTTCATCATTGATGATGAACACATTCCTCCTCACGATTTGGTTAGATATAGCTCAGAAAACATGAATAAACTCCGGCGTAGAATACAATATTTAACCAAGAATGGTACAGTATGTCAGGTACACAAGAGTGGAGCAGCTGAAAGCAAAAGAAGAAAAGTAGTATTCCCACATTGCTGTCGTCTCTAAAAACTGCCTTGAAGAAATTCACTTGCCGGCGTACAAAACATTTCAAAGGATTTTCACTCCTTTTCGGGACTATCAAACACTGCTTCTGTCTGTGTGTATGTCACCGAATGTGCATTTCTTTTTCTATCCCTGTGTGAGTTAAAGTGTGGATGGCCAGTGGAAGTATGCATTTCAGTTTGTATGACTAATCAATTAAGGCAGTGTGAAAATAAAGGAAACGTTTTAGAAAAGGATGGGCTGTAGGGGTACTATGGACATTACGTCTTGTCCAACTGTCTTCAGCCACAGCTATTTCAAGAAAAGTGTGAAGTCATCAGCTCGGGGGAAGCTCTATTCAGTGACAAGAGCCTCTTTTAGCATTCACATCCAGTGTCCAGAAGTGGATCTAACCACCATTCCGCTTTTGTCCCGACACAATACTGCTCATCAAAGATTGAATAGCAGTAGAGCAAACACACAAAGCACAAAGCCTGTGATACCCAAGCAAAAAAAGGAGCAAACAAGCACCTAAACAAGCACAAATGTCTCATCAAAAACAGCATTGCTGAGGCTCAAGATTATGCATAATAGGAAATGCAATCAATCTGATTTATCTTTATGTCTGTGGTTTTTTTGCGGCAAAACAAACTCAGCAGAGATTAAGGTTTAAGCGAATATACAAACAAGGATCTGAAAACAGCAGATATCTTGTTATACACAAAGTGATGCTAAACCACTTCTGGAATAATCCATTGGTACAGAGTGTTTACCTAACCTGCTGTATAAGGCTAAGTAATCAAGTAGCAGATTAATCATCTATCAAGGCAGTGTAAATAATTACCTCTGGTCGCAGCGCTGTGGACTGAGTTTTGTTTAGGAGGAGTGGCGGTGGTGTGGGTCATACCTCGCATTCTCGGGAGCCGGAGATGGTATAGGTGCAGGGTCCGGTCCCATTCACAAGCACGTCCATGGCCTCAGAGTTGGTGGGCTTGTAGTCCACATAGTACTCCTGAAGTGGAGAGCTCAGGGTGCGCTCCGTCTCTCTCGCTTTCTTGCGGCGTTTGCGGGATGCTGCCGAATGCTCCTGCAGCTGCTTGACACTGCTGGGATATCGCTTCCAAGACACGTAGATTACCAACAGGATCATCGCAACAGATAGAAAAAGAGCAACGCTTCCAGCCACAATCTTGTGGAAGGACACAGGCTCCAAGTCTTGCTCTGGTGGAGGTGCCACAGGTGGGGTAACAGCTGACAATGTGGGACCCCTGATAGATCCCTCTCCTCTCTTTCCAGAACCAGTAGGTGAAGCCAGGATGGCTGGTCGGCGTTCAGTCTGCACAGGGAATCTGGATGCGGTTGGAGGGATACTCACAGTGAGCGTTGTCGCTGGGTTTGACTGACAAACACCAAATGCTTCGACAGCATCCATCACTTTCTCACCCTGGGCTTTCTTGGGGGAGGCGCAGATCATTGTGGTCTCCTTTGCCCCTCTGAAATTCCTCAGCCATCCCACCAGAGGACAGATGGCAGTGCCACAGTCCCATACATTCCCAGCTAAGCTTATTGTAGTCAAAGAGATCCAGGCATCAACCACCTCCTGGGAGACATTGGTCAGCTTGTTGGAGTCCAGATTGAGGGTCTGCAGGTTAGGTAGGCATTGGTAAACAACAGCATCCACTTCCATCAGATCATTTCCAGACAGATCCAGTTTCTGGATGGAGGCCCAGGTCCAGGTTAGGCCCTGGTTCATTGAGCGAATTCGATTCCACTGCAAGTAAAGTGCCCGCAGATTGTAAAGGCGAGGGAAGTGGGAAAAATTGATCTTTGAGAACTGGTTATGCTCCAAATGCAGCTCAGTGAGCTTGACTAGGCCTGAAAATGCATTCCGAGTGATACTGCGCAAGCGGTTGTAACCCAGATCCAGGAACTCAAGATTCCTGCAATCTTGGAACAGACGCACTGGGACGGTTTTTAAAGAGTTTGACCGTATGTGAAGGCTGAGAAGCTTCCGTAGTCCCTGGAACTGCCCAGGCTGCAAGGCTTGCAGCTTATTGTACGACAGGTCCAGGTTACGCAAATTGGGGACAGGGTGGAATGTGGTGTTGTGGAGCGACGTGATCTTGTTGGAACTCAGGATTAGCTCTTTGAGTCTACGGACCCCCTGAAAGGCCAGTACATCCACAGTGGCAATGTAATTGTGGTCCAGGTAGAGCCAGATGAGGTGGTTGAGGCCTACAAATTGGCCGGCACGAAGACTGGCGAGGCTGTTGTACCGCAAAGACAGGCCTTCACAGCCTCCTGAGAGGTTCTTGGGGACATCACGAAAGGCGCTTGACTCGCAATAGACAATTTTTCCATCACAGCGACAGCTCTTAGGGCATGGACGCTCACTCAAAGATGGATTTGCTGCCAGCCACACCTGCATCAGGAGTTGGACCACTAGCCAGCGACGCCGCAAAGCAGAGCCTACAGAAAGGGGGAGAGGACAATGGCAAAAGAGAAAAATAAGTTAAGCCGAGGACCTTATTACAGAAACCCCAAACTAGCATTTATAATTATTTTTTGGGGTAAACAAGTGCATGCTACAAACTGAGCAGCTTGTTTTGGTTTCCTTTGTGTTCAGTAAGCATAAAAAAGGAAGGAGAAGTCACCAAACAACACTGAGCTGTGAAATGAAAATAAAATACTAGCTTGAATATCACCAGATGTGAGGCAGCACTTAATAGTTCTTTATATGCTCATTGAGTTTGTTTACCTTTTTACTTAATGCACATTTGCACATATACATCAACAAACATAAATTGTGACAAATAGCTTTTGCTTCATGTCATACTCATAATGCATTTTGTATTGTTGATAGTATATTAGTATATATTTGAAGCACACACATTTAGATAACTTATTTTGTTTGTCTTTATACAAGTTGGCACTCTATTATGGCTGAAAAACTGATGCTGGAAGGACATATTGTCAGGCGGTAGCTCTTAAATACAGGAAGTGGCCATATTGCGGGGGTAAATAAACCCTCTTTTTAAAGATCCACCTGTGATTTATCAGGTCTGCCATCTCTGCCCCTTACACCAGATGAAGAAAGACTCTTCCATATATTGATTTATGTGGCGTTGTCAGAGTTTAACAATAAGGTTCACTTGTCAGGGTCACTTCGGAATTTTCTATCTTCAAAAATGGTTGTTCGTTATATATATTTCCAGTTTCCTTTTTTTTCCTTTTCTTGGAAACTCCCCTATTTCCACTCAAGTGTCACATCATGGTTGTAACTCAACCTGTGAAATGTTTAGTCTCCAAGGTTGTAACATACATTGTTAACACCTGCCCCCACACGGACACTTGTTCGGCATCCCTACAACATAACTATTGACACCTAGGTCCAGTCACATCACATTCTACAATCGAGGAGAATGTCATCAAACCTGGTGCGTTCCAACCACCAGTGTCTGTGTACAACACAACCACAGTGCTACTTGTCTGTAGGTTGAAGAAAAGTAAGAGTTGTAAAAGTAATACAGATGAACAGAAATCAAACAGAAATGAATCTAGTCTCTAATACGTTCTAATGGTCAGATGACTAGCGGGTAGTCTGAAGGGACTGACAGATTGTCCCATTTGTTCCACATTACAATGGAAATATGATCAGGAGTAAGCCTACAGCATGACTTGTTGGGGCCCCAAGGGTTCATGACTTGTGTGTAATCCTGACCATGATCATTGCTGTAATTTTACTGTGACATAAAACTATTGAGAATCACTTGTAGCTGAGAATTGTCTGTACTATTGTATTAGTTTATTTTAAAGCAGTATTTTTTTTTCTTCTTTTGATCAATTGATTCTACTTGGTCATAAACGTCTCACTTCAATCAGAAAAACCTCTTATATTCAGATGCAGAACATTGTGTGGACGCACTAGCTTAAATTACATGCTTTCAGTTGTTTCGATGGATGTAATTTGCCCCTGCATGTATACAATGAATGCACACTGACAAGCAGTGTTGAGGCAAAGCAATTCAGTCATATCTTTATCTGTGTTTGTATTCAGTCATCCCATAAGCCATCCTTGCACCAATGGCAGAGGCAGATAAGTTGTGGAAGGCAGCGTGTGCAGAGCAAATTAACATTCAAGAGCTGGTGGTTGTGTATACAATCCCGGAGGCGTTTTCAATTCAAAACTCCAGCCATTTCGTGTATAACCAAAACCCAAGCAGCACAGGTTCAGCATGAATCATCGATTCTGCATCCCACTGGTTCAGATTAAAAAATCACTATAAACCCTATGGAATTACACAACTCATCTGTGCTGCAGAAAACTAACTGAATGCCAAAATGGGTCTGTGGAGAATTACTATTTTTCTATGATGTACATTTCTTAATTGTGTGTGCGTGTGTGTGTGTGGGGAGGGGAGGGGGAGGGTAGGCGTGTTTTACCTGTCCTGTGGGAACATTTATCTGTTTGGGGATACATTGCTTTTCCATAACATAAGTCATTACATTTTATGGTGAAGACTTTCTTTATGGTTAGGGTTTGGCTCGAGTAAGGTTAGTTAGGTTTAGGTTAAGGTTAGGGCAAGGGTGTGTGTGAAGTTCAGCTTCAAATACTATTTAAAAAAAATGAAGAACGGTGGTCAGTGGCTCCCTCTGATATCGCTCCTTGTTCTGAGGTGAGACAGAGTTGTTTCCATTAAAATCGTTCCCCTTTACAGAGCCACTAATGATGTGTCATTAAGATACATTGATTTCCCCTTGAGAGAGTGGTAAGGGGGGATCCACTACTTATGTGTGTTTCTCAAGGCAATATCATCAAGTGCAGACTTTATTACCACTACCGCAGTGATGTAAGATTAATATGTCACAGTGGAAGTGGTCCACCTTGTAAGTAGCTTACCAAATGTGCCATGATGAATGTATCAATACGAGTGTATGTGTTGCTTTGACGATGAGATAAAAACATGGAATAACCGGTACGGTTGAGGCAATGAGCGTTATTTGTATTTTCGTTATGTGTATTCCGTAATCTTTGTAGGATTTGTCAGAAATAATTCCCTGACATAGAGTGGCTGAGAGGCATCATGGAGCATATGCTAACTAACATAGCCATTCCGCTCCTTGCCAAGCATCTGCTGATCCCATATGGGTATTGACTGAGAGTGTGAGTGAGAGAGAGACACACTTACTGTTTGTTTTTCAGAGGAATCTTTCATCATTCGTTACAGATGGAGGGAATCACAGAACTGTACAGATAATTTGTGCTGGCTATTGATTATACCAGCAGATACATCAATCACGTTTCTTCCTCTTGGATTCCAACAACTATGAACGTTGCAGAGACAAAGATGGCGATCACAGGACGCAGTGTATCTGACTGCTGCCAATTTGTTTGTTTATTTACATGGCAGGTTTCAAGATGTAGCTTCAACTAATTTGCCAACAACACAGTGGCACAACGGCGAAAAAAGAAGGTAGAAACGGCAGACAAATGCCACTATGTAACATGGCCCTTGTGTAATGTTCCATGTGCATTTAAAGCAATTTCAATAGATTGGGGAACTAAATGTGTGGGATGTGTCTGACTAAATTCTGTGTCTGACTGGCGAGTCCCAGGAGGCTGTGGAAACAGGCCCCTATTGCTTTTATTTCCCATGTGCATAATAGGCTCGCTTTATTAGAAGTGACTCCGCCATCTCTTTCAGATTGAGCCGGCCTCACAAGACACCTCTCTCCCTCCCTCACTGACACTTTATGTGCTTTAATGAGCGCTCCGTGCGCTAATGCCTCAGTAAGCCATCTCCTTCGCTACTACTCCTCTAATCTTATTCACAAAGGAGCACAAGTCACCCTCTGAGCTGTCACTCGTAGGGCCAGTGTCTCCATTACCTCTTACCTTATGCACTTCTCACCATTACCGTTCTCATGCCGGATGTAGTTAGATGAATATTTTCTCCCTGGTTCTGTTCTCTAGCTTCCTTTTAAAGAAAATATGCTAGTTATTCATGTCCTTGAACCACGCAGCCATCCGGCTGTTGCTATAATGTGATGCCTATTCTTTATGCATCTCCGCGGCCCTCTCACTTCCTTTGCTGATTTCCATTCTCGTCCTCCGAACGTCTTCATTTCTTGCTTCGATCAAATCAGAACATTAAAGGACGAACACTTGTCTCAGACCCGTGATTCTCATTTCTGTGCTTCCCGCTCTGCAGTTTATCTGTCGAGATCTAATACGAATGGACGAGCCGATGCTCAGGTTTGTCTCAAGGCATGTGCGTAACGCTTAGTTGTGTAGCAGCCGGCCCTGCTGTCCTCAGCACAAGAAGAGCTGTTTTCGGAGAGAGTAAGTGCACTTTACTGCTGACCTAAAATAAAACCAAATGTAGCTTAATAACTTGGCAAATGGACTCGCTAACTGGTGCACTTTGAGTGCACACAAGTGGCTCATTGCTATCCGCTGCCTGTCATTGACAAAGCGACTACCGGCCTCAGCCTTGACTGCACATAAAGGCTGGACAGGGGCCGAACACACAGGGAAGGACGTCCCCAGACCAGCCTGAGCCATCCTATTAGTCTCCAATTATCTCTGAGATGATAGCAAGGCCTGCCAAGTTAGGCCCATTTTAACCGTGGTTGGGAAACAGTTTGCCCGTCTTGTATTTGTAGCACTGATTAGGGTGGAATATGGAAAAGCACTACAGGGAGTATTGTCATGGACACTGTGCACACACACTCACACACACGTACGACCAAATCAACCTTCAGCCTTCACTGTACCACAGTGGTGAAAGTCTCTCGCCCGATCTGAACTCTGCTCTGGGTTCACTGCAGTAGGCCACTTCTTCACTATAGTTACTACTTATAGTGACAACGCAGCATAATGACAAAGTTTTTGAAACTGAAATTTTTCTTGGTACAATATAGGCATGTGGAAGTTGGCGATGGATCGTATGTCAATGAATTTTCTTCCGGACGCCGACATTAGAGCGATTTTAACTGACTTAAAATCAGACCTGAGATGTTATTTTAAAACAATCGTTATCATCCATGCATTCAGAGACGTATCCGGCATGTCCGAGCTAAATTAATCACCATGCGTTATGAGTGAATTTGAAATCCTTAATTACGAACCAGTTTGCGGCCTCTTCTTTATGGGTATGCATACGCTCTGCGCTCCATCAGAGGAGTTAACGCGAGGAATGAAATTTGTGATTGAGATATTAAAATAATATAATGATGGTAAACGGACCAAGGACGCTGTGATGTTGTCGCACTGCGCCCATGCAGACGCCCAGGCTTTCAACAAGAGGAGACATTAATAGTAAACTAGTATTCTTTTCAATGTTTAAATATTTTACATGAAATGTTCAGTCTTTTATGAATGCATTCACACGTCATTTTAGAGGAAGGTTGAAGGTCTAGTTCAATGAACACAGCCTCAGCCTTCAACTAGACTAAGTGGGTGAATGCACGCTTGTGATTGGAGGAGAGTACTACCCATGGACTCCAGTAGAGGGCGGAGCCTGTGTGAGTTAAAACCATAAGTAACAAGTGGACATAATCACTGTGATGTCACCCATCATTTTGTGATATGTCACAACAAGTCATGTCATGAAGCCTCGGGTTTGGCACCTTGGTTTTGGGCAGCCGTCAGGCAACAAACTATTGAGTTATCTTCAAGACAAGATTGTCATTTGGGTTCAAATAACTACGAAAGTGGCGTTACTTAACTATAGAAGTACGTGACAAACAAATCAACATTGACTTCTTCTTTTGTACAGGTCACGAACAGCATTCTCCTCGGTCAGAGAAAGTTTTTGTTTGGTTCGGCTCATCTTTGGCATCTGGGTAAATTGCCTCTTGGCGATCTCCAGTAACCCCAATTGGATGATTTGAAAGTAGGAATATTCACCCATCCCTTAAGCCACCAACAAAAGGTAAATGTGAGGGTAAATAAACCACCAGGAGACAGCTTTCCTCCTGTTCAGGGCTTATAAAAACGATGCTTTGACCTCGTATGTCAGTGCAAAGGTTGTGCTCTGTTTCTTCTACCATGTCATCCTATAATAGCTCACACAGACAAAAGAACGGGTCGACGGATGAATCCACAATGATGGGATTGCGTTCTTCACTGGGCGACAAACCCTGACTAAAGGCCGCACATACAATCAAAACTTGTATGACTCTAAAAGTCGAAAAAGATGGGCTCGCTCTGGTATCTCACTTGTGAGGACCACGTTTGACTTTTACATCTTCAGATTGAAATGGCACACTTCTTCAAAGAGCTGTTTCAGTGTTACTCTTAGAATTGTATCTTACTTACTCCATGTCAAATGTGTCCTTGGAGAGAAAATAGAGTATTGTTGTGTCTTTCTTCAACTGGGCTACTGTCTAACACAAGTACATTACATTAGTACGTCTACTAAATGTTACTGAAGAACCTTTCCAGTGTGTACTCAGCATGTAGCTCACAGCATCCAGGCCCGACAGCCTTGAACAGGATAAGCATGCATATTATAGGTTATGAATGCTGGATCCCAAGTGCCTCACAAGCAATTGATTTCTTTTCTTTTCTTTCAAAATAAGCAAATGTGAAGAACGAAATCCCTGATATCGCGCTCAGAGAGCCTGTTGATCTCGTCCCCTTCACCTGCTTCACCATAGCATTTCAACTGTTGGATGCCGGCGGACCAGCAGAAGGTCATCTGCTGCACGTAAACACAGAGTACTGTGAGTTCGCCAGACGTGCCACTGTCGCACCGATGCAAAGAAAACAATGCATTTGGGCCTCGGAATTCATCTTGAAGCTCTGAAACTGCCTTTTCTGTTCGCTTTTTTTTCCCCGTACAGTTCTCCTCCTGCAAGGCAGATCTCTAATGATATGGCCCATGAAACATAAGTGCATTGCATGCTGCTAATGAAGAGCATCGCAGTCAGCTCCACTGGCGGATGACTGAGATTACGGTGATGCATAATCATGGAATAATTGTGAGCAACAGCATGAAGCCGCGCGGTCGACAAAAGTTGCGTTTTCGGCGGCCGGCTTGTGCGTTTGGAGTCGGAATCGCTGCACGTCAACCATGCAGGGTTCTTCTGACATGCTCTGGTCTTAAATTAAGGAACGGGCCCCCATAAATAGATCTCTATGATTAACAATATATGGTCGCTTTGCAGCACACATAAATTACGTCCCAGCTATCGGCCCGCACTGTATGGCTTTTTTTCTGCGCCGTTGTAGCTTATATTGATGTGGTGCAGTAACCCGCCGTGGGTCGATACATCATGCGGCCTCGCAATTAATGGCACAGCACCACCAGTGAACTTGGCCATCTGTATACCAGTTAAGGATGGCTGAGGAGATTAGGGCTAGCCCAGACAATGCCATCGGACTGAGGGAATGCAAAGAAGATGGAGAAGAAGAAGAAGCTCAAGTTTTTTTTTTGACAGGGGGGGGGAGGCATGTAATTACTGAATTATTATGACACAGCTAACAGATACCAAGAGAGGGGCAGAGTGAAGGGGAGGAGAAGGGGGAGGGTGGGTACGAGTTTGCAAAATGCGCGCACAGAACGGGACCAAAATAAGTGTTAATTCTCATTTTAGAAGATGTGGAGAGCACGTGCACGCGCGCAGACAGAGAAACAATATCATGCACTGCTGAAGGAGTGGGATGTTTACATGTTCGCGCGCGCACACATACACACGCGCGCACACACACACACAAAGACGCAGAGAATATTGATAGATGCACGCGCAGTTTTCTGCTGGGTTTTGGAGAGTCTCTCTGTGTCAGTTGCAGAACACGACGGCTGCAAAAAAAAAACAAAAAAAAAACTGCACAACCCCCGCGCCTTGATCCCGCAAGAGTTTCGGGAGGCGCCCGCACCGGGCGGGAGGCAGAGGGGCTTCGTGCGCACAGATTAAGCCCAAATCAATGATTATGCAGGGCCACGCTTTATAAAGTTGACTGGCTTCCAGCGTTCGCCGTGATTAGCATTTCAGTCCACGCCAATGAGCCAGCGACTCTAACTAGTCGTGGGAAGAAGAAAAATACGAAGAAAAAAAAAATGGAAAAAGGATAGACCTCATTTAGACACATGCTTATTTTCTCTGCTTGAGATTGTTGAACCCAATCTGTATGCGCACAGCGTTGTGAAATACACACAGAAGTAGAGGCTCCAATACACCACGCCACCGAGAAATGGAGGAGAGAAGAAGAAAAACCACATTGCAGCTCTGCGACTAACAGCACGGGCTTCTGCCACATCCTTCAAGCTCCCCGAACCACTTCACGAAACACACCAGCAACCCGTGTGAGACATCACAAGTGTGCATTTCTTTCTCTTTTTTTTTTCTTTTTTGAAAAGACGACTATGTATTTGATGCCCGCGTCTGATTCAACCCAGTTCCGCTCGGAGGAGACGCACACAGGCGTCCTCGTGCTGTGTTATGCCAAATGAGGACAGCTGTAGAACGCATATATACATGTTTAAACAACGCAATCTGAAAGATGGTAACGTGAAACGGAACTCACCCATATCCGCGTCTCTGTCAGCTCCAGCCTACAGGTTTTAATGGCTTCTGGTGCGCGACATCCGAGTCCGCATGACGCGCTCTCCACAGACAGGTACCGTCCTAATCCACTAGCCCGGTCTCTGCGCGCAGCCGCCGACTTTCAAAGCGCACCTGCCCTTTTTCTACTCTCCCGGACCTGGTTGTGATACCCGGTTTAGTTCTGCGTCTGTAAAAAAAAAAAAAAACGTGCAGCCGTACCGGGGCGAATGTTATTTACTTCCAACTCCAGATTTTAAAGAAATATCCGCTTTCAGAGAACTCCCCTCTCCAGATCTTCGCAGCGGGAGAATCGCTCTCTTTTTTTTTGTATTATTTTTTCTTCAAGTTACAGCCAAAAAGAGTGCTGCAGTAGGCGCAGACAGTAGAGGAGCCACGTCCAAGTGATTCACGTCAGTCTTACGCGAAGAATCCCGCGAAAAATCCTGTCGCAAAGAAGAAACTTCACACATCGGGCTGCATGGTGCACGACACAACACAAACTAAACAACAACAAGATGTTATTTTCCAGAAAGAGTCACGCAGAGCTTAGATTCCTCAACCAAGTCAACCCCCGGCGTCTCTCTCCTCCAGGATGCTCAGTCGGATGCGCGCATGGCGCACGCAGAGGGGGGTGGGGGGGAAGTAACGGTCCACAAGTCTCTGCGAAGCCGCTGTGAGAGGAGAGGGAGTCACGCGGAGCAGTCACACATCCCAATATCCATCTTTATGTTGTTGTTTTTTGTTTGTTCGTTGTTGTCCTGAATCCTCTTTTCGGCCTCGTCGCCGCTCGTTTTTTTTTTTTGGAACGCGCGCGTGACGCCGCGATGGTTTAATCGCGTCCGGGTGGCAACGCAACTTTTGTCGGGCAGAACCGGAATGCCCTCTTCCGGCGAGACCTCGACCCGCGAGCTGCGAGGGCGCGTCGCGAGTTGGATGTCGTGGGTGGCACGTTTCTTTTTTTGTCTTATTTTTATTTCTCCTCTTTTATTTAGGGGGAGGGCACCGCCTCAGGAAACACCGACATGAACCCCCCCACTCCCCTCTTCACACACACACACACACACACACACACACACACACACACACACACACACACACACACACACACACACCTCAAGGCGGAACCGAAATCACGCGACCCCTTCATTATTCTAACAGCCTCATAATTGGCTTCAATATGTACGACATGCATTTGTGTATCATTCAAAATTAATGCATTATAATTTACACTGAACATGAAAGTGTGTGCGTGTGTTCTCTTTTTCTAATCTATTTGTGAGGTCTTGTGTGATAGTTGTTTAAGAGCTTCGACTTACCTGTATACGCTCAAGGTTAGACTAAGGCTCATATTTAAGATTTCGATCAAGGTTTGTGCTTATTGTGGTTACATTGTGGTTCGAATCGATGACGTGTTGCGTTGTGAGGGTGCCTCACAACAAGCACACACAGACCTGCGTGTGCGAGGAGGAGGTCCATTGTGGACGCAGCCCACTGGCAGCCCGTACAGAGGGCTGCAGGACGCTGTCCGTGGTGCTGAAATCTGTCTGTCCAAACACACGCGTGGCTGATTCTCAGAACTGGCCACGGGGGGGTTCTGATTCCTAGATTCGAACAGTGAACGGGTTCTGAGGAACAACCGGAAGCAGAAGTCGTAGACAGGATCCTACTTAACATTCCGCAGTAACCTGCATTGGAAATGCAAACGGCACTTAATCGACGTCGGCCTCCCTCTGCGTCTTCCCCAGCTGCCTGTTTAGAGCCCGCTGTATTTAAGGAAGGAACGGGCAGCTGAATGTTTAATGTGAGTTGTGTCCTCACTGGGTTACTAATATATATGCTGCCCCTTTCTTTCTGACTGGAATACAACTGGCCTTCGACTGGCATCATGCAACCAGTTGGAAGGAATTATGTGGGCACTTATTTTTCATATATATATATATACATATATATATATATATATGTTTATACTGGCAGAGATTCTGGTGCCTCACTTGGGTTTTTAAATGTTGCATATTTTAACTCTGCTGCATTTAAATAAGAACTACTACTTTTTTTCAAAATATACTGTACGTCTTTTTTCTCCCTGGAGAGAAAAAAGGACCAACTTGGAGCCAACTACAAAATTAAAATGCCACTTTGTTAAATGATGATTTAATATCCTCAGTGCACCAAAAGTCTCTCTCTCTCTCTCTCTCTCTCTCTCTCTCTCTCTCTCTCTCTCTCTCTCTCTCTCTTTCACACACACACACACACACACACACACACACACATATATATATATATATATATATATATATATATATATATATATATATATATATATATATATATACTTACCAGAGTAGATTCTAGTATATGCAAAAGTGTATACTCCCCGAAGAAAAAGCAAAGGTCAAACTGGGAGCCAACTACAAAATTTAAAATGCCACTGGCTGAAATTATGATTTAATATTCTCAATGCACCAATAGTCTCATAGATAACTTTTACTGTTTGCTACTCCAGTGTTTTTTTTCCATCTTTATGTTTATGCTTTTACTTTTGCAAGTTTCTGACTCCAGAGAAGGAGTGATGTTTCCATCATAGTCCTTTTACTTCAGTAAAGGATCTGAATACCACTTCCACCTCTAACATTCTTCGAGTCCTCTCTAAATGGAACATTCTGGGTGACGTATGTCTTTCACTGTGGAAGGTCGGACTACTTAAATGAAAATACCCTCCAGCGTTTTAAGCTAGCGCAGAAGTTTTTACCCTGCGGCACCTCTTGCACTTATTCCCAGCTAATCACTTGGTATGTGACTGCCACCAAGTGCCTCTTCACCTAATCTCATGGTATATTATATCCACGCATACTAATCAGCATTGAAGATAAGCATCGGTGGGACATGTCACATGAATGCCAATGACATCTCTCAGCTCTGGCACGTCTTTTTCTTTCCACAGTGATCCTGTCCCGATGCATTGTCACTTCCCCCATGATACCGCCCGGCCCCGCCCATCCATCTGCTTGGTTACCTGTTTTTTTAGAGCATCTCTTCAAAAAAAGAAAGAAAAAAAAGAAAAAAAGGGAGCCAGACGATTCTCCGACACCGTCTTCAGATTCAGCGTCTTGCTCCGTGGCTCAGCCTCAGCATCGGCTCCTATGCAATTTGGCTGATGACTTTCCTTCCTGGATGTGGTTCAACAAGCAGAGGCCATTCTGCTGACGGCGCTGAAACAATTAATACCCTGTGAAGTTATGGAGACAGAGACAGCGCCAGCCCACAGCAGTGATTTCTATCCTGAAGAAATATAACTGTGTAGTTTACCCTCACCTTTTTTTTTTTGTACTCCACCAATGAATTGCCTCTGCTTGTTGGTTTTAAGTGTCTGTCAGGTAGGTCGTATTCAACATTTGCACATGGGGAGGGAAGACGAAGAATTTACAGGTTTTGAACAGAACATTATCTTACGCTCTGCTCAAGAAAAAGCTTCTTTCTTTTTCTTTTTTTTTTGACATCATTTAGCTGACTGTAGCCGGTCACTGTCACGAGGACAATTATATATATATATGCAACATGTAAAACCATATCTTCGAAGAAATAGGGTGGCAGTATTTTACCTCCTGTACTCTGTTTATAATCCAGCAACATGTGTCAGCTTGTCTAGACCTAGTCTTTTTGTTAAGAAAACACTACCTAGTTAGGTTTAAGTAGTTTAACAGAACATCTTTACCAAAGTACGGACATTACGTGACAAAATAATCGTTAACTTCTCGTTTCACATGTGGCAAGAACAACGGCCTCCTGGGAGAAACACCGCTGTGGTTTTCGGTTGGCTGACTTTGAGCGAGCTGTTGCCGGATGCTCTACTCCTCGAGCATCCACCTGGGGCAAGTCTGTTTCTAATTCCTGCCACTTTCAAATGAATCACACCAGCACAATACATTTACTTATCCTGCACAAATGTTACTTCTCCTTATTAGTTTCTCTCCATAATGTTGGTGGCTTTTCTTAATGCTTTCATAAATGAACCAAATCTCGCACGTTGCCCCTTATGAGGCCAATACTTGGCGCGACACTCTTCCTTCGTCAGAACGAGGTTTGTTGCCCGGCAACGTTCACGTGTTAAACAATCTTCCAGGTGTCAAACGTTGAGGTTGTCAGTGAATCCAATAGCACTTCTCCTTGAGCTCTCTCAGAGACACAAGTGTAGCATCCAGTGACTGAAAAGACAGGCAATCTTCTTCATTGCCAGGAAGCAATTCATAAAGCTCATAAGTAATCGTGCTAGGAACCAAATAGAGGTCTGCGTATGGGCCCATCCATCCCGCATGCTGTCACCGACAAAGCACTGCTTTGATGGATAAACATGGCATATTCACTGTAAGAAAAATATAAATAATAAAGATATAGGTCGGATAAGAAAACACATACAAGAGATTACAAGATCGATGGATGAACAGTCAAAGGGTAAAGGTACAGCCCTCACTGCTGCATGTGTTCTGTCTAAGTGATTCTGACAACAGAAGATATTTCCAGGCTTTCTCCAGGGTGAGAGACAGCTCCGCTCTGTCCTTCCCGTGTTCACATTAGACTGGGACTTGTTCTCTCTAGTGTTCTTTTCTTTTTCCATTTCCTCTGATCTTAAGGCTGGCAGAATCATCTTAACCTGCCTCAAGGCAATTTTCAACCTGACACCGAGTTTCTCGAGTTCACCTATGAATGTGAATCATCGAGCAAATACCCAGGGACAGCTTATACAGCCAACGCTGCTGCGCCAATGCCAAAGTACGACTTTTTCTTCTTCCCCTTTTTGATATTTGTTGTGTTTTTTTTTTTGGTCGGGTCATAAAGAAAAGGTATTTTTAGTTCAAAGAATGTTGTGATGCCAAGGTTGCCGCAGCAGATGCGGTAGTTGTAAATCTCTGTTTTGCAGGTCGCCTCCATTAACCTTTACCTCAAGCTGGGTTCCAATCTGGAGGGCTGTGTTCCACACACTGCAGCTCGGGTTGGGGCCGAGGTGTTTTGGGGTTTAGACGCGCTTGAAAGCAGGCGCATGTAAAGCGCTTGGAACATGGTAAACAAACAGGATAAAGCACTCTATTTGTATAGATCTCAGAGGGGAGGAGTGGGATTACGGCATTGTCTGAAAAGACTGCACCAGCGTGTGTGTGTGTGTACGTTTGTATGTTTTAGCCCATATGCACAGATCCACATTCTTTACATGGAGGCAAAGCAATCTTCACTACCACGGTGCTCTGTTATAGAATTGTGTGTTTCATCTATTGTTTCAGGGATAACCTGGCTGCCGACCTTTTATGTACACAATGAAAATATATCAACATACTCTGGAAACATGTTGCAACACATTATTTAGTAACGATTACAGGAATACTGGTAGGGTTTAAATGTCAGGGTGTTGGGTGGCTTCCTGTTTTATTTTGTAGTTTGTCTCTTGTTTCCTCTGTTTCTCCTGCCTCCTGTAGGCCTTGTCCCCAATTGTGTGTGTGTGTATTTGTCTCCTGATTGTTTTATTCCCTTCACTTGCCCTAAGCCACGCCCATGTGTCCCCTGATTGGTTATGGCCTACACCTGTGTTTCCCCTCTCATATATATATATGTGTATATATGTATATATATATATATATATATATATATATATATATATATATATATATATATATATATATATATATATATATACTGCCCTGATTTCCCTTGTCCCCTGCCAGATTGTCGTCGTTGTTCACCCGTGTGTGTGTTATAGCCGAGTGTTCCAGATTTGTGCCTGCCCTTTTTTGTGAACTTTAAGTAACGTGCCTTTTGATTTGTCCTAAACCAGCTTCTTGTTTTCCTCTGCGCATGAGTCTCTGTCCCTCCACACCCGGTCGTGACTTTAAAACTTCACACTTTTTAGTACTTTTAGAAATTTAGGGATGGGCTTGTTTTTGACAATTTCTGGGATTAAATGGATGGTTGACATCAGTTTTGGTCTCTTTCTGAGTTCAGTGGAGAGACTGGACCTGGACTTGGACCTGGACTTGTTCATTTATACAGCGCAGTAGCTTGAGCTATAGGCTAGATGTGTGATGCCGGGTGTCCTTTGTTGTAACATTATTTACTGGTAAGCCAGAAATTGCCTGGTGTAATGGCCAAAAATAAAGCAATAGGAAAGTCAATTAGGACCCGTTTTGGTGGTGGACACACAAATCAAATGCATGCAGGTGTCTGAGCAACAGTCAGAGCTGGTGATGTAGTATGTAATTAAACAAGCATAATAATGTGAGGTGTGGATTGGTCCAACCATAAGGCCAGTGTTACACTGCGTGGTGGTTTTACGGTTGTGTTTTTGTTGCCTCAAACCACACCACGTGGTTTTGTGGGCGGAACCTAACTGTACGTAGTGATTTGAAGCACAAACAGTATGTTGTTCCCAAACCTAACAAGGTGTTTTTGCTTTTAAATAGTGTCATCCTAAAAAGAAAGACAAAAAGATTGGATTCTGAGCGACACACAAAGTATGCCCTATGTGACACTATGTTGATAGATCGGAGCTGATTACAGTTGCATTAACCAGCTGGGAGTTTAATCATTAAATGAATAGTTTATTGTTCTATCATCAAAAAGCTCATTGCTTTCCACACACCGGGATCCAAAGATACCCTTTCTATACGGCCTGGTAGAAAACAAGACATAATACTTTGTCTTTCTGAAGATTTTCTGGTATAAATCAGAGGCAATTATCACATTGTCTGTGTTGTTGTTCTCCCCCGCACACAGTAGATCGTGTGAGCTTTCTGTTAAATCAACTGTGTATACTTAATCTGTTGCTCTTTTGCAATTCTCGTCATTTAAATATTAGCACAGCCTTTTTTTAAATTTATATTTCTGTCGCAGATTTATTTCACGAGGGAGGTCGAAATGTGATAATGGAAATGCAACACAAAAGTATGTCTTGCCTTTTCTGTGGATCTGTGCTGTGAGTAACACAGTCCCACAGAAAAGGCAAGAAGTACTTTTGTACTTCTTGCCTTTTCTTCCCCCATCCTCTCAAAACTCCACTCTACATGCATTGAAAACCAGACAAAATGAAGTGGTAAAATTCATATGATTTGGAATAAATAGCTTAAAGTTGTAAATCTTTGTGTGAAATGAAATGTAATCACACATAGGAAGTTAATTCGCCACTAATAGAATTTAAAAACGTACAATTATCTGTAGTTTGGATTCATTTCACATCGTCTATCTGCTTTAAACAGGATCACACATTCCTAAACACAAGATAATTGTTAGCCTTGTGTGTCTGTGCCAGACACGACAACACTGAAGATGAACTCATTCTGCTGATCAGACTCACCATCTCTGCTGCGTAAGAGTGTGCCGTCCTTCCCTCGGCGTTTCTCTCTATATGTGTGTTCCCTCAACTGCTCGATTCCACGCCTGCTTCGTGTGTTTTGTCTTGGCAAAGTTGTCAGAGATAAGAGGTGGGCATCTGTGTATGGCAGATCCTTGCCATCTGCCCACTGCCCATGGGGTCTCTGTGGACATAAGCTCACATGGGTGGAACATGGGTCGGCCAGTTTGGTTCAGGGGGAATTCAAATCTGCATTCTTTTATTTTTGCTTTTATTTTATTAAAAGAACGCTCATATGTACTGAAATCCCCCAAGTTAAATCTTTATTCATAAAAAAAAAAAACGGATATGGTGAACTTCTATGGCAGACGTGATCTCGTGTCGGCAATATGAAATCGAGAAAATACCAGACATAAATAATCTTACAACATGTATTTCATTGCCGCTTTTACCCTCGGACCTTTTTCAGCACCATGACGGGTCAAAAGTAGAGACACAAGTGATGTCTGTTGATGCTCTTGCGAGACGGAATAATTTACATAATGTAAGATGATAAGGATCTATGAACCCAGCAGATCAATGAGGTCCAATTACAGGCCACTGGAGTTTCTTATCTGCTTCAGTTTAACTTTGTGCTGCCTGTGGTCCTCCACTTTCATTAAATCCCCAATGTGATTAGGCTGGCTGATTGGCACAAGTTGAAGATTATCGCTGGACGCAATCGCTGTTTGCCTGCTTACTTTTGTGTTCAAAGACACAAGAAACGCATCCTCAAGGACACACTTAATGCGGTTAGCGACAAAAAAGTATTTGGTTTTCTGCCGAGGCAATATCATCGGGCGATTATCATATTGTATCTCATTATTTTTCTATAATTCCAGCAATGTTAATGGCTCTTTTACTTCTGACCTTCGCTAAATGAACGCATGCTGGATTCATGAAAAAACAGGGTTGCTGCTATGTTGTTGTTTTGTTTTGTTTTGTTTTTCGCTTTTTCTCGCCATCTCACAGTTTTTGGGGGGGCCTTTGGGAGGGGATGTGAGCAGTGGGGCTGCACCTTTTGTTAAAGTGCATTCACCTGTGAGAGAGTCAGAGCCATCCAAGGTTATTATATAGCCAGGAGGCACGGAGGGGTAGGGGGGGGGGATGACTAATTTGCAGACAGGCACACACAAACATTCACACCTGCATAGATTCCCTCAAGAGATTAATTTTTCCATCCCTGTTATTTTACAGCATATATGTTCATGCTGATGTGTTTTCCGTCTGAGCCAAAAGAACAGCGCTCGACATTTGAGTAACAGAAACAAAATCCGACTTGTCACTTTTTCCACCTAATTTATGGTTGACTTGTGGATCACAGAGCGTCTCTACTCTTAGCGCCGCAGAGGAAGGGGGACGAGTTGCCTGCACATAGTGTTTATGGTGTCATGGTGACACATCGGAGGCACACAGATTAGCAAAGGCTCTGAAGAGCACTTCCATGTGACTCAGCATGTTTGGCCAATTACTCAGCTTGCTTCCCGCCCCCTCTACCCCCCGACACACCCACCTTGTGGCACAATCCAACAGGAGTAGCAGCTCGTCAGACTCCGTCCCCTCGTCCCGCTCGCAGCCCCTCATTCCTCTATTTTCGGCATCAGACATTCCGGGCACGTAGGCCTCAGCACAATGTAAATTATTCAGCCTGGCTTGCCAGAGGCTGGGAGCGAATCATAAATCGCAGATGGTCTCGGGCTATTTCATACGGGTGACCGTGGTTAAACACCAATGCACAGAATCATTTTCAAACCCACACAAATATAAGGTTTCATTACTTGTGGCTCGGCGAGAGAGTATTTGATTTTAAACTTGCTCAATGTGGTCCATTTTTTGTTTGTTGCATTCGAGTGTGCGTTGTGTGCTCGCAGTATGTGGAATGTTCAGCACTTCCGATTCTGGCTGGGCTTCACAGAAGAGTCCGGCATAGGTTCCTTAACTGTTGATGAAGGCAGAATACTGTCGGGTTTATGATAATGGCTTCTGTATTGTCATGCTGTCAAGCGAGAAGCACTGAGCAAGGGTGCTCATCAAAATGTACTGACATGACATTCTCTCGTACGTCTATCTATTCATCTATCCATCTATCTATCACCACTCCATCTTTCCAAACTTCTATCTTTCAATCATCCATCCATTTGTCCGTCCATCCAAGCAACTATCACTCAATCCATCCATCTACCTCTCCATAGATCTATCCATCCATCTCTATGTGTGTCTATCTCTCGATCCATCCGTTCATCCATCTCTCCATTCATCCATCCATCGCTCCATCCATCCATCCTTCCATCTCTCTTCCATCTCTCCATCCATCCATCCGTCCAACTATCTATCCATCTATCTATTTATCCAACTCGCTCTCGACTTATCATTCCATCCAATCCATCCACTAAATTATCTACTGATCCATCATCCAACTATCCATCCCTATCATCCTTCCTTCTAACTAACTATTCCTTGATCCATCCATCCAATTATCTCTCAATCCATCATCCAACTAACTATCCCTATCCATCTGACTTTCCCTTGATCCATCCACCCCCCATTCTTCCATCTTTGTGTTAAAAAAATGCCTTTAAGCAACCTGATAAAAGCATGTACCGCTCCAGCACGCAAAAGTGTCGAGAAACAAACCGTTACCCTGCAGGACCTCCAATAAAGGAACTATAATAAGGACTCACATGCTGGTTTCCTGCATCCATCTTACCATTTATTCATGCATACATCACAGTGTTTTAAAAACACCAAGTGCTCAGAAAAATGCTATTATACAAGCTGTTAATAATAGGATCAGCTCCAGTAAGCAGAATACAAGGAAACAAAACACTCTGCAGGGCCTCAA
The DNA here is from genome assembly GCF_023055335.1 of Clinocottus analis. NCBI lineage: Eukaryota > Metazoa > Chordata > Actinopteri > Perciformes > Cottidae > Clinocottus > Clinocottus analis. The sequence goes on along the minus strand of NW_027175854.1, from coordinate 10,166,100 downwards.
ATAAAGGAAGGAAAACATGTACTTCTATTCACACTTAAATTAGCGGTGGAAAGAAATAGGAAACTGGTGCAAATCTTTCCAGATTTCTCAATGTCTGCCATAAGTTGCCATTTGTCTCGGGTATTCTACGGTAAAGAAGGGAACTGAGTGAATGCCTCTGCCTCACCCAGTGTTGTTGTCTTTGACATTTCGTGACATTTTTCCTTAAGAATATAAACCCCATCTTCAAAGTGTGCTCTTTGCAGTTATAAAATAACTGCCACCTCAGTGTTGTGGGAGACCCAGTATAATGAGGCTCTGTGAGATATGTTACCGTGGGTGAAACAAACTTTCCTTTGTGTTTTATTCAGTTCCTGACTTATAACCTGTCAGGCTGACAATATGGTGCGACCTCATTCCCTTGGTTGTGCTGGTTGACTCCTTTGACAGAGTGAGCAGGGCCATGAAAAACGGTCGAAGGAAGCCGGTCTGGTGTTGGGCACAGATGCCAGAGTGAGGAGGCGCTCAGTAGGGCAGCGGCCATGTTTAGTGAGGCAGTTTTCTGTTTAATTACACACTGTGGGAGTCACCTTCCTCAGACCTTGGAGTTCACACGCTCAGGCCAAGGGCACAGCATTTTGGCTTCTGTGACCTAGATTTGGATGATATGGGAATACACTGATTCACACACAGACATAAAACAGTTCGTCTACTTGAGAGCACACTTTATTTGCTTGCATTCAATAAAGAGAAGGATACCTTAACCTTCACTTATGCCTAAACCTTACTTTTACCCTAAATCGCAATGTCCGATTTATTGAGTCTTGGGGCTTCTAAACACAACATTCACTCATCATTACAATTACAGTTTTAATGACAAATTGAAGCAAACAGTTGCTTGTTTTTAGACATAATTAACATTTATTTGGAGTTGCACATATATGCTTGGTAATATGTCCACTAATCACTCTCTTATAGCTCTGTTTTGGTCTCCACCAACTCTTGAAGAACATTTTAGTTTTTTTAGCAACTAAATGTGTACTAAGAGAAGTCACTAAATAAGTCACTAACTTTGTCTGCCGTTTGGTTTTGAGCAGTGTTGCTTTATCAGCGCTAATTTG